>NC_058086.1:118506400-118875993 GCF_014858855.1 Bufo gargarizans | reverse complement strand
GCGACTGTTTACCCCTTACAGGCTGCGGGTAATGGCGCCCGCTACATATAATTGGTGACTCCTTCTGTCTTCCATCGGAACCCTGCAAATGTAGGGTGCTGATGTGTGTACAGGCAGGCTGGGACCTGGTGTAGGACCCAAGCCTGCCTTGAGTGTTCTCCTCTCCAGCGCACCCTGCTGGTCATGGTCGGTATAGCACTGACAAAATGCAATGCACTACACAGATAATGCATTGTATTTTAGAAGCAATCAAAAGATATACTAATCCCCCTGTGGGACTATGCAGTGGTAAAAAAAAAAAAAAAAAAAAAAAGCTTTATTGCCGTATTTTTCCCCCAAAAGTCGGGCAAATACTATATGAGCACTTCCATTATTGAAGCGCTCATTAGTACTGGAGGACCAGAAGCCGTGAAGGCTCTGTAATGACCACTTCCTGGTCCTCAGCTATCGGCTGTACAGTAGTGGCTGTGCACAGCGTGAGGGTGCTCTGTGACCTCACGCTGTGCACGCCAGTTCACAGCACAGCTGACGGCAGGAGCAGTGGCATCTAGGAACAGGAGAGGTAAGTGGGCTTTTTATTTTATAAAACATGGCAATATGGGGCTCTTATCTGAGGTATGATTGGGGGTCATTTACATTGGGGTCTTAGTTGTGGTCTAATTAAAAAAAAAAAATTTCTTATTGTCCCACTCTAAAACCTAGGTGTGTCTTATCGGCCAGTGCATCTTATAGGGCGAAAAATACGGTAAATTTAAAAAAAATTCACCTTTTAAAAAAAATGCAAAAATAAAATCTCTTCCACATGTTTGTTATCTCCACAACCATAACGACCTGCACTATACAAATATCATGAAAATTATCCCCTATGGTTAAGGCCTCATGTTTTGGTCCGCATCTGAGCCGCAGTATTTGCAGCTTGGATGCGGACCCATTTACTTCAATAGGGCAGCAAAAGATGCGGACAGCACTCCGTGTGCTGTCCGTATCCGTTGCTCCATTCCGTGGTCCACAAAAAAAATATAACCTAGGGGAACAGATAGGGAAATCTGTCACAAAGACCGTGATCGCCGAACAGTGTGCTGTCTTCCTGGCGCTAGAGTTCGACACATCGCGGATCGGGTTGACAGATTACTGGGAGGGGCTGGAGACGATCCAGCGGTCATGGTCCATATCGGAACCAATGACAAAGTTAGAGGTAGGTGGAGAGTCCTTAAAAATGATTTCAGGGATTTAGGTCAAAAGCTGAGGGCAAGGACCTCAAAGGTAGTATTTTCCGAAATACTGCCTGTACCACGAGCCACACAAGAAAGGCAACGGGAGATTAGGGAGATTAACAAGTGGCTCAAGAACTGGTGTAGGAAGGAGGGGTTTGGGTTCCTGGAGAACTGGGCCGATTTTTCTATCGGCTACAGGCTCTATCGTAAGGACGGGCTGCACCTCAATGGGGAAGGGGCAGCTGTGCTGGGGAGAAAGATGGCTAGAAGGTTGGAGGAGTGTTTAAACTAGGGACTGGGGGGGAGGGTAATTACGTTATAGGACGGGAAGATAGCGCAGATAGAGACCGGGGGCAAGGTAATGGGACTGGGGGAGGAATGGAAGGAGGGACTAGAACAGTTCAGAAGGAAAGGTGTAGGGTAAAAAATATACATAAACCTCTCAAATGTATGTATACTAATGCCAGAAGTCTGACTAATAAAACTGGTGAACTGGAATTAGTGATGTGTGAGGAGAACTATGACATAGTGGGAATAACTGAGACATAGCTGGATGATAGCTATGACTGGGCGGTAAATGTACAAGGTTACAGTCTGTTTAGAAAGGATTGTCAAAACCGGAGAGGGGGAGGGGTCTGCCTTTATGTAAAGTCCGGTCTAAAGCCCACACTCCGCGAAGATATAAGTGAGGGACATGAACATGTGGAGTCAGTGTGGGTAGAGATACATGGAGCTAAAAACAACAATAAAATTACTAATAGGAGTTTACTATAAACCACCTAATATACCAGAGTCCACAGAAAATCTACTAATAAACGAGATAGACGAGGCGGCAAATCATAATGAGGTGGTTATTATGGGGGACTTCAACTACCCAGATATAGACTGGGAAACTGAAACTTGTATATCTCATAAGGGAAACAGGTTCTTGGCAATAACCAAAGACAATTACCTCTCCCAACTGGTTCAGGACCCGACTAGAGGGACGGCCATACTGGACTTAGTATTAACCAATAGGCCGGACAGAACAACAGACGTGCAGGTTGGGGGACACCTGGGAAATAGTGACCACAAAGTAATAACCTTCCAATTATCATTCAAAAGAGCGTTTCTACAGGGAGGAACAAAAATACCAAACTTCAAAAAAGCTAAATTTAGCCAACTAAGAGAGGCCATAGGCCAAACTAACTGGGACAAAGTCCTCAAAAATAAAAATACAGCCACAAAATGGGATATCTTTAAAAACATCCTAAAATCTCATTGTGAGAGGTACATACCGTATGGCAATAAAGGGTTAAGGAACAAAAAGAAACCAATGTGGATAAATAGAACTGTAAAGAAAGCAATAAATGACAAAAAGAAAGCATATCATTCACTGAAACAGGAGGGGAGCACGGAAGCACTGAAAAACTATAAGGAAAAAAATAGAACATGTAAAAAACAAATAAAAGCGGCCAAACTAGAGACCGAGAGATTAATTGCCAAAGAGAGTAAAACTAACCCTAAAATGTTCTTCAATTATATAAAATGTTAAAAAGTATAAATCTGAAGGTGTCGGCCCTTTAAAGAGTAATGAGGGGGAAGTCGCAGAGAGCACTGAGGAGAAAGCAAAGCTGTTAAATATTTTTTTCTCCAATGTATTCACTGAGAAAAATAAATTGTCAGATGACATGCAGAATGCAAAAATAAATTCCCCATTAAAAGTGTCCTGTCTGACCCAGAAAGAAGTACATCAGCGACTTAAAAAGATTAAAATAGACAAATCGCCAGGACCGGATGACATACACCCCCGTATCCTAAAGGAATTAAGTAATGTCATAGCCAGACCCTTATTTCTGATATTTGCAGACTCTATACTGACAGGGAATGTCCCACAGGATTGGCGCATGGCATATGTGGTGCCAATATTCAAAAAGGGGCCAAAAACAGAGCCGGGAAACTATAGGCCGGTAAGTTTAACATCTGTTGTGGGTAAACTGTTTGAAGGTTTTCTGAGAGATGCTATATTAGAGCATCTTAACGGAAATAAGCAAATAACGCCATATCAGCATGGCTTTGTGAGGGATCGGTCATGTCAGACTAATTTAATCAGTTTCTATGAGGAGGTAAGTTCTAGACTTGACAGCGGCGAATCAATGGATGTCGTGTATCTGGACTTCTCCAAAGCATTTGACACTGTACCACATAAAAGGTTAGTATATAAAATGAGAATGCTCGGACTGGGAGAAAACATCTGTATGTGGGTAAGTAACTGGCTCAATGATAGAAAACAGAGGGTGGTTATTAATGGTACACACTCAGATTGGGTCACTGTCACTAGTGGGGTACCTCAGGGGTCAGTATTGGGCCCTATTCTCTTCAATATATTTATTAATGATCTTGTAGAAGGCTTGCATAGTAAAGTATCAATTTTCGCAGATGACACTAAACTGTGTAAAGTAATTTACACTGATGAGGACAGTATACTACTACAGAGGGATCTGGATAGATTGGAGGCTTGGGCAGATAAGTGGCAGATGAGGTTTAACACTGATAAATGTAAAGTTATGCACATGGGAAGGAAAAATGCAAGTCACCCGTACATACTAAATGGTAAAACACTCGGTAACACTGACATGGAAAAGGACCTAGGAATTTTAATAAAAAGCAAACTAAGCTGCAAAAACCAGTGTCAGGCAGCTGCTGCCAAGGCCAACAAGATAATGGGTTGCATCAGAAGGGACATAGATTCCCGTGATAAGAACATAGTCCTACCACTTTACAAATCGCTAGTCAGACCACACATGGAGTACTGTGTACAGTTCTGGGCTCCTGTAAACAAGGCAGACATAGCAGAGCTGGAGAAGGTCCAGAGGAGGGCAACTAAAGTAATAGCTGGAATGGGGCAACTACAGTACCCTGAAAGATTATCAAAATTAGGGTTATTCACTTTAGAAAAAAGACGACTGAGGGGAGATCTAATTAATATGTATAAATATATCAGGGGTCAGTACAGAGATCTATCCCATCAGCTATTTATCCCCAGGACTGTGACTGTGACGAGGGGACATCCTCTGCGTCTAGAGGAAAGAAGGTTTGTACACAAACATAGAAGAGGATTCTTTATGGTAAGAGCAGTGAGACTATGGAACTCTCTGCCTGAGGAGGTGGTGATGGTGAGTACAATAAAGGAATTCAAGAGGGGCCTGGACTAGAGTTGAGCGAACACCTGGATGTTCGGGTTCGAGAAGTTCGGCCGAACATCCCGGAAATGTTCGGGTTCGGGATCCGAACCCGATCCGAACTTCGTCCCGAACCCGAACCCCATTGAAGTCAATGGGGACCCGAACTTTTCGGCACTAAAAAGGCTGTAAAACAGCCCAGGAAAGAGCTAGAGGGCTGCAAAAGGCAGCAACATGTAGGTAAATCCCCTGCAAACAAATGTGGATAGGGAAATGAATTAAAATAAAAATTAAATAAATAAAAATTAACCAAAATCAATTGGAGAGAGGTTCCATAGCAGAGAATCTGGCTTCCCGTCACCCACCACTGGAACAGTCCATTCTCAGATATTTAGGCCCCGGCACCCAGGAAGAGGAGAGAGGTCCCGTAACAGAGAATCTGTCTTCATGTCAGCAGAGAATTAGTCTGCATGTCATAGCAGAGAATGAGGCTTCACGTCAGCCACCACTGCAACAGTCCATTGGCATATATTTAGGCCCAGCACCCAGGCAGAGGAGGGAGGTCCCGTAACAGAGAATCTGTCTTCATGTCAGCAGAGAATTAGTCTGCATGTCATAGCAGAGAATGAGGCTTCACGTCAGCCACCACTGCAACAGTCCATTGGCATATATTTAGGCCCAGCACACACACAGGCAGAGGAGAGAGGTCCCGTAACAGAGAATCTGGCTTCATGTCAGCAGAGAATCAGTCTGCATGTCATAGCAGAGAATGAGGCTTCACGTCAGCCACCACTGCAACAGTCCATTGGCATATATTTAGGCCCAGCACACACACAGGCAGAGGAGAGAGGTCCCGTAACAGAGGATCTGGCTTCATGTCAGCAGAGAATCAGTCTGCATGTCATAGCAGAGAATCAGGCTTCACGTCAGCCACCACTGCAACAGTCCATTGTCATAAATTTAGGCCCAGCACCCAGGCAGAGGAGAGAGGTCCCGTAACAGACAATCTGGCTTCATGTCAGCAGAGAATTAGTCTGCATGTCATAGCAGAGAATGAGGCTTCACGTCAGCCACCACTGCAACAGTCCATTGGCATATATTTAGGCCTAGCACACAGGCAGAGGAGAGAGGTCCCGTAACAGACAATCTGGCTTCATGTCAGCAGAGAATCAGTCTGCATGTCATAGCAGAGAATGAGGCTTCACGTCAGCCACCACTGCAACAGTCCATTGGCATATATTTAGGCCCAGCACACACACAGGCAGAGGAGAGAGGTCCCGTAACAGAGGATCTGGCTTCATGTCAGCAGAGAATCAGTCTGCATGTCATAGCAGAGAATCAGGCTTCACGTCACCCACCACTGCAACAGTCCATTGTCATAAATTTAGGCCCAGCACCCAGGCAGAGGAGAGAGGTCCCGTAACAGAGAATCTGGCTTCATGTCAGCAGAGAATCAGTCTTCATATCATAGCAGAGAATCAGGCTTCACGTCACCCACCACTGTAAGAGTCAATTTTCATAAATTTAGGCCCAGAACCCAGGCAGAGGAGAAAGGTCCCGTAACAGACAATCTGGCTTCATGTCAGCAGAGAATCAGTCTTCATATCATAGCAGAGAATCAGGCTTCACGTCACCCACCACTGCAACAGTCCATTGGCATATATTTAGGCCTAGCACACAGGCAGAGCAGAGAGGTCCCGTAACAGACAATCTGGCTTCATGACAGCAGAGAATCAGTCTGCATGTCATAGCAGAGAATGAGGCTTCACGTCACCCACCACTGCAACAGTCCATTGGCATATATTTAGGCCTAGCACACAGGCAGAGCAGAGAGGTCCCGTAACAGACAATCTGGCTTCATGTCAGCAGAGAATCAGTCTGCATGTCATAGCAGAGAATCAGGCTTCACGTCAGCCACCACTGCAACAGTCCATTGGCATATATTTAGGCCTAGCACACAGGCAGAGGAGAGAGGTCCCGTAACAGACAATCTGGCTTCATGACAGCAGAGAATCAGTCTGCATGTCATAGCAGAGAATGAGGCTTCACGTCAGCCACCACTGCAACAGTCCATTGGCATATATTTAGGCCTAGCACACAGGCAGAGCAGAGAGGTCCCGTAACAGACAATCTGGCTTCATGTCAGCAGAGAATCAGTCTGCATGTCATAGCAGAGAATCAGGCTTCACGTCAGCCACCACTGCAACAGTCCATTGTCATAAATTTAGGCCCAGCACCCAGGCAGAGGAGAGAGGTCCCGTAACAGACAATCTGGCTTCATGTCAGCAGAGAATTAGTCTGCATGTCATAGCAGAGAATCAGGCTTCATGTCAGCCACCACTGCAACAGTCCATTGGCATATATTTAGGCCTAGCACACAGGCAGAGGAGAGGTTCATTCAACTTTGGGTAGCCTCGCAATATAATGGTAAAATGAAAATAAAAATAGGATTGAATGAGGAAGTGCCCTGGAGTCCAATAATATATGGTTATGGGGAGGTAGTTAATGTCTAATCTGGACAAGGGACGGACAGGTCCTGTGGGATCCATGCCTGGTTCATTTTTATGAACGTCAGCTTGTCCACATTGGCTGTAGACAGGCGGCTGCGTTTGTCTGTAATGACGCCCCCTGCCGTGCTGAATACACGTTCAGACAAAACGCTGGCTGCCGGGCAGGCCAGCACCTCCAAGGCATAAAAGGCTAGCTCTGGCCACGTGGACAATTTAGAGACCCAGAAGTTGAATGGGGCCGAACCATCAGTCAGTACGTGGAGGGGTGTGCACACGTACTGTTCCACCATGTTAGTGAAATGTTGCCTCCTGCTAACACGTTGCGTATCAGGTGGTGGTGCAGTTAGCTGTGGCGTGTTGACAAAAGTTTTCCACATCTCTGCCATGCTAACCCTGCCCTCAGAGGAGCTGGCCGTGACACAGCTGCCTTGGCGACCTCTTGCTCCTCCTCTGCCTTGGCCTTGGGCTTCCACTTGTTCCCCTGTGACATTTGGGAATGCTCTCAGTAGCGCGTCTACCAACGTGCGCTTGTACTCGCGCATCTTCCTATCACGCTCCAGTGCAGGAAGTAAGGTGGGCACATTGTCTTTGTAGCGTGGATCCAGCAGGGTGGCAACCCAGTAGTCCGCACAGGTTAAAATGTGGGCAACTCTGCTGTCGTTGCGCAGGCACTGCAGCATGTAGTCGCTCATGTGTGCCAGGCTGCCCAGGGATAAGGACAAGCTGTCCTCTGTGGGAGGCGTATCGTCATCGTCCTGCCTTTCCCCCCAGCCACGCACCAGTGATGGACCCGAGCTGCGTTGGGTGCCACCCCGCTGTGACCATGCTTCATCCTCATCCTCCTCCACCTCCTCCTCATCCTCGTCCTCCTCATCCTCCAGTAGTGGGCCCTGTCTGGCCACATTTGTACCTGGCCTCTGCTGTTGCCAAAAACCTCCCTCTGAGTCACTTCGAAGAGACTGGCCTGAAAGTGCTAAAAATGACCCCTCTTCCTCCTCCTCCTCCTCCTCCTCCTGGGCCACCTCCTCTTCCATCATCGCCCTAAGTGTTTTCTCAAGGAGACATAGAAGTGGTATTGTAACGCTGATAACGGTGTCATCGCCACTGGCCATGTTGGTGGAGTACTCGAAACAGCGCAACAGGGCACACAGGTCTCGCATGGAGGCCCAGTCATTGGTGGTGAAGTGGTGCTGTTCTGTAGTGCGACTGACCCGTGCGTGCTGCAGCTGAAACTCCACTATGGCCTGCTGCTGCTCGCACAGTCTGTCCAGCATGTGCAAGGTGGAGTTCCACCTGGTGGGCACGTCGCATATGAGGCGGTGAGCGGGAAGGCCGAAGTTACGCTGTAGCGCAGACAGGCGAGCAGCAGCAGGATGTGAACGCCGGAAGCGCGAACAGACGGCCCGCACTTTATGCAGCAGCTCTGACATGTCGGGGTAGTTGTGAATGAACTTCTGCACCACCAAATTCAGCACATGCGCCAAGCAAGGGATGTGCGTCAAATTGGCTAGTCCCAGAGCTGCAACGAGATTTCGCCCATTATCACACACCACCAGGCCGGGCTTGAGGCTCACCGGCAGCAACCACTCGTCGGTCTGTTGTTCTATACCCCGCCACAACTCCTGTGCGGTGTGGGGCCTGTCCCCCAAACATATGAGTTTCAGAATGGCCTGCTGACGTTTACCCCGGGCTGTGCTGAAGTTGGTGGTGAAGGTGTGTGGCTGACTGGATGAGCAGGTGGAAGAAGAGGAGGAGGAAGCCGAGAAGGAGGAGGTGGCAACAGGAGGCAAAGAATGTTGCCCTGCGATCCTTGGCGGCGGAAGGACGTGCGCCAAACAGCTCTCCGCCTGGGGCCCAGCTGCCACTACATTTACCCAGTGTGCAGTTAGGGAGATATAGCGTCCCTGGCCGTGCTTACTGGTCCACGTATCTGTGGTTAGGTGGACCTTGCCACAGATGGCGTTGCGCAGTGCACACTTGATTTTATCGGATACTTGGTTGTGCAGGGAAGGCACGGCTCTCTTGGAGAAGTAGTGCCGGCTGGGAACAACATACTGTGGGACAGCAAGCGACATGAGCTGTTTGAAGCTGTCTGTGTCCACCAGCCTAAATGACAGCATTTCATAGGCCAGTAGTTTAGAAATGCTGGCATTCAGGGCCAGGGATCGAGGGTGGCTAGGTGGGAATTTACGCTTTCTATCAAATGTTTGTGAGATGGAGAGCTGAACGCTGGCGTGTGACATGGTTGAGACGCTTGGTGACGGAGGTGGTGGTGGTGGTGTTGGTGGTACATCCCCTGTTTGCTGGGCGGCAGGTGCCAACGTTCCTCCAGAGGCGGAGGAAGAGGCCGAGGCGGCAGCAGCAGAATAGGCCGAGGCGGCAGCAGCAGAAGAGGTAGCAGGGGGAGCCTGAGTGACTTCCTTGGTTTTAAGGTGTTTACTCCACTGCAGTTCATGCTTTGCATGCAGGTGCCTGGTCATGCAGGTTGTGCTCAGGTTCAGAACGTTAATGCCTCGCTTCAGGCTCTGATGGCACAGCGTGCAAACCACTCGGGTCTTGTCGTCAGCACATTGTTTGAAGAAGTGCCATGCCAGGGAACTCCTTGAAGCTGCCTTTGGGGTGCTCGGTCCCAGATGGCGGCGGTCAGTAGCAGGCGGAGTCTCTTGGCGGCGGGTGTTCTGCTTTTGCCCACTGCTCCCTCTTTTGCTACGCTGTTGGCTCGGTCTCACCACTGCCTCTTCCTCCGAACCTGGAAAGTCAGTGGCACGACCTTCATTCCATGTGGGGTCTAGGACCTCATCGTCCCCTGCATCGTCTTCCACCCAGTCTTGATCCCTGACCTCCTGTTCAGTCTGCACACTGCAGAAAGACGCAGCAGTTGGCACCTGTGTTTCGTCATCATCAGAGACATGCTGAGGTGGTATTCCCATGTCCTCATCATCAGGAAACATAAGTGGTTGTGCGTCAGTGCATTCTATGTCTTTCACCGCTGGGGAAGGGCTAGGTGGATGCCCTTGGGAAACCCTGCCAGCGGAGTCTTCAAACAGCATAAGAGACTGCTGCATAACTTGAGGCTGAGACAGTTTCCCTGGTATGCATGGGGGTGATGTGACAGACTGATGGGGTTGGTTTTCAGGCGCCATCTGTGCGCTTTCTGCAGAAGACTGGGTGGGAGATAATGTGAACGTGCTGGATCCACTGTCGGCCACCCAATTGACTAATGCCTGTACCTGCTCAGGCCTTACCATCCTTAGAACGGCATTGGGCCCCACCATATATCGCTGTAAATTCTGGCGGCTACTGGGACCTGAGGTAGTTGGTACACTAGGACGTGTGGATGTGGCAGAACGGCCACGTCCTCTCCCAGCACCAGAGGGTCCACTAACACCACCACGACCATGTCCACGTCCGCGTCCCTTACTAGATGTTTTTCTCATTGTTATGGTTCACCACAACAACAAATATATTATTTGGCCCAATGTATTGTATTCAAATTCAGCGGGATATAAATTTGAGGCCTAGTATTTAGGCGCTGGGTGACCGGTATGGATTTAGTGACAGAATTAGACTTGGAAATGCACAGAAGCGTGTGTGTGAAGTTATTCTGAATGACCCTATGTGCACCTTCAATATGATCTACCCTTTTAGGGATAGATTTCAAATAGCTCTGATATAGCAGAAACGACTAAATTATGAAATTGCTAAATTGGGAATTGTATTTCAACCCAGAACAAAAAATGTGCTTTGACGGACACTAAATAACTTTCCCAGCCACAACAGGACAGCGGTAACGAGAGATTTAGCGGGATATAAATTTGAGGCCTAGTATTTAGGCGCTGGGTGACAGGTATGGGTTTAGTGACAGAATTAGATTTGGAAATGCACAGTAGCGGGTGTGTGAAGTTATTCTGAATGACCCTATGTGCACCTTCAATATGATCTACCCTTTTAGGGATAGATTTCAAATAGCTCTGATATAGCAGAAACGACTAAATTATGAAATTGCTAAATTGGGAATTGTATTTCAACCCAGAACAAAAAATGTGCTTTGACGGACACTAAATACCTTTCCCAGCCACAACAGGACAGCGGTAACGAGAGATTTAGCGGGATATAAATTTGAGGCCTAGTATTTAGGCGCTGGGTGACAGGTATGGGTTTAGTGACAGAATTAGATTTGGAAATGCACAGTAGCGGGTGTGTGAAGTTATTCTGAATGACCCTATGTGCACCTTGAATATTATATACCCTTTTAGGGATAGATTTCAAATAGCTCTGATATAGCAGAAACCACTAAATTATGAAATTGCTAAATTGGGAATTGTATTTCAACCCAGAACAAGAAATGTGCTTGAACGGACACTAAATAACTCGCCCAGCTACAGCACTAGGGACAGATTTAGCGGGATATAAATTTGAGGCCTAGTATTTAGGCGCTGGGTGACAGGTATGGGTTTAGTGCCAGAATTAGACTTGGAAATACACAGTAGCGGGTGTGTGTGAAGTTATTCTGAATGACCCAATGTGCACCTTGAATATTATATACCCTTTTAGGGATAGATTTCAAATAGCTCTGATATAGCAGAAACCACTAAATTATGAAATTGCTAAATTGGGAATTGTATTTCAACCCAGAACAAGAAATGTGCTTGAACGGACACTAAATAACTCGCCCAGCTACAGCACTAAGGACAGATTTAGCGGGATATAAATTTGAGGCCTAGTATTTAGGCGCTGGGTGACAGGTATGGGTTTAGTGCCAGAATTAGACTTGGAAATACACAGTAGCGGGTGTGTGTGAAGTTATTCTGAATGACCCAATGTGCACCTTGAATATTATATACCCTTTTAGGGATAGATTTCAAATAGCTCTGATATAGCAGAAACCACTAAATTATGAAATTGCTAAATTGGGAATTGTATTTCAACCCAGAACAAGAAATGTGCTTGAACGGACACTAAATAACTCGCCCAGCTACAGCACTAGGGACAGATTTAGCTGGATATAAATTTGAGGCCTAGTATTTAGGCGCTGGGTGACAGGTATGGGTTTAGTGCCAGAATTAGACTTGGAAATACACAGTAGCGGGTGTGTGTGAAGTTATTCTGAATGACCCAATGTGCACCTTGAATATTATATACCCTTTTAGGGATAGATTTCAAATAGCTCTGATATAGCAGAAACCACTAAATTATGAAATTGCTAAATTGGGAATTGTATTTCAACCCAGAACAAGAAATGTGCTTGAACGGACACTAAATAACTCGCCCAGCTACAGCACTAAGGACAGATTTAGCGGGATATAAATTTGAGGCCTAGTATTTAGGCGCTGGGTGACAGGTATGGGTTTAGTGCCAGAATTAGACTTGGAAATACACAGTAGCGGGTGTGTGTGAAGTTATTCTGAATGACCCAATGTGCACCTTGAATATTATATACCCTTTTAGGGATAGATTTCAAATAGCTCTGATATAGCAGAAACCACTAAATTATGAAATTGCTAAATTGGGAATTGTATTTCAACCCAGAACAAGAAATGTGCTTGAACGGACACTAAATAACTCGCCCAGCTACAGCACTAGGGACAGATTTAGCTGGATATAAATTTGAGGCCTAGTATTTAGGCGCTGGGTGACAGGTATGGGTTTAGTGCCAGAATTAGACTTGGAAATACACAGTAGCGGGTGTGTGTGAAGTTATTCTGAATGACCCAATGTGCACCTTGAATATTATATACCCTTTTAGGGATAGATTTCAAATAGCTCTGATATAGCAGAAACCACTAAATTATGAAATTGCTAAATTGGGAATTGTATTTCAACCCAGAACAAGAAATGTGCTTGAACGGACACTAAATAACTCGCCCAGCTACAGCACTAGGGACAGATTTAGCGGGATATAAATTTGAGGCCTAGTATTTAGGCGCTGGGTGACAGGTATGGGTTTAGTGCCAGAATTAGACTTGGAAATACACAGTAGCGGGTGTGTGTGAAGTTATTCTGAATGACCCAATGTGCACCTTGAATATTATATACCCTTTTAGGGATAGATTTCAAATAGCTCTGATATAGCAGAAACCACTAAATTATGAAATTGCTAAATTGGGAATTGTATTTCAACCCAGAACAAGAAATGTGCTTGAACGGACACTAAATAACTCGCCCAGCTACAGCACTAGGGACAGATTTAGCGGGATATAAATTTGAGGCCTAGTATTTAGGCGCTGGGTGACAGGTATGGGTTTAGTGCCAGAATTAGACTTGGAAATACACAGTAGCGGGTGTGTGTGAAGTTATTCTGAATGACCCAATGTGCACCTTGAATATTATATACCCTTTTAGGGATAGATTTCAAATAGATCTGATATAGCAGAAACCACTAAATTATGAAATTGCTAAATTGGGAATTGTATTTCAACCCAGAACAAGAAATGTGCTTGAACGGACACTAAATAACTCGCCCAGCTACAGCACTAAGGACAGATTTAGCGGGATATAAATTTGAGGCCTAGTATTTAGGCGCTGGGTGACAGGTATGGGTTTAGTGCCAGAATTAGACTTGGAAATACACAGTAGCGGGTGTGTGTGAAGTTATTCTGAATGACCCAATGTGCACCTTGAATATTATATACCCTTTTAGGGATAGATTTCAAATAGCTCTGATATAGCAGAAACCACTAAATTATGAAATTGCTAAATTGGGAATTGTATTTCAACCCAGAACAAGAAATGTGCTTGAACGGACACTAAATAACTCGCCCAGCTACAGCACTAAGGACAGATTTAGCGGGATATAAATTTGAGGCCTAGTATTTAGGCGCTGGGTGACAGGTATGGGTTTAGTGCCAGAATTAGACTTGGAAATACACAGTAGCGGGTGTGTGTGAAGTTATTCTGAATGACCCAATGTGCACCTTGAATATTATATACCCTTTTAGGGATAGATTTCAAATAGCTCTGATATAGCAGAAACCACTAAATTATGAAATTGCTAAATTGGGAATTGTATTTCAACCCAGAACAAGAAATGTGCTTGAACGGACACTAAATAACTCGCCCAGCTACAGCACTAAGGACAGATTTAGCGGGATATAAATTTGAGGCCTAGTATTTAGGCGCTGGGTGACAGGTATGGGTTTAGTGCCAGAATTAGACTTGGAAATACACAGTAGCGGGTGTGTGTGAAGTTATTCTGAATGACCCAATGTGCACCTTGAATATTATATACCCTTTTAGGGATAGATTTCAAATAGCTCTGATATAGCAGAAACCACTAAATTATGAAATTGCTAAATTGGGAATTGTATTTCAACCCAGAACAAGAAATGTGCTTGAACGGACACTAAATAACTCGCCCAGCTACAGCACTAAGGACAGATTTAGCGGGATATAAATTTGAGGCCTAGTATTTAGGCGCTGGGTGACCGGTATGGATTTAGTGACAGAATTAGACTGGGATATGGCCAAAAAATAAACAGACTATTGCTGGTTAAATGCACTTGGTGTGACAGCTTCACCCTGATGTAGGCTTTAGCCAAAAAACAACCACACCATTGAGGGTTAAATGCACTTGGTGACAGGCGCAGCTTGCCCCTGATTTAGTATATGGCCAAAAAATGAACAGACTATTGCTGGTTAAATGCACTTGGTGTGACAGCTTCACCCTGATGTAGGCTTTAGCCAAAAAACAACCACACCATTGAGGGTTAAATGCACTTGGTGACAGGCGCAGCTTGCCCCTGATTTTGTATATGGCCAAAAAATGAACAGACTATTGCTGGTTAAATGCACTTGGTGTGACAGCTTCACCCTGATGTAGGCTTTAGCCAAAAAACAACCACACCATTGAGGGTTAAATGCACTTGGTCGCAGCTTGTGCTGGCGCACCACAAGACACAAAATGGCCGCCGATCACCCCAGAAAAATGTGACTGACAAACGGTCTGGGCAGCCTAAAAACAGTGAGCAATTGAGGATCAGCAGCTCAATGATCCACAGCTGCAGATCGATCAGTTAATCAAGTCCTTTGGAGGAGTTAATCTGCCTAATCTCGCCCTACTGTCGCAGCCGCAACCTCTCCCTACGCTAATCAGAGCAGAGTGACGGGCGGCGCTATGTGACTCCAGCTTAAATAGAGGCTGGGTCACATGGTGCTCTGGCCAATCACAGCCATGCCAATAGTAGGCATGGCTGTGATGGCCTCTTGGGGCAAGTAGTATGACGCTTGTTGATTGGCTGCTTTGCAGCCTTTCAAAAAGCGCCAAGAAAGCGTCACAAAAGCGCCAAGAAAGCGACGAACACCGAACCCGAACCCGGACTTTTACGAAAATGTCCGGGTTCGGGTCCGTGTCACGGACACCCCAAAATTCGGTACGAACCCGAACTATACAGTTCGAGTTCGCTCATCCCTAGCCTGGACGTATTTCTGGAGCTTAATAATATTACAGGCTATAGCTACTAGAGAGGGGTCGTTGATCCAGGGATTTATTCTGATTGCTTGATTGGAGTCGGGAAGGAAGTTTATATTCCCCTAAAGTGGAGAAAATTGGCTTCTCCCTCACAGGGTTTTTTTTTTTTTGCCTTCCTCTGGATCAACTTGCGGGATAACAGGCCGAACTGGATGGACAAATGTCTTTTTTCGGCCTTATGTACTATGTTACTATGTTACTATGTTACTATTCTTGTCCGTTTTGCGGACAAGAATAGGCATTTATATTAATGGCTGTCTGCGCCGTTCCACAAATTGCGGAACGTACACGGACGGCATCCGTGTTTTGCGGATTCACAATTTGCTGACAGCAAAACACACAACGGTCGTGTGCATGAGACCTAATACCATAAAACAAATGCCAGAATTGCTAAATAATTTTTAGCCACCACTCAAAAAAATAAGAACAAGTGATCAAGAAGTATTATTTACCCCAGATTTTTGTCCTGCAAAAATCAAGCCCTTACACAACTCCATAATAAAATTAAAAAAATTATGGGTCTGGGGATGTGGTGATGCAAAAGATTCATTTTTTAAGTAGTAAAACATAACAAAAAAGAGTTAAAAGTTAATTAGAAAGTTATGTGTACCCCAGAATGGTACCATTAAAAACTACAACTTGTCCCATAAAAAAACAAGCCCTCATACAACTACATAGATGGTAAAGTAAAAAAAAAGCTATAGCTCTTTGAATGCAATGATGAAAAAAGGAAGACAAATACTTCATCAGTAAGGCCAAAACAGGATGGTCACTAAGGGGTTAAAGGGAATCTGTTACCACTCATCCTAGACAATTTCTGTTTGTTTGGCACTTCAGCTCTGATATAGCCTTTTTCAAATATACCTTCATGTCCAGAGCAATGTTCACTATCCCCCAAAAAACATGATTTTTATAAATATGCAAATTTAGAAAGTTGTGGCTGTACTTAAAGGAAATATGTCACTGAAACATTAGAACATATTTTGTTCTAATCTCCTTTTCTTTTTTGATTACAATTTTTTTTTTATGAACATGATTATGGGGGTGGCCATCTTGCCTGAGCTCTTTTTAACAGCATTTGCACAGCATTAAGAAAATTGCCTTACGGCAGCCCCATGGTCCATAGACACAATGGTCAGGAGGGGACCTCATTGACTTTTATGGGAGAGTTTTCTAGGCATGCTGTGTGACCTGTGCAGAGGTCATTGTACAAGCAAAGAATACATAAGATTTGACAATCACAGATTGTGAATGGTGGATCCTGTCTTATCTGTCATTCTAATGCTGCCTGTAATAAAATTGCCTCTGTTTATAGATAAGCAGATGACTGCAATAAAGTGATTAGGCTTAGTCAACAGTACAAAAACCTTTTGTTTAAATATAGATATTAACAGGGAAAATTTTAAACAACATCACCAAAAACTCTTTAAAAATATGTTCAACATAAAAACTTGATTTAAACAATAGATCATTTTCTGATTACACATTTCTTTTTACCTGCTGGAGCCCAGCCGCGCCCATCAGCATTGAGCCCCACTCCTCCTCTGGACAGGTCATCATTATCTGATCGGTGGGGGGCTGATACCTAGGAAACTAGCCGATCAGCTGTTTGAGAAGGCACCGGCGCTCCTGTGAGTGCCTCAGCCATCTCCCTGCTCAACAAGCACAGTGCTGTACATTGTATAGCAGCTGTGATTGGTATAGTAGCTGAACCCTGTTCACTTCTATGGGGTTGAGTTGAGCCCAGGTGGCTAATGATTGTGTCGTCACTTGTGGCTAATGATTGTGTCGCCTACAGAGAGCTGAGAGAAGGCCGCTGTGCTACTGCCAGCACCTCTGGCTTTGCAGACAGCTGATCGGCGGGGGTCCCAGTTGTCGAACCCCTACTGATCAGATATCCAGAGGATAGGTCATCAGTATTTATTAGAGATGGCCTTGTGGTTTGCCCGGTGATCATTTTATGGCGAACATTATGCGCATTCGCCGAACATATATATTCGCGCCCGCCATATTCTTTTACATTGTGAAGAACTTTGACCCATGACATCCATCAGGAGGTACAGGACAGCCAACGTTTCAGCACATGGACATACCCCCTACCTTATAAATAAGCCTGATCTGGTCGCCATTTTACATTCATTATTTTGCCAGTGTACGGATAGGTTGCTGTGTGGAGCAGGGACAGACTGTTAGGGACACAAAATGCTAGCTAAAAGGGCCACAAAGTCCTTTTAAGGACTGGTATAGGTGTGCTATTGATAGGTGAGGGGTGTAATATTCTTAAAATATACTTTCTAACATAGAAAGTACGGTATATTATAGTGAATTTGTATTGTGCAGCAGTTGTGTGCGGTTCTGCTGCGATACTGCAGCTGCACAGAGTGCCAAACTATATTGGAACAAATAATTTCTACTGGTGTGATTTACAAGTTGCCCCCCAAAAAAACTGATTGAAGCAGGGGTGTTATATACCAATTATATACTTTCTATATAGTGCATTTAGGTAGTGCAGCATTTGCTTGCGGTTTTGCAGCGTTACCGCATCTATTCTACGCAGAATGAAAAATGCTATTGGAACCAATACATTCTACTGGTGTGATTTACTAGTTGCCCCCATTTTATTTTTTTATTGAGGCAGGGGTGTTATATAGCAATAATATACTTTCTGTATAATGCATTTAGGTAGTGCAGCATTTGTTTGTGGTTTTGCTCCGTTATCGCATCTACACAGAGTGACAAACATCATTGGAACCAATAATTTCTATTGGTGTAATTTACCAGTTGCCCCCCCAAAAAAATTGATTGAAGCAGGGGTGTTATATACCAATAATATACATTCTATACAGTGTGTTCTGCTTTGTGTTATTGAACTGTTGTATAACACTAGTCAGACAGCTTAACAATAATTCAGCAGTCAAGAAACGTGAGACATCAGATCTGTATGTATTCTCTTTTTAGAATAACTTTGTAAAACTACAATATAAACATAAACAAAACATATGTGTCAGTACATTACACATAATACAGCAGCCTCACTCCATCAGTGAGAGTACTCACAGACAATTCCATCATAAGTCCAGGAATAGATCAAGAGCTCCTCTGCATGCAGCCTGCTAGATCCAGGAGCAGTCATGAATGCCTAATTTTTGTGGCCTGTACTGGAGTTGCAAGTTCTCACAACAATACTTAGTGCAGCAATCAGTAATATCTCATGAGACCATATAAAATGTAAAGTTGTGTGCACTGCGAAAAATTATTATTTTTGAATCATTAGGGATTTTCACACTGGCGCTTTTTTTTAAATACTCAATCTGCATATACAGCGATTGTTCTAACATGCATGTGAAATGCAATCAAATACACTGTTTAGTGTCAAATTACTTACAGTGAGAAGTTCTTCCTCAATGTTGCGAAAATTGTTGCCAACCATCTTTTCTGATCGCATCCAACTTTGGTCTGGTGGAAGCCAGTTGCTGTAGTAGGCCGTGACTATTTTGCACATACTCAAAAATTTACATTGCTGATATTTTGCATTGAAAAAAATAAATGGAGATCGCAAATTTGAATAATACATCTGGTATGTCACTGTCCATGTTGTCGGACTATTTGTGCACTTCTAGTAATTATTTGGTGGCTGCAAATACGACCTGAAGGTTTTCTGGTTCGCCTGCCATTCTATGGGGCCCTCTGCGAACACACACGTTACGCGAACATTTGAGCACTCGCACCGTCCCGGCCAATGTTTGCCCATCGTATTTATGTCTCAGAAAACCCATTTTCACCTCTTAGAGGGGCTACAAAAAAAGTTAAAAAAATAAGTAAAAAAAAAAAATGCTAAAAAAATATAAATTCACACCCTTTCCCTAGAATAAAAAAATAACTACATAAACAAAAAAACTATACACATCATGGGCATTGCCACATCTGAAAACACCCATACTAGTAAAATAAATATTTATCCCATACCGTGAATTACATAACAGGGAAAAAAAATATATCAAAATTACCGATTTTCTATTTTTTCATTGCTTCTCTTACCCAAAAAATGAATAAAATAAAAGTAGACATAATTATAAAGTTATAAAAAAAAGTTATGTGGGTCAGAATATGGCAATATATAAAAAAAAGTATCATTTTTTTCAGTAGTAAAATGTAAGAAAAACATACATATCTGGCATTACCAGATTTGTACTGACCTGGAGATGAAGTGCACAAGTCAGTTTTACTGCATAGTGAATGTCATTAAAAAAACTCTTGCGGAATTGCATTTTGTTCCAATTCCACCCCGTTTAGAATTTTCTCCCATTTGCCACTATATCCTATGTAATATTATATAGTAGCATTAGAAAATATAACTTGTCCCGCAAAAAACTAGTCCTCATACGGCTATGTGAATGGACAAATAAAACAGTTATGACTTCGGGAAGACAGGAAAGAAAATCGAAAATGCAAAAACCTCTGTTATCTGAGGGGTTAATCCCCAACCCTGAAAGTTTTGCAAACTGAGCTAACCTCTTAACTGTTCTAATTAAGCCTTTCATATCTCCCCAAAAACAGAGAACACCCATTTGATCTTGTTTCACCACTTTCCCGATAACCTGAGATAAACGAGTTGGCAACATCTTCACCATGATTTGGATATCATTGTTTAATAAAGATACAGGATGATAAGAATCAATCCTGTCAGCCAGTTTATCCAGTTTCAATATTAATATAATCATTGACTCAGTCATAGATCTAGGTAACTCCAGTTTGTCATATACATCTTTTTATTATAGACAATAACCAAGTTAAAGTAATCAGCTCATATCTGTACCGGTAGCTGTGTGTGAGGTAACATCTTAACCTCTTCAGGACACATGACGTACCAGTACCGGCGGGCGGTGATTGGAACCTGGTGCCTGCTCAAATCATTGAGCAGGCACCTAGGCTAAATGCCCCCCCATGTCAGCGATCGCAGAAAACCGCAGGTCAATTCAGACCTGCGGTTTTCTGCGTTTCCGGGTTATTCGGGTCTCTGAAGACCCGATAACCCGAAACAGGGTGGTGATGGTGGTGTGATTTTACCCCACCAATCACCATCCTGCGATCCTGAGAGGTGATGGTGACATCACCTCTCAGGTTCGCCTCTGATTGGTTAGTGGGCGGGACGGCGGCAGATTCAAAAGTTGCAAACGCTCCTCTCCAACTCCTTTTGTGTTCCGGAGCCGGAGGAGAGAGGAGCTGCCTGCACATTGTCAGTCTGTGCCAGCATCACCCATCTGTGCCCCCCAGGACCCGATCTGTTCCCCAGCACCCCCCATCTGAACAGCAGGTACATAGGGAAAGTTTGGGTTAGGCAGGGAAAATAAGGGAAAGTTAGTTAGACAAACTTTGATTGCATCACCCTAAGTTAGACACCCCGGGGTGTTGCCGCTTGGGGTGCAGTATTTTCATTTTTTTTGTGTATGCTGACTGTGGCCGGCACTCTTAGCGTCCGGTCACTGTTAGCGAATCACACACCCCACCGCTGATCAACTTCGGACAGTTGATCAGCGGCTTTCAAATTTTTTTCAAATTTTTTGCCCTTTTTTTTAGTTAGTTTTTTTTTTTTCTGTTAGTTTTAGGGTGAGTTCGCGAACACCCGTGCCCCCACACACACGCACACCAAATAAAGATTTATACACGCACACGTAGATACACACTCCCCTATGGCCTGCCGGACGTTCTCGGCTGAGGAGGCATACGCCCAGCTTGCCTCCGAGAGTCCCAGTGAGGACGAGGATGACCCCACTTTCCTGTTGTCATCGTGTCCTCCTCATCATCTAGCGATGATGAGCCCCCAAGGCGGCGGAGACGCCGCCAGGCGGAGCAAGGGGACCGCCATGTTACGGACCCTGTGGCCCAGCCTAGTACTAGCAGCTCTGGGGCTCCGTACTAGTTTTCCGGCCCACCAGTTAAAGCCACCAGAGCACCCTGCCGGTGAACTAGTCTGGTGTAGCCCAGAGCGATACGAGCCCGGGATTCCTTATTTTGTAGGCCAGGCATGTCCAAACTGCGGCCCTCCAGCTGTTGCAAAACTACAACTCCCAGCATGCCTGGATAGCTTACAGCTACTAGGGCATGCTGGGAGTTGTAGTTTTGTAACAGCTGGAGGGCCGCAGTTTGGACATGCCTGTTGTAGGCCAATCAGGAATCCAGATTTCCACAGTGGGCTACACTGAATGACTGTCATTTTTTCAGTGACCCACTGGTAAATCTGATGGTGGAGCAGATGAACCTGTACGCCCAACAGTTCGTTGCTCAACAGGCTCCTTTTTGGCCAGGCCCGGTGGCTGGACGCCGGTTAGTGCAGCCGAGATGAGGACATTTTGGGGCCTCGTGATGCATATGGGCCTGGTCAAGAAACCCAGTGTCAGGCTGTAGTGGAGTGGGGACGTCCTATACCAGACCCCACTTTACAGTACCGCCATGACACACTCCCGGTTTGAGGCCATCCGGAAATGTCTGCATTATTCAGATAATACAGCATGTCTTCCCCCCCGAGGTGATCCTGCCCATGACCGTCTGTATAAGATATGGCCGGTCATCGATCACTTTGGGGCCAAATTCATGGAGGCCTATGTACCTGGAAGGGAGGTCGCGGTTGATGAGTCTCTCATTGCGTTCAAGGGGAGACTAATTTCCCCCCCAATATGTGCCCTCCAAGCGGGCGAGGTATGGCGTGAAGCTATGCAAAATTTGTGAGAGTACCTCAGGGTACACTTACAAGTTTTGTGTATACGAGGGGAGAGATTCCCGGATTCAACCCCCAGAATGTTCCCCCACTCTGGGTGTTACTGGGAAACTTGTGTGGGACCTTATGTACCCACTGCTAGATAAGGGTTACCACCTGTACGTGGATAACTTTTATACTAGTATCCCCTTGTTCCAGTCCCTTGCCGCCAGATTCACGTCCGCTTGTGGGACCGTGTGGAAAAATCAAAGCGGCCTCCCTGCCCTCCCCCTCCAGGTACCTATCCCCAGGGGTGAGACCCGTGCCCTTACCACTGGAAACCTGTTGCTGGTCAGGTATAAGGACAAGAGGGATGTCCTTGTACTGTCCACAATTCATGGTAACGGCATCACCCCGTCCCTGTGCGACATACCGCGGCAACGGTCCTCAAGCCCGATTGTATCATCAACTACAATCGGTATATGGGAGGACTTGATTTCTCTGATCAAGTCCTCAAACCATATAATGCCATGCGCAAAACCCAGGCATGGTACAAAAAAAGTTGCGGTCTACTTGGTACAGGTTGCCATGTACAACTCTTCTGTGCTGTCCCAGAGCACTGGCAACACAGGGACATTCCTTTAGTTCTATGAGGCAGTCCTCAAGGCCCTGATCTTTTCGGACCGGGAAAGAGCAGGCCGGGGTACCTTGGTAACTGTAGGCGCCCGGATCGTCCCTGGCCAACACTTTCCAGGTGTAGTCCCCCATACTGGAAAGAAGGGACGAACCCAAAAAAGGTGCAAAGTGTGTCATAGGAGGGGTATACGGAAGGACACCACTACTCAATGTGACAGGTGCCCCGATCATCCGGGCCTCTGCATTATTGGTTGCTTCAAGGAGTACCACACTTCCACGGAGTACAAAATTTATATCCCAATTTAGCACTGACATCGGATAAAAAAAACTGGTTCTCAGACAAAAACTAAAATAATTTATTAAAAGTATACAAATTAGGTATCTCTGCGTCGGTAAGAATCTCCTCTACAAAAATATTTTTGGGGGGTCACCTTACATGACAAAAAGTTTAATAGCAAGCGATCAAAAAGTCATATAGCCCCCAAAATAGTGCCAATAAAACCGTCCTCTTATCCAGCAAAAAATGAGCCCCCACATAAAATAATCGGATTTAAAAAAAATGACTCTTAGACTTGAGATACAATTATTATTTTTTTGTATCAAAAAGGATAATAGTCTAAAACCTAAATAATTGTAAAAATAAAAAGTAGATTTATTAGGTCCGTAAGAATTTCCTCTATAAAGATATCCCATGACCTAACCCCCCAGATTAACACTGTAAAAAAAAAAAAAAAATATTTTGGACACTTTTCCATTGCAATCGTTTTTTTCCGGTAACAAAACAAGGGTTAACAACCAAACAAAAGTTCATATTTATTACCCTGATACTGCAGTTTACAGAAATGCCACACTTGCGGTCGGAAACTGCTGTATCAGTAAAAGGGAGGCCGCAAAAGGAAAGGACCAACATGGTTTCTGGAAGGCTGATTTTGATGGCCTTTTTTATTGACACCATGTCCCATTTGAAGCCCCCTAGAGTAAAAACTCCATTAAAGTGACCCCATATGTAAAATCAGTTTTGAATACCTTGAGGGGTGTAGTTTCTTAGATGGGGTCACTTTTAGGGAGTTTCTACTCTAGGGGTGCATCAGGGGGTCTTCAAATGGGACATGTAAATAAACCAGTCCAGCAAAATCTGCCTTCCAAAAGCCATATGGCGCACCTTTCCCTCTATGTCCTACTGTGTGGCCGTACAGTAGTTTACGGCCACATATGGGGTGTTTCTGTAAACTGCAGAGTCAGGGAAATAAAGATACAGTCTTGTTTGGCTGTTAACCCTTGCTTTGTTAGTGAAAAAAAGGGTTAAAATGGAACATTTGGCAAAAAATTTAAATCTCAAATTTCTTCCCCATTTGCCAATAACTCTTGTGCAACACCTAAAGGGTTAACGAAGTTTGTAAAATCAGTTTTGAATACCTTGAGGGGTGTAGTTTATAGAATGGGGTCATTTTCGGGTGGTTTCTATTATGTAAGCCTCGCAAAGTGATTTCAGACCTGTAGTGGTCCCTAAAAATTAGGTTTTTGAAAATTTCTGAAAAATTTCAAGATTTGCTTCTAAACTTCTAAGCTTTGTAACATCCCCAAAAAATAAAATATCATTCCCAAAATGATTCAAACATGAAGTAGACATATGGGGAATGTAAAGTCATCACAATTTTTGGAGGTATTACTATGTATTACAGAAGTAGAGAAACTGAAACTTGGTAAATTAGGTATTTTTTTATGCCCAAAAATTTACTTTTTTGACCCAATTTTAGCAGTGTCATGAAGTACAATATGTGACGGAAAAAAAATTCTCAGAACGGCCTGGGTAAGTCAAAGCATTTTAAAGTTATCAGCACTTAAAGTGACACTGGTCAGATTTGCGAAAAATGGCCTGGTCCTTAAGGTGAAATAAGGCTGTGTCCCTAAGGGGTTAAAGAATATCTGTCAGCAGATTTGTACCTAGGAAATTTGCTGACCTGTTGCGTGTGCACATCTGTGTTAGTTTAATGTTCATATGTGCCCACATTGCTGAGAAAAATTAAGTTTTAATAAAAGCAAATGAGCCTGTAGGAGCAATGGGGGCATTGTCATTACTCCTAGTGCCTCTGTTGTCTCTTTGCAAGTGCCACGCCCTCTGCATCTGCTTTGATTGACAGAGCCAGGCAATGTTAACATGAACACACCTGGCCCTGACTTCTAAATTCAATCAAAGAAACCTCTCAAATGAAAGCAGTTCTCAGCTTTTGCTGTATTGATGACCTATACTCAGGATAAGGCCTCATGCACACGACCGTTGTTTGGGTCCACACTTCAATGGGGCCGCAAAAGATGCTGACAGCATTCCGTGTGCTGTCCGCATCTGTGGCTCCTTTCCGCGGCCCCGTTAAAAAAAAATATAACAAGTCCTATTCTTGTCCGCGCTTTGCGGACAAGAATAGGCATTTATATTGCCGGCGCCCGTTCCGCAAATTGCTGAAGGCAACACGGGCAGCTTCCGATTTTTGCAGATCCGCGGTTTGCATGATGCCTAAGTCACCAATGTCAGATTGGTGGGGGCCCAACTTCCAGAACCCAAACTGATCACCTGTATGAAGAGAACACAGCGTTCGTGTCAGTGCTGTGTTCTCTTCTCTGTTTACCTGCTCGACTACACCATTGCACTTGCAAGCAGTGTAATTACAGTTCTGCCTATTCAAGTGAATGGGTGAATAGGAGGGAGCCATCCCAATGAAGTCGATGGTATGGCTGCACTGTAATTACAGTACATTGCTGCAGCTGCAATGTCAATGCCAAGCAGGTGAACAAAGAAGAGAACCTACGAGAGCTGCATTCTCTTCAAACAGCTGATGGGGTTGCTGAGGAACCAAAAGAGGGGGATTGGATATTCCCCTTGCCCAATGATAATCTATTAACTGTTTCCTTCATAGCATGAGTCTTTAGGAGACAGACGATATCAGAATCACATTTACCTATGGAATCAAACACAAATAACCCCTTGAAGCGATTATTCAGACCCCCCATATTCCATCATAACACCTTAACCTTCCGCATCAAAATATAAAAAAGAAAAAAAGAACTGTAAATTAACCTATTGATCGAACATGGATGAAGAATATATTTTCAAAAAGTTTATGAATTATTTTCATTATTAATTTTATGTAATATATTGCCTACATATTCTGATATACCCAATCCTCATATGAGCAGCAGGTTAGACAGTATACTAATCATGTGACTACCTCAATGAATTAAGCGTACGTTCACACTGCCGTTTCTGGGTCCGCCTGTCTGTGAGATCCGTTTCAAGGCTCTCACAAGCGGCCCAAAATGGATCAGTTCAGCCTCAATAGGAGGATGCATCAGTTTGACTCCATTCAGCCTCCATTCTGCTCTGGAGGCGGACACCAAAACGCTGCTTGCAGCGTTTGGATGTCCGTCTGACGAAACTGAGCCAAACGGATCCGTCCTGACTTCCAATGCAAGTCAATGGGGACAGATCAGTTTTCACTGATACAATATGGTGCAATTGAAAATACATCCGCCTCCCAATGACTTTCAATGTAAGTCAAAATGGATCCGTTTGCATTATCATGAACAATAAAAAAATGGTAATGCAAAAGTTCATGTTACTTCTCATTGATTTTATATATTATATGTTAATTCACATTTTAATATCTCCAAACTTCATGCTAGAAGGCTCATGCTATTTACTAATTACTATATTACCTCAGTAAATACCTCAGTAAGTTATTCGTTTTCAGTTATGGCCAGTTCGCATTGTTCGCCCACGAACACATGCAGGCTGCCATCTTTTCTCACAAGTCTGGAGAGGCACAGGTAAGCCCTTACCTGTGGCTGTGCCGGAAGCCTGTCTGAAATCAAATGCGTTCACCGGGGGCAGGCAGTTCCAAGAACAGCCGCCGGGGGCCTTCATCGGGCTGTTCTCGGAACTGCCTCCTCCCGCTGACCGCATTTGTTTCAGACCGGCTCCCGGCACAGGTAAGGGCTTACCTGTGCCTAGCCGGACTTGTGAGAAAAGATGGCAGCCCGCATGTGTTCGCGGGCGTACAATGCAAACTGGCTATAACTGTTAGTTTTCATGTTACCTTATCTTATATAGTATAAATATGTTAATTCATCGTATTCTCGTTATTAAAAGTCAGAAAATGAGTTAAAGGGAACCTGTCACCTCTACTATTGTAACGGTCACGTCCACACACACACAGGGGGAAGGATAGTAACCACTGCGCTCCACCCTCACCCCTGCCTACTTGCCTCACGAGTCCTGATGACAGGGGACAACTGGACAACAGTCCCTTACTTAGGATATGTGCAGGGAAGACAGACAAGACAAAATACGGAATGTGAACGGACTGGGTCAGAACCAAGAGAGCTACACAGTACAAAGGGTTAAGCAAATAATGGTCAGGAGAACCCGGGGTCAAATACCAGGAGAGTAGTGAAGTACCAGAGGAGTCCGCAAAGAGTAGTCAGGTGGGAGCCAAGGTCACAATACCAGGACAGATGCGCAGTACAGGAGGAGCAGGATCAGGTGAGTATTCAGTAGCCCAACAAATAGCCAGGAACCTAGAATTAACAGGCAACCTGTGGCCAGCAGGCTGCCTGTATTTATAGTGGGGAGTGAGGGTCATGTGACGTGGCCAGCGTCACATGACTGACAGACCAACCAGTCGAGCACCGAGTGATCAGCTTGGCGCTCAAGGCAGACCTAGGAGCAGGGAGCCTCCCAGCTAGCAAAGCCGCCCTGGGAACGAGGTCAAACACAGATCCTCGCTCCCGAAGCTAAGCAGCAGGTCTGCGACCGACTTCAGCACCCCATTACAACTATGCTACCCTCACTGAGCATTTCTAAATGTTCATTGTGTTACCCTAAACATCTAAATTACACTTTTAATGTCATTTGCATTTCAAATTCAATAAGTATTATGCATTTTTGTACTTACCTCCTTTTATGTAAATTAACATAAGAGTCATATCTTACTCGTGTGACCAGAGAAGAGTCATATTTTCCATCTCTGACTCGTCTCAGATTAATTTGCATATGTATCAAATCGTTTTTTTTACACAATTTAAGCACACAGACCTATGGGGACTGGGTATTGTGGATGTGCTAGCGGCCATCTAGCAACCCATGTCCTCAGCTCTATACATCAAATCCAGTTGACAGGTTCCCTTTAAGGAGAGTCCATAGATAAATTTTTAATTAATAATTGCATATCAGTGTCTAGATAATAAATCGGACTGTTATATATCACATATTTCCTCTTTTTTGTATCTTAAGCATTTGGATTGGGCAGGAAATAATTTAAAACTATTAGATAAAGGTTAAGCAAAAAACCCTCATTAAAGCCATTAGGGCTGAGGGCATTAAGACGATAGATCCATCATGCTTCTTCTTGAATCAGCTTACTATCTAGATTTCCACTCCTTGGAGTCTAATTTGAAAAATCCCCTAAAAATTTTAAACATCAATATCCTCCTGATGCATGTATTTAGTAGGGCCCGCTAGAGCAGTATCTTTGTCTGAATCACATTCAAGTTTCCTGAATTTGTTTTCTATACATTTAATTTTGGACAGGTGCATGAGGCCACAGACACAATGAGCGGAGTTTACCATGAGGGTAATATTTGAAGTCAGTTTTGAGGGAGTATGCATTTTTGTACTTTGCACAAAATTTTGTTAAATGTAATGCATTTGTAATATTAAACACTTCTGTCTATAGATGTTACTCTAGTTTCCCTACGCCACCCTTGTACAGGAGTTTGCAACTTTTTTGTGACTTTTTAAATAGACTCAGTGATAAATTGGAGTTAAACTCATTAACATAACTGACCAAGACCATTTTCCACCCATTTTTCAGAACTGGAGTTTGTGGTGTAAAAGAAAAAAAGTCACAACATTTTTGTGCAAGGGATTCATAAATCCCCTATTTTGTGATGTCTTGAAGCTAGAATTTTGGAGTTAAGGGCATGATAAATACCCCCCCCCCCCCCCAATTTCAACTTTTCTATTATTGATCAGATAAATGAAGTTCTTTATTTTGGTGACATACAGTGCATTTGGAAAGTCTTCAGCCTAAAGATGAGCAAAATTTTTGAGATTCCGTTTCAGGTTCAGCAAATTTTTTCAAAAGTTTGGTTTGGACCCAGATTGATCCTACCAAAACTAAAGTTGTTCCAATTGCTATGAAAATTGGTAAATAACACACTCTAATCTCCTAGGACTCAAATTTTTAGGGAAAGATGTTATCTCTTTCTATTAATTTTTTATTTTTCTTTCCCCCTTCCTAAGCTCTTGAAAGCAATGACACCAATAGAAAATAATGTCAATGTGACACTGAAATACATAGCTATGGGTAAATGCATGGTTGACAACATTAACAAATGCAGCAGCATCACATGTGTTATGATTTTGCATATTCCAATACTTCAAAAAATTGTCACTTATCAGGGGCAGATGGTGTTTAAACACACACAGTGTTATCGGAAAAGAAAACTACGGCTTCTTCGGGAACAAGCATCCAAAAATAATGTCTGAACAGGGGCAGGCGCCATAAGACACGCACAAGTGTTAGTTGTCAGAAGAAAGAGTTGCTTGTTCTAAACAAGCCTGGAAGAATTCTCCCTTTTAACTGAGAGCAGCAAAAGTACAGTGTGGAAAGGGTAAGTTAATGGCTGTATGGGGCTGCAACAGTAGTGGCAGCAGTAGCAGCATAGCAAGAAACATACAAGGCAGTAGATCTGCAGTTTAAGAGTAGTAGTAGTAACGGATACATAGCATTAGTAGTGGTGGAAGTAGGGGATTAATAGCGAGGAGAAGCAGCTGTGGCATTGGCAGCAGCCGAATAGCATATAATGCGGTATAATGCAGCAATGGCATTATGTCAGCAGCAACCATACGGAACATTACGGTAGATAGACAGGCTAGATGGGGCACTGTCAGCAAGGCCAGTTCTGTTCATCAGCGTCAGCCAGAGTGGTATGAATATCCTCCTATATCCATGACTCGTTCATTTTGATAAAAGTCATATTTTGGACACTGGTAGAGGACAACTTGGTCTGTTTGGGTGTTGGAAACTCTCTATGAGATGATACTGGGGGTTGGGCAAGTAAGAACATACTGGGCCAGTTAAGGCCACTTTTCTAGTCCGCCTGTCAAGAAGTCTTTGGTTTCAGGGGACAGGTTTTAGGCTGGATAAACGTCAGAGTCCCTGTATGACGTAACCTGGATGTTGAGGCAGTAGGTCCCTGTTTTCTGATTTGCTTTAGCCTGGCATGGCATGTGAAAAAAACATTTCATCGTGCTGGGTACTGTGGCGACTTCTGCTACTTGTAGCAGTGGAGCTGGTGGAAGGTGGGTAACATGCTGGGGCAAGGTGTTTACAAAGTATTTCCTAGTAACAAAGTAATTTTGCCTTCCTTTTACGGTTTTACACTGCTCATACAGATGCTCTAGTATGTGCAAAGCAGAGTTTCATCGAGTTAGAATGTTGGGGATCACGAGGAGTAACAGCAGACCGTTCTGTTGCTGTAAGTCCAGGATAAGAATGGATAAAATGTGAGGACTGTCTCCTACAAATTGCCAGCACCTTCCTCAAGCCAGTGTGCTTTTTTAAAAAGTGTTGCACTACAAGGTTCATGACATGCGCCATGCAAGGAGCATTTTTTAGTTCCCCCAAATACAGCATGGCCGCAATATTCCAGCCACTGTCAGTGACCACCTTGCCCAGTTGGAGTTGGCGGGGAGACAGCCAGTGGGATGTTTGCTGCCTAATGCACTTTAGCAAGTAATCGACTGTGTGGCTAGTCTCATCCAGGTTGATCAGTCCTAACACCACATGACAATGCTTCACTTTACACATATGATAGGAGAGAGTTTGAGTGGGAGCAAAGCTCCTCCCTGTTGCTGTTGGGACAGGAGGAAGTCAATGGAGTAAGATGTGGAGATGGCCGATAAGTGCCTGGTGTGGGAGCCAGGCCAACACAAACATGCAGGTGTCAAAATGACCTGGCCTTCTTGCTATGTGTTGCCTTGTTCTTGTTACTGCTACAAAAATGGGACCCAATGGGACATGAAAGACTTATACTGTCCCTGCTTGAAACAGCTGCTCCAGATGTCCAGAGTGGCATGCACCTGCTACTGTCTCTAATGGGCTAACCATAATGTCATCTGTGTATGTATTCCAGGTCCTACTACATTTCTAACATTGCTATGTAATTGTTGTATTACATGTTATATGATTTAAATAATATAGTGGCTCACTCTCCTGGTATCAAAGGACGGGTGCTTTTGCTTAGTAGTGATTTCACCCAATCGCAGATTAATGTAATGTACGTTTTCAAATATAGCAGGCACTCCCCATCTGGTTATATTGAGTAATCAAGGGTTGATATAGATATTATATCATTTATTGTCACAATGCTATACCAATAATTTGACAGTAGCTTTCAAAAACAATGGTTTAAAAACAGTAATTTAAAAACAATTTGAAATAAAAAGAATAAAAATAAAAACAATATCGAATATATACTTGGTAATAGTTTGTAACGACAGTTGTAATTAGCAGCAATATTTGTTTGCAGCAGCAATGTTTATAGCAGCAGTTATTAGCAGCAACAGTATTGGAGCAGCAGTTGCTAATAGCAGTAATCCTCCGCGCCCGTAGTCAAAGCAGCAATTGTTAATAGCGGCAGCAGTGTTGGAGCAGCAGTTGTTAATAGCAGCAAATGTCGTTAATAGCAGCAATCATCAGCGACAGTAGTTGAAGCTGCAGTTGTTAATAGCTGCAGCAGTATTAGAGCAGTAGTTGTTAATAGCAGCAATTATCATCGACAGTGATTCTCAACACCAATAGTAGTAGTAATTCATAATGGTCTCCACCAATTACAGGATTCAGTTATCCCTGCCACCAACAATTTAAGGGTATGGATACTGGTGGTTATGGTAGCTGTGGTGTATGGTGGTCACAGTGATTTTATAGCAACATCTGTTTTGGCACAGTTCAATAGCATAGAGTTCAGTCTGTTTATTTACTTAAACTCCTGATACTTCCCAGGAATTTGTTTAAGAAAAGCATCCGTGTTGGGTACATTGGTGAGGAGCATTTATGTATTTAATACTCACTATTTTCCTTGTTTTGCAGAGTTGCACTGGTTAGGGTGGTGTCCCACTCGATGTACAGTGCACTCACCCCCCATGATCACGGTGCCTGAGTTGTCGCTCCTGTTTAGTATCCACCTGTGCGCTTATGCTTGTTCCTGCCGCGACTCTGCTTCTCACGTGATAATTGTGGTTCCAGTTTTGAAATCCCACAAGATTCAAAGGGCTGCTATAATGTTCGTTGATAGAGAAAATTCAACAATCGCATTTGGTTATATCGCTTGACAGAAATGTCCGAAAGCTTTTAATCGTTTGCCAGTAATGTCCGAAAGATTTTGATTGCTTTTTCGCGATATTTGGGTGGGTTTTCCGGAATGTCTGCTAAACGCGTTTCGAGGTTCAAACATCTTCCTCAGTAGCCATATCTGAAACCCCACAAAATTGTTAGTCAAATTTTCACTATCAACAAATATTAAAGCAGCCCTTTGAATCTCGCAGGATATCGAAACGGGAACCACAATTATCACGTGAGAAGCAGAGTCGCGGCAGGAACAAGCATAAGCATAAGCGCACAGGTGGATACTAAACAGGAGCGACAACTCAGGCACCGTGATCATGGGGGGTGAGTGCACTGTGCATCGAGTGGAACGCCACCCTAACCAGTGCAACTCTGCAAAACAAGGAAAATAGTGAGTATTAAATACATAAATGCTCCTCACCAATGTACCCAACACGGATGCTTTTCTTAAACAAATTCCTGGGAAGTATCAGGAGTTTAATTAAATAAACAGACTGAACTCTATGCTATTGAACTGTGCCAAAACAGATGTTGCTATAAAATCACTGTGACCACCATACACCACAGCTACTATAACCACCAGTATCCATACCCTTAAATTGTTGGTGGCAGGGATAACTGAATCCTGTAATTGGTGGAGACCATTATGAATTACTACTACTATTGGTGACTGTTGCTGTTGACAATCACTGTCGATGATATTTGCTGCTATTAACAACTGCTGCTCCAACACTGCTGCCGCTATTAACAATTGCTGCTTTGACTACGGGCGCGGAGGATTACTGCTATTAGCAACTGCTGCTCCAATACTGTTGCTGCTAATAACTGCTGCTATAAACATTGCTGCTGCAAACAAATATTGCTGCTAATTACAACTGTTGTTACAAACTATTACTAAGTATATATTTTATATTGTTTTTATTCTTTATTTTTATTTCAAATTGTTTTTAAATTACTGTTTTTAAACCATTGTTTTTGAAAACTACAGTCAAATTATTTTTATAGCATTGTGATAATAAATGATATAATATCTATATCAACCCTTGATTACTCAGTATAACCAGATGGGGAGTGCCTGCTATATTTGAAAACATACATTACATGTTGAATGCCTGGTTCACCAGCTGGTGGCAGCAGACATGGCAGAGAGCTCTTTAGATAGAATGGAACTTACCATTCCATTCTTCCCCTTTTCGGCAGAAGTGGGTCAGTCCCGTTTCATACCAAGGGAGGGGATGCAGGGAAGTTTTCAGTCAGTCTTAGTCTAGTCTAGAGCTGGAAGGAGAGAATAATCACCCTGACTCCTTACAGATTTACAGAGTATTGCAAGGGGGTCAATGACATAATTACATAATTGATGTCTGAAATTGGAGCAGAGGAAGAGGATGAGGTCTGAGCAGGAGAAGAATTAAGTGGTGATGCTGATGAGAAATACACTGTATTACATGTGGATGTGGGCTTGCTGCTGTAAAGGGTACCAGAAGAAGGAATAAATGTTTGTTGCACTAGCTGGCAGACACCTCTGTTTTCTCACTGGATTGGGTGATTCTGCCTCATGTTATTCAATAGAGCTGTGGTGCCTATATTGGTGTATGACTGTCCATATCTGATTTCACTTTTGCATATGTTGCACAGGGCAATACTGTTATCTTCTGGCAGTGTGAATATAAAATGTCAAACTGTAAATACCCTCGCAGACCTGGCGGCACCCAAGCTTGGTTTAGCTCTGGCATAATTTGGACCTGCTGCATCCACAGTATTAGGCCTCATGCACACAGCAGTATTTTTTTGCGGTCCGCAAAAAGGGGTTCCGTTGTTCCGTGATCCGTGTCCGTTTTTGTTTCTGTGTGTCTTCCATTATTTTTGGAGGATCTCCAGACATGAAGGAAAGTAAAAAAAAATCTAAGTCAAGTTTGCCATGCAAATGATAGGAAAAAAACGGACGTGGACATGCGGACACGGATGACAATCTTGTGTGCCTCCGCGTTTTTTCACGGACCCATTGACTTGAATGGGTCCGCGAACCGTTTTCCGTGAAAAAAATAGGACAGGTTATATTTTTGGGACGGACTGAAACCACGGATCACGGACGCGGATGACAAACGGTGCATTAGCCGAATTTTCAACGGACCCATTGAAAGTCAATGAGTCCGCAGAAAATCACGAAAAATGGAACAACGGACATGGAATGAAATAACGGTCGTGTGCATGAGGCCTTAGAAGCATCACCAGTTCCCAAAGTAGATATGGCCCTGGCCGTTCTTTGGGAGGTTCTGGCCTTACGGTCCCTCTGCCCTTTATTGCTGCCACTACCCTCCTCCTTGAATGTTACCTCTCCTGTAGCACCCCAATGTGACTCCCACGTCCTCCCCAACAACATCATCATTGGAGTCTTCACTCTCCCCGCCACTTTTAACAGACTGTGATCCATCCTGGTGGGTTCCTTGGCCCCCATCCCAACTCCCTGCTATGTGCTTGCTCAGAGTGCCACTGTCACTACCATTTCCCCTATTGCCCCCACTGCCAATGCCGTAGCTATTACCACCAACAACACAGCTATGTATGAGGTCTCCCACGTCCTCCCCCTGAACCTTCTTCTCAGGGCAGTCCAAACACTGACTGCTCTCACACAAGTCATCAACGGGGAGACTCTCTTGACTATCTGCTGTAGGCCATGGTGTTTTTTTTTTCCTCTTCTTAGTAAAAAAAAGTAAGTGACCCTCTAAGAAGGACAAATGATGGCCAATGGGATAGAGAAGGCGCTCATAGGGTAAGTAAATTCAAACAAACAAATTTCTAATAAAATAAATGGTTTGCTCACCTACTGCGGTTGCATCAATTGGATGCAACTACAATGGAGATCGAGTATAGATAAGGGATGGTTGGTGCAGCCAAGACTCGTCCTAACACCTTGGGCAGGGGCCATCCTGCCACTAGGGTAATGGAAATGAAGAGAAGTGCGCTAAACCTTAAGTGGAGCGTGTGGACTGCTGGGGGCGCACGAGACAACCAATCAAGGACCGTGTTTTAATTTCGGCAGTATTCCATTTATTCGTAAGACAACGCGTTTCGGGGTAAAATCCCCTTTATCAAGTCTAAAAGAAAGGTTAAATAAAAACAAAAACAGAGAAACATATATTTGAAGACATAAATTTTGTGCTTCCCTATGATAATTCTGTATAACAAAAGGGATGTATAAATAAATAGGAATTGATAAATATAGCTGTAAATATAGGTACCAAAGCATATAAAAATGGTAAGTATCACTAAAGTACACAAAAGAAGGGGATTACAAAATATATATATATATATATATATATATATATATATATATGTGTAAATTAGTAGTAATGATCATAAACGGTAAAATAAATACGGATTAAAAATAATATTGTATCTATGCTGCTATATTTAAAATACAATCTCTATTATGAGAATAGATTTTGTGTTATATTAGCCACAGAATGGCAGAATAATAGTGACTAAAAACAAATCCAGGGTCAGGCTTTAAAATATAGTTGCTGATATTTCATATGTTTATATGTATACACAGGCACTATCAGATATAGTTAGCAAATTTAAAGTGTCTACTGGCAGAAGATTAGGGGGTATATATTATCTATTAGCCGACAAGGAGTGTTACTACTATGGCTTTATAAAGAGAGATATATATCAAGTCTTTAAGTCCCTCCTTTCACCGCCCACCTCAGGCCCCGCTCGTGTTCCCCAACCACACCTCCCTATTGAGGCCCCTCCTCTGGACCGGGCTAGTCCCTCCCACCCACTCCCCTTTTCTTCAGCAGCGCGGGCACTGAAGAAGTCATCGTCCTACACGCGCCTCTTCAGATGAGCCGTGACACTCTCCAAACCTTCCCGATTCAGGTAAGACGCCCTAAGGCTTAAAGACTTGATATATATCTCTCTTTATAAAGCCATAGTAGTAACACTCCTTGTCGGCTAATAGATAATATATACCCCCTAATCTTCTGCCAGTAGACACTTTAAATTTGCTAACTATATCTGATAGTGCCTGTGTATACATATAAACATATGAAATATTAGCAACTATATTTTAAAGCCTGACCCTGGATTTGTTTTTAGTCACTATTATTCTGCCATTCTGTGGCTAATATAACACAAAATCTATTCTCATAATAGAGATTGTATTTTAAATATAGCAGCATAGATACAATATTATTTTTAATCCGTATTTATTTTACCGTTTATGATCATTACTACTAATTTACATATATATATATATATATATATATATATATATATATATATATATTGTAATCCCCTTCTTTTGTGTACTTTAGTGATACTTACCATTTTTATATGCTTTGGTACCTATATTTACAGCTATATTTATCAATACCTATTTATTTATTTATATATCCCCATTGTTATACAGAATTATCATAGGGAAGCACAAAATTTATGTCTTCAAATATGTTTCTCTTTAACCTTTCTTTTAGACTTGATAAAGGGGATTTTACCCCGAAACGCATTGTCTTACGAATAAATGGAATACTGCCGAAATGAAAACACGGTCCTTGATTGGTTGTCTCGTGCGCCCCCAGCAGTCCACACGCTCCACTTAAGGTTTAGCGCACTTCTCTTCATTTCCTCTAAGAAGGGGGCAGTGGAGACAGAAGGGACGCCACTGCAAGGCTTCTCTGGGGCTGAAAGGATAACCAGGAGGAATGTTTTGACCTCCACATCATCTTGTTTTGACCGAGAGGAGGAGTGAGCCATCCAATCTGCAATCTCATCCTATTTCTCATCAATTATAATGTTGCACCTTTCTGAAGCCATGGAGAACTACGGCCTATTGCTACTACTTCCCAACGGATGAGTGGTTTGTTTGTGCATTTTATTTTATTTCATTTTATTTCTAAGAGCACAGATCGCTCTATGAATCTGCTGGCCGAGGAGGACGAGGGAGGGGAGAGTGCGGAAAGGGAGAGGTGCTCGGTGCTGTTCTGCACCATGCAAGTGTCAGATACTTCTGTCTTTTATTTCTATGTTATTAGGTACTGCCTCTGATGTGTGGGGATTGTGCAATAGACCTCCTGGCAGCAAGCAATACAGTGGGGGAGGGTGCCGGCTGGAAGATTTGTTTGGCGCAGTTCTGTGCAATCCAAGTGCCATCTATGCTGAGGCATGTGTAACGCAGTCTACTGGTGTTGGCTAGTGTTTAGAGTGTGCGGGGATCGCTCACTGGGAATGTGGTGAGAAGAAACGCTACTTAGTGTTATATAACTGCCGACAATGTTGCGGCATGATGAATCACTGTCCACCACAAATCAATGGAATGGTGGACATAAGATTAGAAGCACAATTGAACATAAAATTGGATCAAAGATGAAAAATATATACAAAAGTATATAAATATATATTATATGTATATATTTATATCTACACACACATGCAAAAAAACTCATATGAGTTCACACTTCATAGGTTATTGTTTGTTTATTTATAATGTTATTAATGGTTAGGTAGGAGTGCTTGTGCACTGTTGTTGGGGTTACCCAGGGTGTGTGCTCATGTCTTGTATGTTTATTTTTTGTGGGTGGGATGTGTGCTGTAATCCCTATTGTCCGTCTTCTAGATTCTTGTGGTTCCAGATAATGAACAGATCATCTATGTATCTTCTGTGATAGACAATCCTGTTTTTGTATGTCTGGTGCCCCATATATGTAGTTTCTCAAATTTGCCTATAAAAATGTTAGCGAAGGAAAGCGCTACCCGTGTCCCCATAGCCTTTTTGGTGAGTTGGTGATACGTTTTGTTGTTGTATATGAAGTCATTGTTCTCTAGAATGTATTGGATACCCTCTGCTAGGAATTCTATTTGGGGTGGTTTGAGGGGTCTATCTTTAGAGAGAGTATTTTTTAACACAATGGATCCCTAGTTTGTGGAGTTAATTAGTGTAGAGGGCGGTGACATCAAGTGTAAGGAGACCATAATCAGGTAGCCACTGTATTTTCTGTAATTCCCATATGAGTTGGCTGGAATCATGTAGATAGCTTGGTAACTGTTTCACGTACGGCTGTAAAGTCAAGGTATTGTGATAAGTTACTGGTGGCACATTTTGTGTTTGAGACTATTGGTCATCCTGGTGGGTGTGCAGTACTTTTATGTATTTTTGGTGAACGGTAGAAGTATGGGATGCATGGTGTTTTGGGAGTTAGAAAGTTTTTTTCTTTTTGTTTATATACTGGTTAGTGAAGGCATTTTTCACTAGTGAATTTAGTCTCTTGGTTACTTCAGGGAAAGGGTCATTTTTGATCTTTTCATAATAACCGGGGTCTCCACCGAAACCATACAATAGATTTGACCTCCTTCAGAAACGAGAAGTATACTGGATCTACCAGCTAAACACACTTACTCCCCACGGCCTGAACAAAATAAATGAAATGATAATATAAATTAAGACATAAAAACTGATTTTATCCAATACAAAAAAATCACGTATGCAGAAAAGCACATCTACACTCAGTATAATATACCAGGGCACAATAATCCCCAGACATACACTAGACCTTAACAAACAAATAACATCATTCAACAAAAAACAAAATGATAAAAAAGAGGCATAACCACAAGAATCTAGAACATGGACATTAGGGATTACAGCACACATCCCACCCACAAAAAATAAAAATACAAGACATGAGTACACACTCCGGGTAACCCCAACAATAGCGCACGTGCTCCTACCTAACCATTAATAGCATTATAAATAAACAAACAATAACCTATGAAGATAAAAATTCCCATGCGTTTTTTTTTTTTTTACATGTGTGTGTTGATAGTGTATATATAGAGTGGGATGCGAAAGTTTGGGCAACCGTGTTAATCATTATGATTTTCCTATATAAATCATTGGTTGTTACGATAAAAAATGTCAGTTAAATATATCATATAGGAGACACACACAGTGATATTTGAGAAGTGAAATGAAGTTTATTGGATTTACAGAAAGTGTGCTATAATGTTTAAACAAAATTAGGCAGGTGCATAAATTTGGGCACTGTTATCATTTTACTGATTCCAAAACCTTTAGAACTAATTATTGGAACTCAAATTGGCTTGGTAAGCTCAGTGACCCCTGACCTACACACACAGGTGAATCCAATTATGAGAAAGAGTATTTAAGGGGGTCAATTGTAAGATTCCCTCCTCTTTTAATTTTCTCTGAAGAGTAGCAACATGGGGGTCTCAAAACAACTCTTAAATGACCTGAAGACAAAGATTGTTCACCATCATGGTTTAGGGGAAGGATACAGAAAGCTGTCTCAGAGATTTCAGCTGTCTGTTTCCACAGTTAGGAACATATTGAGGAAATGGAAGACCACAGGCTCAGTTCAAGTTAAGGCTCGAAGTGGCAGATCAAGAAAAATCTCAGATAGACAGAAGCGACGAATGGTGAGAACAGTCAGAGTCAACCCACAGACCAGCACCAAAGACCTACAACATCATCTTGCTGCAGATGGAGTCACTGTGCATCGTTCAACCATTCGGCACACTTTACACAAGGAGATGCTGTATGCGAGAGTGATGCAGAGGAAGCCTTTTCTCCGCCCACAGCACAAAAAGTGCTGCTTGAGGTGGGCTAAAGCACATTTGGACAAGCCAAATTAATTTTGGAATAAGGTGCTGTGGACTGATGAAACTAAAATTGAGTTATTTGGCCATAACAAGGGGCGTTATGCATGGAGGAAAAAGAACACCTGCTACCGACAGTAAAATATGGTGGTGGTTCCATCATGCTGTGGGGCTGTGTGGCCAGTGCAGGGACTGGGAATCTTGTCAAAGTTGAGGGACGCATGGATTCCACTCAGTATCAGCAGATTCTGGAGACCAATTCCCAGGAATCAGTGACAAAGCTGAAGCTGCGCCGGGGGCTGGATCTTTCAACAAGACAACGACCCTAAACACTGCTCAAAATCCACTAAGGTATTTATGCAGAGTGTGGGGATTTGCTCTGGTAGACAGGCTTGTGGATGCAGTACAGAGGCAATGACAGCATCTTTAAATTAAATAGTGCAGTGTTTTGATCACACAGATGTAAAGTGACAAAATAACAATTTCAAGAAAAACAGTCACCTTGAGTCTGGTGTTTGTTCACACCAGGCTGCAGCACATAAGTCCTTGAAGGAAGCAGTAGTCCATGTGCTTTTGTCCACAATGTAGCAGGCCTAGTCCAGGCCCAAACACTCAGGCTCCAACACCTAGACTGCCAGCACTCCACTAGCAGATGGAGGATAATCCACACAGCTGAACGTGCTGGCTGGGTTTTTATATCCCAGCCAAAACCCGGCCTGGAACCGTGGGTAACAGCCACCCACCCTGTTCTTTGGCCGCTCCCAATAAGAACCGTCCCGGATTCGTTTTACAGCCATTCTGACAGCTGAAGTGTCAGACTGCACTACAGAACTGACTTCAGGAAAAAATCTGGTTCTTACCTCACCGAGGCCAGGAACCTCGGTGACACGTATCTTCCGTCAATTAAGGCTCCTTGTTCCTTCTTACAAGAGGAACAAGTACAACGTTCTGGAATTGCCATCTCAGTCCCAGACCTGAATATAATTGAAAATCTGTGGTGTGACTTAAAAAGAGCTGTCCATGCTCGGAAGCCATCAAACCTGAATAAATAAAGCTGTTTTGTAAAGAGGAATGGACCAAAATACCTTCAACCAGAATCCAGACTCTCATTGGAACCTACAGGAAGCGTTTAGAGGCTGTAATTTCTGCAAAAGGAGGATCTACTAAATATTGATTTCATTTCTTTTTTGTGGTGCCCAAATTTATGCAGCTGCCTAATTTTGTTTAAACAATTATAGCACACTTTCTGTAAATCCAATAAACTTCATTTCACTTCTCAAATATCACTGTGTGTGTCTCCTATATGATATATTTAACTGACATTTTTTATCGTAACAACCAACGATTTATACAGGAAAATCATGACGATTAACAAGGTTGCCCAAACTTTCGCATCCCAATATATATATATATATATATATATATATATATATATATATATATATATATATTGTATATATTTTTTTATCTTTGATCCAATTTTAGGTTCAATTGTGCTTCTAATCTTATGTCCACCATTCCATTGATTTGTGTATCGCCAACACCAAGTAACATGCACACATGGTCACACTAAATCCCATGTTATTGATGTAAGATATACACTTGCTGTGAGCTATATACCTACACTATTGTGAGATATACACTCCCAAACTCATGTCACCACTATGAGGTCTGAAGTAACAGGACACCACTGCTCTCAGCAAATAGCCCACACTGCCGTAGTGTTAGACACAGTATCCAATTACAAGGGGCAGTGGTTCATCATGGCGTAACATTGTCGGCAGTTATAACACTAAGTAGCGTTTGCTACTTCTTCTTACCACATTCCCAGTGAGTGATACCCGCACACTCTAAACACTAGCAGACTGTGATACACATGCCCCAGCTTAGATGGCACTTGGATTACACAGAACTGTGCCGAACACATCTTCCAGCCGGCACCCTCCCCCACTGTATCACTCATTGCCAGGAGGTCTATTGCGCAATCCCCACACATCAGAGGAATAAAATACAGAAGTATCTTGACACTCGCATGGTGCAGAACAGCGCCGAGCACCTCTCCCTTTTAGCACTCTCCCCTCCCTCCTCCTCCTCTGCCAGCAGATTCATAGAGCGATCTCCGCTCTAAGAAATATAATGAAATAAAATAAAATGCACAAACAAATACAACAGATCGGTTTATTGACCTACTGGTACATTTGTGTATTGATGTTATCTTTACAGTCTCACTCAAGCCAGCAAGGAATGTCAATCAATCTGATGCTAAGCACACCCACGATCCTCCCCCTTGCCTGCATGCCAAAAATGTACTGTGAAATCCTCCTTTGTGTACATAGTCCTGACAAAGGGGGCAGTCCAGCCCAAGAAACGCGTACACTATCATCAATAAAGATTTTTGTTTATTATTATAAACATTGATCGTGATGTTTTCATTCATCTGAGTCCGGGCAGCGCCTCAAAAGATCCAAAACCAATTTTTTTTATTTATCTACTTCGCCTGCTGATTGCCTTGGAGCAAACACAGAGGACCACAGCTGCCTCCCAGGACAACCGCCTGCTGTTCGGGATACGAAATAACCAGCTAAGCAAACTACAGTTGTTGTGACTCCTTATCTTTTAACCTAACACCAAACAACTGACACTTCACATGTGGCACCCTATTCTCCCTATTTTTGTTTTTGCAGAAATAAAAGACAAGGTATCCCTAATTTTGAATCTCCATAAACTAATCACTGGTAAGTACTGTACATAGTTTGGGGGGGTTAGCTCTTCTCCAGGGGTCATTCACACAAGTATCTTTGCCAGACACCAGGTTTAAGATCCAAACATCGCTTTTATTTGGCACCTTCAGAAAAACAAACATAATACAAAACAAACACCTGACCGGCTGGGCTCTAACTAAAAGGTAGAATCCATGACTCACCTATAGAGTGCTGTTCAGACACAGTGTCAGGTCCGGCTTTCTCAGCCTCGTGGTTTCTTAGCCTAGCCCAGCTGGAGCCAGGCACCCAGAGCCTCACCCAGCCTCTGTTTGCAGCCACACCCTCGACTGACAGTCTGGGATTGGCTTTTACTCCCCAGTAATGATCCCAGGTGATTACACCTGTGCATCCCTCATGCTAGGGAAAACCTGCCCTGGAATGTGAGGGGTGGAATGGCAGCTCCCTCTACCAACCTAGCTCCCATACAAGTAAAATCCACCCCTTAAATACTAAACAAAATAGCTCCAGCAACTATGCCTTGTTGAAGCCAGCACTACTCTGGGACTTTTAACATTTGAGGAACCTGTGTGAGATATACCCCTCTTCCGGGATTATCATTCATTTTAACGATCACATCACCACAATAGACATAATCATAGAAATAAGGATAAAAAGGCAAATGCTGTATAAGCAGCTTAAGTGTCATGTCAATAAAATATATATGTCTATCATTGTAGGTCACATGGGAAAACGCTATTAGCTTCTAAAAGTTCTATTCAGGGTCATCCTGGAGAGAGGGCAACAACTTATCCAAATATACTGCTACAGATGAGACTTGACAAAGGTCATTTCGACCAAAATGTCATCACTTTATTCATCTGGGAACTAACGTATAATTCCAAAAGTGCTGGGTTAATGGAGAAAGATATGTAAATACGGGACGAAATAATAAATCTGAAAAATTACATTCCACGTGTGTATTGGACCTCTTCTTGAATATCGATTGGGTTAAAGAACCCTTTTAATCGCATTGCAGCTTTAATTTGGTGTGTTATTCTAATATATCTGTATGTACACTAGACTTTTGAAAACAGTAAGGGCAGTATAGTGTGGGTGACAGGTGCCCTTAAATAATATCCACCTCCTGTTCAGTGGAGATAATTTTGTGGCAGTGATATAATTTACCATTGAAGGCAAACTTACAATGACAAATACATCTTCTATATGGATAGTACAGGATCCACCATTCACAACAAGTGATGATAAAAATGTATCTACTCCTCTTCCCTGCACAATGACTTAGAAAACTCCCCAAAGACATCAATGAATATTATGAATATATCCAGTCTATTATGTCTATAGTTTATGTGGCTGCTGTAAGGCATATCTCTAAATGCTGTAAACCAAGGCTCAGACAAGATGGCAGACACAAAACCATGTACAAAAAATTGAATAAAAACATACACCGTATAATCAGAAAATAAAAACAACTTAAAAGTGACTGTTTCAATATCTGGCTATAATTAATTTAAAAAAGGGTTATGTTTTCTATAAATTGGAACTTACATTTTTTTCTTTCATTTTGGTGCTTCAGCATATTTTGGTTATTAATTAAAATCATCCTATTAACCAGTACCAAAAGCTTCAATTTCAAGAGGCGTCTAATGGTCTGTTTGAACTGTAACCATAATTAAGTTCTGATTATGCTGTATAGCCAATTAGAACTATTTATGGAAACTTTAAGCTGACATCATCATTTTTAATTCAATGACTATTTTTACTTTTGGTTCTCTAATGGATTTAAAATGGGATTGATGCAATCTGACCCCTTTTTAAATCAATTAAGCTCTTGACTTTACTTGCCATCTCACCTACAAGTAAAGAGTGAGGCATCAAGATAGGAAGCAGAGAATACAGAGTGATGGATTAAACCACTATACAATGCTAAGCGTGCTATACATTTACACACAAAAGAGAATGCTGTGTTTAGATGGGAATTTAATTCAGCTGACAGTGCAGTTTTGACATTTAGCTTAGCATTCAAAAACATGCAGTAATTAATTAAAATGTAATAGCACAAAATGCAGCTTTACCGATCAGCAATTAATTCAATTTTCTTATACTATTGCAAACAAATATTTTCTTATGACTATGTCTCCTGTTCAAATGCTGTAAACTTGCAGAGTTTCTGTGTATTCCCAATCTTCACAAGACACATGAATGCTGTCATGTTAGATCTGAGCTGCTGGCTGCTTTTCAGGTGTACAGCTGGCTGCCTATTACAGTAAAGGCTCATGCACATTGCCATATTACTGCTCCATTTACTGCATGACTATGTATATAAAATGTATTAAATGGAAAAGATTAGTTTGAAATTGACCCGGGGAAAATACCTATCATGTTGTGTTCAGGATGAAATGTTTTTCTTAAAACCGTTGGTTACAATTAGGGATGACTGAATCGACTTCGGATGGGCGGTACAAAATAATTATGAACTTATTACCCAAGACTTCGCAAAGCAATAACTTTGGCTCATCGAGGCCAATACATTCTAATACTGTACGGAACTCCTACTCCGTACAGTATTGGAATCAAGCTTTATGCAAATCGACTTCGGATGTTTCAGCCGAAGTCGATTCGCTCATCTCTAGTTACAATCACCCAGTGGGATTCATTTTGTCTTCTTTAGAAGACATAGAAAACTTTAAATTCATGGACATTTTGATCAAGTTAAAGATTTTCCTATAAACAATATTAGTTATAGTTAGTGCATAATTATAAATATTTTTGCAATGATAAATGCTTCTATACGGAGAGATTCCCTTAAAGGAGTTTTCTGGGATTTTAATGTTGATCAGCTATCCCAGGATAGGTCATCAATATCAGATCAGTGGAGGTCCAACACCCAGCACCCCTGCCAATCAGCTGATTGAAGAGAAGGCCATGCTCCATGTGAGCACAGCCTTCCTTTTATTGTTTACCTGCTCACGGCCAACATTGCAGTGGTGAGTAGGTGTATGCTAATTACAAGCCATCTCATTCACTTCAATGGGATGGCTCATTTCTAGACACTTGAATAGGAACAAGCCCTCCCATAGAAGTGAATGGGACCGCTTGTAATTACACCTGCTTCTTTCAGAAGGAACTGTCAAAGGACCTGCAATGACGTCACGTGGTGAGCACGGTGAAGTCAACGCAGGTCCTGCTGAAAGAAGATAGAAGACACTGACTGCTGCAGCGCGATCAAGTGGATGAAGTGAGGTTTTTTTAACCCCTAAATTGCCATATTCTTTTGCATTCTGTCTTAAGAATGCTATTATTTTCTGCTATAAGAACGTTATAATGGAAAACAATAAAGTGACGTGCAGGTCCCTATTGACTTCAATGGGGTCAGCGTTTGGGGTCAAATGCAGGTCAAGTTCAGGTCCCGAACCCAAACATTGACCTGAAGTTTGCCTGAACAAAGCGAACCCAAACTTCCATGGGTTCGCTCATCCCTAGTCAGCAATATTAAAGTCCTCGAAAACCCCTTTGATAATGTTAGTATAGCGTAAACTGTTTGTTCTATTGAACAGCCTTTCTGTGTCCACCTTATTAAATGTGCTCATGTGGATACACATATATAAAATGTTTCTAATAATGGATTCGATTTAACTGTAAATAATTTTTTCCTTGAGAAAACCCCCTTTAAGTAAATATTTATATTAAGTATGAAAAATTTAACAAAACTGGACAAAAAATAAGGACTCGTGCACACAAAGATTTTTTGTCTGCATCCGATCCACATTTTTTGTGGGTCGGATGCGGGCCCCTTCACTTCTATGGGGCCACAAATAATGGAGACAGCATCCGTATGTCTGTTCTGTGGCACACACAAAAATATGGAAAATGTCCTATTCTTGTCCGCATTACGGACAAAGACAAATATAGAACTGTTCTATAAAGTTGAGCGGACACCTGGATGTTCGGGTTCGAGAAGTTCGGCCGAACTTCCCGGAAATGTTCGGGTTCGGGATCCGAACCCGATCCGAACTTCGTCCCGAACCCCATTGAAGTCAATGGGGACCCGAACTTTTCAGCACTAAAAAGGCTGTAAAAAAGCCCAGGAAAGGGCTAGAGGGCTGCAAAAGGCAGCAACATGTAGGTAAATCCCCTGCAAACAAATGTGGATAGGGAAATGAATTAAAATACAAATAAAATAAATAAAAATTAACCAATATCAATTGGAGAGAGGTCCCATAGCAGAGAATCAGGCTTCACGTCAGCCACCACCGCAACAGTCCATTGTCAGATATTTAGGCCCAGCACCCAGGCAGAGGAGAGAGGTCCCGTAACAGAGAATCTGGCTTCATGGTCGCTGACGCGTTTCGGGTATGTACCCTTAGTCGTAGCACCATGCTACGTGTGACCCCACATTATAAAGGATTAGGAATGCACCTCGTCAGAAAATCCTGGGAGGAGCATCCAATCTCATAGGCTGCCACAACAGAGGCACACCTCTTGATTAGGTTCATCGATTACACATGCAATTCGAAACACACTGTGAGGATATACCTGGGTCAATTTAACCCCACAATCGCCAGATTGTATGCTTTGCAATGGTAAAACCGCACAGTGTGAATACTTACTAATAAAAGTTAATAATATAAACAACCAAAATAACGGTCTTACAACCTGAAATGTGATACAATCAAATAAGAATCGGCAAATAGTATAGAAATTTCGTAGTAAATCTATATGATAGAAATGAAGCAGGCTTGTGTGTTTGCATTTTGTTGCAGAGATACATTGGTCTTAAAGTGTTCATTGCAGACTAGCATATCCTGTGTTGCAAGGTTAATATATCTATATATAAAAGGTATGAAAGAGAAACTGAATGAGTATGTATAAATACTGTCTCTCTGGCACAACTTTCATCTGAACAAATAGGTATTAAATTTAATAATGATGAATACTGTTGCGCATGACCAAACTGCACCGTGCAATCGCTGTCCTAAGCAGAATTTGGCTGGTACGCACAAACCCCTCCCGCATTATAAATTTCACACCTTATCTCTCGGGAAGGGAGAGGATTTTTGTGCGCATGAGTCGGACCCTCGTATTGAACTGCTGGCAAATACCTGTATCCTCTTTATATGCATAATCCATAGTTCAATTGTAAATATACATCAGTTCTTTTCGCAAATTGAGGCCTGCCGGAATCCTGGACCCAAGTCTAAAGATCCAGTAGGCCTCACGGAGAAGAATCTTTTTACGGTGGTCACCTCCCCTTTTGGGTGCCAAAACTTTTTCTATGGCAAAAGCTTGGAAAAACGTCACTCTACGGGCATGTTTTTGGATGAAATGCCTCGCTATATTTGAGATGTTGAGAATATTAGGGTTGCCAATATAGTTCAAATGTTCGAGGATCCGACTCTTAAATTTACGGGCTGTGCTGCCTATGTACATCAGATCACAATCAGTGCATCTGATAGCATAGACTACACCCTCCGTATTACAGTTGATATAACTGCAGATAGGAAATTTGTCAGTATGTGTTACATTGTCAAATGTCTGAGTAGGTACAACGTAATTGCATGTCTTGCAGCGGTTGGCTCCACACTTAGTGAAGCCCTGGTAGCATAACCACCTGGATTTGACATCTTGTCTAATGCTACTGGCAGTATAAAGAGACGGTGATAATGAGCAGGACAGAGTAGCTGCTCTTCTAGAGACAATTCTGCAACCAGATTTCAATGCTTGATATAAGATGTTGTCCTCAAACAATATTGGTAAACATTTTTTAATAGATGAACTGATTGCATTGAATTCTCTACTATAAGACAGGGATAAGGTAGGAATACTGTCCTGCTCACCATCCACGCAGACTCCTACACCGCCAGGAGAGGCCCTCCTAATCCTCTTATACTTGGACTTGCCAAATATCATTTCCTCTCTATCTTTGAGTGAAGCAATTGTTCTCCCCCTCTTAATCATCCAGGTTGGATAGTTTCTTTCTTTTAGTCTTTGAGCTACCTTATCAAACTCATCATCTAATTTATCCCCATCACTACAGTTTCTTGCTGCACGCATAAATTCCCCCACGGGGATTGCTCTAATGGTATGCATTGGATGGTGGCTTTTTGCATTTAGAATTGAGTTACCAGACATTTCTTTTCTGTATGTGATGGTGTGCACTATTTCCCCCGGGCATCCGCGGAGCGTCAAATCCAGAAAACTAGTATGGGACTCATGTGCGGAACAAATGAATCGCAAGTTGTAATCATTATTGTTTAGGTATGCCTGGAGGTCCGGGACGGCAGACACATCGCCCGCCCACACCATAAGTATGTCGTCGATGTATCTGCCGTACCAGACCATACCAGGCCCAAACGGGTTGCTCAGACCGTAAATGTACCTCTCTTCCCAATATGACATGGTCAGATTGGCCAAAGACGGTGAGAACTTGGCCCCCATTGAGACTCCGCGGATCTGCAGGTAGTGCACACCATCAAACACAAAGTAATTGTGGGTCAGCAAAAATTTGGTGACTTCACAAATAAAATCAATATAACCCGAGCTAAAGCCAGTATATCGATGAAGATGGAATTCCAGTGCCAGTAGAGCAACCCCGTGGGGAATAGAGGGATAGAGAGAGACCACATCTGCTGTGATCCACCTATAATTGTCAGTCCACACAAATTTGTACATGGCTTGCAATACATCTGAAGTATCCTTCAAGAACCCTGGAGTGCGCCTGACCAGTGGCTGGAGAATGTTATCCAGCCAACTGCCCAGGCGCTCAGTCAGGGAACCTATACCTGAGACTATAGGACGTAGAGGGGGCGGGTGGACGCCCTTATGGATTTTGGGTAGGGCGTGCATAATAGGGGTGACGGGCACTTCCACATTGAGGTATCTATATTCACTGTCACCAAAGGCACCACACTCCTTTCCCTTTGATAGCAGCGAAACGTAGGTACCCGTATATTCTTGTAGCGGATCTCGCACTAATTTCCTATATGTGGAAGTGTCCCCCAGCATTTCCCGTAATTGCTGACCATAAGTTGCCCTATCCATAACGACCACCGCCCCCCCTTTGTCCGCCATTTTGATTAATATGGTGTCACATTGTTGTAATTGCTGAAAAGCAAGGGTTTGGGATGCATTGAGGTTATTACAATTACTAGTTTTATTAATATCTGATTCAATATTCCTCAATTCTTTCTCCAGGACCTCCTGGAACACATCCATGCTGCCCGTGCGTGACATAACAGGATAGAACTTAGTATTGCGAGTACAAAATTTGCTGGCCGGTTTAGGCAAATCTCTAATTCCCTGTTCATCCTGAAGACCCTCTAGACAACATAAGGCTACCTGTTCTTTGCACAGGAGATCTTTATACAAATTATCCTCATAAAATTGCATGCTGTCTTGAGGGGGATCAGACGAAGATGGAATGTCATAAAAATGTCGAGATACAGTAATATTGCGTACAAATTTATTTATGTCAAGTAATGTGGAGAACATATCAAACTGACAAGTTGGTGCAAAATTAAGACCAAGTGAAAGTACATTAATCTGTTCACTACTCAGGGCAACACTAGATAGGTTTACAACACCTAGCTGATTGGTATTCACTTTTGTTTCATCTGCAACCGAGTTGATCTTTGATACCGCTGGCCGGTGTCTCCGTCCCCCCCTGACCCTGCGTTTTTTGAGGCACTTATCATATGTTCCTTATCTTTTGCTATTTTTGTCTTTTTATAATAAGAAGCAAAATTGCTGGCCTCATCAGACGCAGGGTGGAGTGCGGAAACATCGGATCCTGGCTCTAGCTCACTGGTCATATGTGAAGGTTCAGTCCCCTCCGTATCCGAGGAGAAACTGACTCTGGACACCCTTTTTGGTAATCTCTTATGTTTACGGTTGTGTTGAGGTTTTAGGATGGATTTAGGTGTTGAATAGACATTGTCCCTCCTTCCCCATTCATAAACCTGATTATGGGTGTAGTCATATAGATCACGTTGATATTTGGAATGTTTATAGTCCATTAAAGTGTCTTCTAGTTTCATGATGGATGACTTCAAATCTTCGTCCATTGCGATGAACTCCTTACTGTTACTGTATTTAGCTAGAGATTCCCTAGCAGATTGAATCTCTTGTTGTAGAGTTAATAATTTTGCATTTTCAAAGTCTATGATTAATTTCATCAATTCAATCGAACAGTCCGACAAAATATTATTCCATTTATGTACGAAATCATCCGAAAACACAGTGGTGGGTACTTTCTTGATTCTTAGACCCCGTGGAATCATGTTTTTTTCTTTATATTTTATAAGAGTGGTGCAATCCCACCAAACACGGGTCTCCTGATTCAATAACCGTTCCAAATTCAGCATTGTGCTTTTGATGTTAACATCACCAGTGACAGTCGGATCCTCCACAGAGAATACCGAATCCGCCTTCGATTGCCGGTCAGGCAAGATGGAAAAGGCCATTATAAAAGGTGTGCACGTGAAAAAACAGTGACAGTCCGTAATAGAAAATTGAACTTTAAAGAGCCAGAGGTAATGTCATCTCATCAGGTAACCACAGGCGTAGCACGGAAATCAACACTTGAGTAAATAGAGAAAACTGGTTGTAAGACCGTTATTTTGGTTGTTTATATTATTAACTTTTATTAGTAAGTATTCACACTGTGCGGTTTTACCATTGCAAAGCACACAATCTGGCGATTGTGGGGTTAAATTGACCCAGGTATATCCTCACAGTGTGTTTCGAATTGCATGTGTAATCGATGAACCTAATCAAGAGGTGTGCCTCTGTTGTGGCAGCCTATGAGATTGGATGCTCCTCCCAGGATTTTCTGACGAGGTGCATTCCTAATCCTTTATAATGTGGGGTCACACGTAGCATGGTGCTACGACTAAGGGTACATACCCGAAACGCGTCAGCGACCATGCCGTGGATCCAGTGACTGTGTCGGTTTTATGAATTAATAAAGAAGAGCTAAGAGGACCTCCATTGTCTCCAGATACCTTTTTTCCTATTTTTGTTTGCTGCCTGCTACGGGAACACTCCCCCAGGGCCTCTGGAGCCGGGTTTATACACCACACCAGGAAGGTGAGCTGGATACAAAGTTTTCTCAATCTGGCTTCATGTCAGCAGAGAATCAGTCTGCATGTCATAGCAGAGAATCAGGCTTCATGTCAGCCACCAGTGCAACAGTCCATTGTCATATATTTAGGCCCAGCACACAGGCAGAGGAGAGAGGTCCTGTAACAGAGAATCTGGCTTCATGTCAGCAGAGAATCAGTCTGCATGTCATAGCAGAGAATCAGGCTTCACATCAGCCACCAGTGCAACAGTCCATTGTCATATATTTAGGCCCAGCACCCAGGCAGAGGAGAGAGGTCCCGTAACAGAGGATCTGGCTTCATGTCAGCAGAGAATCAGTCTGCATGTCATAGCAGAGAATCAGGCTTCACGTCAGCCACCACTGCAACAGTCCATTGTCAGATATTTAGGCCCAGCACCCAGGCAGAGGAGAGAGGTCCCCTAACAGAGAATCTGGCTTCATGTCAGCAGAGAATCAGTCTGCATGTCATAGCAGAGAATCAGGCTTCACGTCACCCAACATTGGAACAGTCCATTGGCATATATTTAGGCCCCGGCACCCAGACAGAGGAGAGGTTTATTCAACTTTGGGTAGCCTCGCAATATAATGATAAAATGAAAATAAAAATCGGATTGAATGAGGAAGTGCCCTGGAGTACAATAATATATGGTTAAGGGGAGGTAGTTAATGTCTAATCTGGACAAGGGACGGACAGGTCCTGTGGGATCCATGCCTGGTTCATTTTTATGAACGTCAGCTTGTCCACATAGGCTGTAGACAGGCGGCTGTGTTTGTCTGTAATGACGCCCCCTGCCGTGCTGAATACACGTTCAGACAAAACGCTGGTCGCCGGGCAGGCCAGCACCTCCAAGGCATAAAAAGTAGCTCTGGCCATGTGGACAATTTAGAGACCCAGAAGTTGAATGGGGCCGAACCATCAGTCAGTATGTGGAGGGGTGTGCACACGTACTGTTCCACCATGTTAGTGAAATGTTGCCTCCTGCTAACACGTTGCGTATCAGGTGGTGGTGCAGTTAGCTGTGGCGTGTTGACAAAACTTTTCCACATCTCTGCCATGCTAACCCTGCCCTCAGAGGAGCTGGCCGTGACACAGCTGCCTTGGCGACCTCTTGCTCCTCCTCTGCCTTGGCTTTGGGCTTCCACTTGTTCCCCTGTGACATTTGGGAATGCTCTCAGTAGCGTGTCTACCAACGTGCGCTTGTACTCCCGCATCTTCCTATCACGCTCCAGTGCAGGAAGTAAGGTGGGCACATTGTCTTTGTAGCGTGGATCCAGCAGGGTGGCAACCCAGTAGTCCGCACACGTTAAAATGTGGGCAACTCTGCAGTCGTTGCGCAGGCACTGCAGCATGTAGTCGCTCATATGTGCCAGGCTGCCCAGGGGTAAGGACAAGCGGTCCTCTGTGGGAGGCGTATCGTCATCGTCCTGCCTTTCCCCCCAGCCACGCACCAGTGATGGGCCCGAACTGTGTTGGGTGCCACCCCGCTGTGACCATGCTTCATCCTCCTCCTCATCCTCGTCCTCCTCGTCCTCCAGTAGTGGGCCCTGGCTGGCCACATTTGTACCTGGCCTCTGCTGTTGCAAAAAACCTCCCTCTGAGTCACTTCGAAGAGACTGGCCTGAAATTGCTAAAAATGACCCCTCTTCCTCCTCCTCCTCCTCCTCCTCCTGGGCCACCTCCTCTTCCATCATCGCCCTAAGTGTTTTCTAAAGGAGACATAGAAGTGGTATTGTAACGCTGATAACGGCGTCATCGCCACTGGCCATGTTGGTGGAGTACTCGAAACAGCGCAACAGGGCACACAGGTCTCGCATGGAGGCCCAGTCATTGGTGGTGAAGTGGTGCTGTTCCGCAGTGCGACTGACCCGTGCGTGCTGCAGCTGAAACTCCAGTCTGTCGAGCATGTGCAAGGTGGAGTTCCACCTGGTGGGCACGTCGCATATGAGGCGGTGAGCGGGAAGGCCGAAGTTACGTTGTAGCGCAGACAGGCGAGCAGCAGCAGCATGTGAACGCCGGAAGCGCGAACAGACGGCCCGCACTTTATGCAGCAGCTCTGACATGTCGGGGTAGTTGTGAATGAACTTCTGCACCACCAAATTCAGCACATGCGCCAGGTAAGGGATGTGCGTCAAACCGGCAAGTCCCAGAGCTGCAACGAGATTTCGCCCATTATCGCACACCACCAGGCCGGGCTTGAGGCTCACCGGCAGCAACCACTCGTCGGTCTGTTGTTCTATACCACGCCACAACTCCTGTGCGGTGTGGGGCCTGTCCCCCAAACATATGAGTTTCAGAATGGCCTGCTGACGTTTACCCCGGGCTGTGCTGAAGTTGGTGGTGAAGGTGTGTGGCTGACTGGATCAGCAGGTGGAAGAAGCCGAGAAGGAGGAGGTGGCAACAGGAGGCAAAGAATGTTGCCCTGCGATCCTTGGCGGCGGAAGGACGTGCGCCAAACAGCTCTCCGCCTGGGGCCCAGCTGCCACTACATTTACCCAGTGTGCAGTTAGGGAGATATAGCGTCCCTGGCCGTGCTTACTGGTCCACGTATCTGTGGTTAGGTGGACCTTGCTACAGATGGTGTTGCGCAGTGCACACTTGATTTTATCGGATACGTATTACTTGGTTGTGCAGGGAAGGCACGGCTCTCTTGGAGAAGTAGTGGCGGCTGGGAACAACATACTGTGGGACAGCAAGCGACATGAGCTGTTTGAAGCTGTCTGTGTCCACCAGCCTAAATGACAGCATTTCATAGGCCAGTAGTTTAGAAATGCTGGCATTCAGGGCCAGGGATCGAGGGTGGCTAGGTGGGAATTTACGCTTTCTCTCAAATGTTTGTGAGATGGAGAGCTGAACGCTGCCGTGTGACATGGTTGAGATGCTTGGTGACGGAGGTGGTGGTGGTGTTGGTGGTACATCCCCTGTTTGCTGGGCGGCAGGTGCCAACGTTCCTCCAGAGGCGGAGGAAGAGGCCGAGGCGGCAGCAGCAGAAGAGGCCGAGGCGGCAGCAGCAGAAGAGGAAGCAGGGGGAGCCTGAGTGACTTCCTTGTTTTTAAGGTGTTTACTCCACTGCAGTTCATGCTTTGCATGCAGGTGCCTGGTCATGCAGGTTGTGCTAAGGTTCAGAACGTTAATGCCTCGCTTCAGGCTCTGATGGCACAGCGTGCAAACCACTCGGGTCTTGCACATTGTTTGAAGAAGTGCCATGCCAGGGAACTCCTTGAAGCTGCCTTTGGGGTGCTCGGTCCCAGGTGGCGGCGGTCAGTAGCAGGCGGAGTCTCTTGGCGGCGGGTGTTCTGCTTTTGCCCACTGCTCCCTCTTTTGCTACGCTGTTGGCTCGGTCTCACCACTGCCTCTTCCTCCGAACTTTGAAAGTCAGTGGCACGACCTTCATTCCATGTGGGGTCTAGGACCTCATCGTCCCCTGCATCGTCTTCCACCCAGTCTTGATCCCTGACCTCCTGTTCAGTCTGCACACTGCAGAAAGACGCAGCAGTTGGCACCTGTGTTTCGTCATCATCAAAGACTTGCTGAGGTGGTATTCCCATGTCCTCATCATCAGGAAACATAAGTGGTTGTGCGTCAGTGCATTCTATGTCTTCCACCGCTGGGGAAGGGCTAGGTGGATGCCCTTGGGAAACCCTGCCGCAGAGTCTTCAAACAGCATAAGAGACTGCTGCATAACTTGAGGCTCAGACAGTTTCCCTGGTATGCATGGGGGTGATGTGACAGACTGATGGGGTTGGTTTTGAGGCGCCATCTGTGCGCTTTCTGCAGAAGACTGGGTGGGAGATAATGTGAACGTGCTGGATCCACTGTCGGCCACCCAATTGACTAATGCCTGTACCTGCTCAGGCCTTACCATCCTTAGAACGGCATTGGGCCCCACCATATATCGCTGTAAATTCTGGTGGCTACTGGGACCTGAGGTAGTTGGTACACTAGGACGTGTGGATGTGGCAGAACGGCCACGTCCTCTCCCAGCACCAGAGGGTCCACTAACACCACCACGACCATGTCCACGTCCGCGTCCATTACTAGATGTTTTCCTCATTGTTATCGTTCACCACAACAACAAAAATATTATTTGGCCCAATGTATTGTATTCAAATTCAGCTGAATATAAATTTGAGGCCTAGTATTTAGGCGCTGGGTGACAGGTATGGATTTAGTGACAGAATTAGACTTGGAAATGCACAGTAGCGGGTGTGTGAAGTTATTCTGAATGACCCTATGTGCACCTTGAATATGATATACCCTTTTAGGGATAGATTTCAAATAGCTCTGATACAGCAGAAACCACTAAATTATGAAATTGCTAAATTGGGAATTGTATTTCAACCCAGAACAAAAACTGTGCTTTGACAAACACTAAATAACTTGCCCAGCCACAACAGTACAGCAGTAACGACAGATTTAGCAGGATATAAATTTGAGGCCTAGTATTTAGGCGCTGGGTGACCGGTATGGATTTAGTGACAGAATTAGACTTGGAAATGCACAGTAGCGGGTGTGTGAAGTTATTCTGAATGACCCTATGTGCACCTTGAATATGATATACCCTTTTAGGGATAGATTTCAAATAGCTCTGATACAGCAGAAACCACTAAATTATGAAATTGCTAAATTGGGAATTGTATATCAACCCAGAACAAAAAATTTGCTTTGACGGACACTAAATAACTTGACCAGCCACACCAGTAATGACAGATTTAGCTGGCTATAAACTTGAGGCCTAGTATTTAGGCGCTGGGTGACAGGTATACGTTTACTGACAGAATTAGACTGGGATATGGCCAAAAAATAACCACACTATTGATGGTTAAATGCACTTGGTGTGACAGCTTGACCAACCACACTACTGAGGGTTAAATGCACTTGGTGACAGGCGCAGCTTGCCCCTGATGTAGTATATGGCCAAAAAATAAACAGACTATTGCTGGTTAAATGCACTTGGTGTGACAGCTTCACCCTGATGTATGCTTTAGCCAAAAAACAACCACACCAATGAGGGTTAAATGCACTTGGTCGCAGCTTGTGCTGGCGCACCACAAGACACAAAATGGCCGCCGATCACCCCAGAAAAAAGTGACTGACAAACGGTCTGGGCAGCCTAAAAACAGTGAGCAATTGAGTATCAGCAGCTCAATGATCCATAGCTGCAGATCGATCAATTAATCAAGTCCTTTGGAGGAGTTAATCTGCCTAATCTCGCCCTACTGTCGCAGCCGCAACCTCTCCCTATGCTGATCAGAGCAGAGTGACGGGCGGCGCTATGTGACTCCAGCTTAAATAGAGGCTGGGTCACATGGTGCTCTGGCCAATCACAGCCATGCCAATAGTAGGCATGGCTGTGATGGCCTCTTGGGGCAAGTAGTATGACGCTTGTTGATTGGCTGCTTTGCAGCCTTTCAAAAAACGTCAAGAAAGCGATGAATACCGAACCCGAACTTTTACGAAAATGTCCGGGTTCGGGTCCGTGTCACGGACACCCCAAAATTTGGTACAAACCCGAACTATACAGTTCGGGTTCGCTCATCCCTACTGTTCTATTATGGGCCTGACATTCCGTTCCTCAAAACAAGGAAGCCACGCAGCTGGTATCCATATTTTGCAGATCCTCAATTTACGGGCAGCAAAAACGTCTACGCCCGTGTGCATAAGCCCTAATGCTGACTGAAACATTTTCAATAACTTCATTAATTTGCTAAGCAATTCTGGTCATTTCTAATCTGTTTTAGAAGTTACATTCTTAATGTACAGAACAAGGTCCTGGTCTATCAACCCATATGTAACAATGTAGATTGTGCATAAGACACTGGGGAAGATTGGCCATAGACCTTACAGAGAAATTTCCCAGTAGGCCAAGCCCTCCTCTCTGCTGCTGACCAGGTACATAATGAGCTCTCAGGGGTAATTAAGCCTGTGAGAATCAGAAACTCATGTACCCTCTACAAGCGATTACACATGCCCTACTGATTACAACTGCTGTGGCCCATATCTCAACTCCTAAGCCCCCTGCTCCAAATCTTAAGCCTCATTCACACGTCAGTGTTTCAAGAACGTCTGCTGTACGTGTTCTCCATGGACTGCATACGTCCCCATTCATTTTAATGTGTGTATTCAGACATCAGTGTTTTAGCACTATCCGTCGGTCAGTGTTTTTAGCATGGATGCATGCTTTATTTTGTCCATGTTCACGGATCCTTCATGTCCATTATAGTCCTATGGGTCCGTGAAAACCATGGATGCCATCCATGTTGCATCTGTGTTTCACGGATCATTAAGAAGAGATGCTTTGAAAATAATTTTTCAGCTGTTCAGTGTCAGTGAAACATGGATGCTACACGGACAGCAAAAAACGGACACACGGGCCCAATATAGATCCTTCATGGACAGCTTCACGGATGCATCACTGACCACCTGCTCACGGATTTGAGCACGGACTTGTGAATTAGGCTTTAGGGCTCATGCCCAATGCACAGACACCGACCGCGGGGCAGCCACATGCGGATCGCAGACCCATTTACTTGAATGGGGTCCTCGATCCACATCCGATAGTCCACACCGCAAAAAAGTACTTTTTTGCGGTGCGGAGGCACTGCCAGAAACACCACGTAAACATTCCATAGAGAATCCGTGGGGTTACGATCCGTGCTTCCGCAACGCATCTCTGGATTTGCGGACCCATTCAAATGAATGTGTCCGCATCCGTGATACGGAATGCACACGGCTGGTGACCTATGTATTGCGAAACCGCCGTATACGGTCCGCAGCATGGACACGGAACCCTTACATTCGTGTGCATGAGCCCTTAATCTGAGACAACTGGAGGAGGACAGAAAATGGCATCTAACGGTGTGGTCCAGTTGCGAAGCTTTACACATTGTACAATTGCACTCCATATCATTTTTTTAATTGTGTGTGATACTGAACTGCTGATGAGTCACAGCGGCTGAAACCAGTGTTATTAAAAAACTTAAATGGTGCTTTTATCACACGTTTTATTGTGTAAACATGGCGCCGGCCGCACGTTCAGCGGGTGCCATGGACGGCAGATCTCCGCTGTTTGAAACAGCAGAGACCTGCGGCTAATTGCCGTAACCGGCAATAATGCTGATTGCGGTAATTAAATGCTTTAGATGCCGTGACCAAGTGAGTAGGGTTGAGCGAAACCGAACTGTAAAGTTCAGGTTCGTACTGAACTTTAGGATTTTTGCACTCCGGGCCCGAATATTTCAGTAAGGCTACTTTTACACTTGCGTTCGGAGCGGATCCGTCTGGTATTTGCACAGACTGATCAGCTCCTATAATGCAAACGATGGTATCCGTTCAGACGTCTGCATTATATTTTACAAAAAAAGTCTATGTACAATTTGTATTCAGACGGATCCGTCCAGATTTTACATTGAAAGTCAATGGGGGGGCGGATCCGTTTGAAAAATGCACCATATTGTGTCACCTTCGAACGGATCCGCCCCCATTGACTTCCATTGTAACTCTGGACGCAAGCAGCGTTAGGGTGTCCGCCTGCTGAGCGGAGCAGAGGACAGACGGTGCCAGACTGATGCATTCTGAACTGGACGGAATGCATTAGGGCTGGACGGAAGCGTTCGAGGCCGCTTGTGAGAGCCTTCAAACGGAACTCACAAGCGGAGCCCGGAACGCTAGTGTGAAAGTAGCCTAAAAGTTTGGGTTTGGTGTTCAGCGATTTCTTGGCGCATTATTTAAAGGCTGCAGAGCAGCCAATCAACAAATATTTAACTGTGTGCCCTTAGAAGCCATCATTCCTACTAATGGCATTGCTGTAATTGGCAAGTGCAGCATTTGACCCAGCCTCTATATAAGCTGGAATCACATAGCGCTGCACGTCACTCTGCTGTGCTTAGTGTAGGGAGAGGATGCTGCTGCTATGAGGGAGAGAATAGGACAGAATCTTAAATCAGAACTCAGCAATCTACATAGAATTTGTTGTGTGGGTGCAGTGCACAATCTTTTTACCCTGCCCTGAGCCCAGTGACAGAGAAAGATAACTTTTATCCGTCTGTTAGGTGGATGGCGGCGGCCATTTTATGCAAGCTCAGTGCACCAGCGCTGCATATGTGCTTTTGTGACATTCAAATCCAAGCTTAAAATACTGCAATGATAATCTGGGGCCTCTGCCGCATTAGTCAGTGTGCAATTTAAGCTAGAAATACAGCTATAATTTTGTGGGTTTTAAAAAACACCCTTTTTGGGCAAAATACACAATTTTACAGCCTTTGCTGCATTTGCACGTGTGAAATTCAAGCGTTATATACAGCTTTCATATTCTGTTAGTAAAAAAAACACCCTTTTTGGGCAAAATAATTAATATTGCAGCCTTTACTGCATCTGTGATTGTTAAAAACAAGCTTGAAATACTTCAATAATGTTTTGGCTTTGAAAAAACACCCATTTTTGGCAATAACCTTCATCTGGGGCCTCTGCCGCATTAGTCAGTGTGCAATTTAAGCTAGAAATACAGCTATAATTTTGTGGGTTTTAAAAAACACCCTTTTTGGGCAAAATACACAATTTTACAGCCTTTGCTGCATTTGCACGTGTGAAATTCAAGCGTTATATACAGCTTTCATATTCTGTTAGTAAAAAAAACACCCTTTTTGGGCAAAATAATTAATATTGCAGCCTTTACTGCATCTGTGATTGTTAAAAACAAGCTTGAAATACTTCAATAATGTTTTGGCTTTGAAAAAACACCCATTTTTGGCAATAACCTTCATCTGGGGCCTCTGCCGCATTAGTCAGTGTGCAATTTAAGCTAGAAATACAGGTATAATTTTCTGGGTTTAAAAAAACACCCTTTTTGGGCAAAATATAAAATTTTACAGCCCTTGCTGCATCTGCACGTATAAAATGTAAGCACTATATACTGCTGTCATATTCTGTTAGTAAACAAACAACCTTTTTGGGCAACATACGTAATATTACAGCCTTTGCTGCATATGTCATTGTAAGATACACTCTTTAGATACTGTTGTTCTATTCTGCTATTAGAAAAACACCCATTTTGGGCAAAAATCTTAAATTGCGGACTAGTCTGCATCTGTACGTGTGAGATACACTATTTAGATACTGTGGTTCTATTTTGCTAGTAGAAAAACACCCATTTAGGGCAAAAATCTAAATTTTGCAGCCTTTGCTGCATCTGTCATTGTGAGATACACCCTTTACATACTGCTGTGCTATTCTGGTATTAAATAAACACCCATTTTGGGCAAAAAACATTGTTTTGCTGCCTAGTCTGCATCTGTACGTGTGAGATACACCCTTTAGTTAGTGTTGTTCTATTCTGCTATTACCAAAAACACCCATTTAGGGCAAAAAATATATATTTTGCAGCCTTTGCTGTATATGTCATTGTGAGAAACACCTTTTAGATACTGTTGTTTTATTCTGCTATTAAAAAAACACCAATTTTGGGCAACAATCTTAAATTGCGGCCTAGTCTGCATCTGCACGTATTAGATACATCATTTAGATACTTTTGTTCTATTCTGCTATTAAAAAAAACTTAATTCTGCAGCCTTTGCTTCATATGTCATTGTGAGATACACCCTTTAGATAGTGTTGTTCTATTCTGATATTAAAAAACACCCATTTAGGGCAAAAAACAAAATTTTGAAGCCTTTGCTGCATATGTCATTGTGAGATACACCCTTTAGATACTGACTTCTATTCTGCTATTAAAAAAACACCAATTTTAGGCAAAAATCTTAAATTACGGCCTAGTCTGCATCTGTACGTGTGAGATACACCCTTTAGATAGTGTTGAGAGTGTTAGGTCCTGGGCTACTTGAGAAACCTTGTCGCGGTGCCCGGGCTTAGACATGTCCTACACCGTAGGACATGTTGACTAATCTCTCAATTTTAAAACCAGTTTGAGGATTTAGTAATACCGCAGAGTGCACCTGTCTTTTGCTATTTTGTTATATTGTTATATTGATTATCACATCCACACAATTGTTACCTTGTGTAGGATGTCTATTGTGGTACTTGTGGTTCGCTGTGGGCATCCTCCACCGTATGCATGTTTGCTGGGGATTGCCATTAGCAACGGGCCACAAGTGCAGGATTTGCTCCCCTATATATTTGCACGACTGCATGTGGGTTTGAGCACCTCCTGCTATACCACGTCATTCCATTCAGTTTGTATATATAGAGATTCCTGGAGGTATATAAACTCCAATTTAAATGTGCCTGTTTTCCATCTACAGGCCACATTTAGGTGCACCTGTGAGGCCTGGGCCATACCAGACAGTCTTGAGTGGGACTTGCAGACTCCTCCCTCCTCCCATTGCAAGCATGGATACATGCTGGAGGTAACTGGTGAGTTGTTTGTGAGTCGGCCTTATGCTCCTGTAATTTGCCCACTGGCTCCTGGTATTTGCCCACTGGCACAGGTAGGAGAGTGTTAGGTCCTGGGCTACTTGAGAAACCTTGTCGCGGTGCCCGGGCTTAGACATGTCCTACACCGTAGGACATGTTGACTAATCTCTCAATTTTAAAACCAGTTTGAGGATTTAGTAATACCGCAGAGTGCACCTGTCTTTTGCTATTTATGTGTTCTTGCATAGCAAGACCACATACTATTATCTCACATATATATTATTATCATTATAGCCAAATTTGCCACCCTAACTCCTCCCACAGTTTTTACACTACATAGACAAAAATTTACCAAAACGTGCAGATTGTACCCGATCGGATTGCTATTACTTTGTGGAGCGATCCCACCCCCGGGGCCCCCGTGGCGGGCCCCGGAAGCCCCCTTTTTTCCCATAGACTTTGACAGGGTAAATTTTCAAATCGCTCCCACTCGCCAGGCTTTGACGCTAAAGTCACCAAACTTGGGTCACTTAGTCATGGAGTCAACCCGAAAATTTTGGGCACATTTCGGGGACCCCAAAAAGTGGGCGGGGCCATACAGAACCAATCAAAATCTCCCCATTGACTTTAATGAGAACTTCAAATTGCTACTCCTCCCACATTTTTAGGAGTACAAATTCCAGACTTTGCAGACTTGGTCGGCACCCACCCGAGTACCTTGCTTTTGCTTTGTTACCCGATCCCACCCTCCGGGCCCCTGGGACAGGGCCCCCAAAATCCATGTTTTTCCCATTGACTTTGACAGGGACAATTTTCAAATCGCTCCCAGTCGCACAGATTTTAAACTAAAGTCACCAAACTTGGGTCACTTAGTCATGGGGTCAACGCGCAATTTGTTAGCACATTTCGGAGACCCGAAAATGTGGGCGGGGCCACACAGAACCAATCAAATTCTCCCCATTGACTACAATGAGACGTTCAAATTGCTACTCCTCCCACAGATTTAGGAGTATAAATACCGAACTTTGCACTCTTGGTCGGCACATACCCGACTATCTTGCTTGTGCTTTGTTAACCGATCCCACCCTCCGGGCCCCTGGGGCGGGCCCCCGAAAACCTCTTTTTTTCTCCCATAGAGTTTTATTGGAAAAATGCAAATGTTTGTCACTCATACAGCTTCGGAGTGAAACTCACCAAACTTGGGTCACTCAGTCATGGGGTCAACCTGGAAATTTCTGTCACATTTTGGGGACATTAAAAAGTGGGCGGAGCTACAAACAACCAATCAGATTTTCCCTATTGACTTCAATAAGAAACCTTTAAATTGCTGTCATTCTCACAGTATTTAAGCCAGAATACCCAAACTTGGCACCGTAGGTCATTGGGTGACTGGATTCAAAAAATAATGAAAAAGTGGGCGGAGTCTACAACAGCCAATCAAATTTCAGCCATTTGTTTAAATGGGAAAAATTCAAACTGCCGCTGCTCTTAGACTGTTAATGGCAGGTTTCCCAAACGTGGTACAGTTGGACAATTTAGGATTAGGATTAAAATTTTGAAAAGTGGGCGGGGCCAAAAACAACCAATCAGATTTCTTTCATTGATTTCAATATGGAAAAAAAAAAAATTCAGAAAATTGAAAAATGCTGCCATGATTGATGTCAGGGGCTTCAAATCGCTGAGATCAGGTCATAGATTACTTTGGATTCAAAAATTTAAAAAGTGGGCGGAGCCAACAACAACAAATCAGATTTTCCCTATTGACTTCAATGAGAAACCTTTAAATTGCTGTCATTCTCACAATATTTAAGTCAGAATACCCAAACTTGGCACCGTAGGTCATTGGGTGACTGGGGTCAAAAAAAATTTAAAAAGTGGGCGGGGTCTACAACGGCCAATCAAATTTCAGCCATTTGTTTAAATGGGAAAAATTCTAACTGCCGCTGCTCTTAGACTGTTAATGGCAGGGTTCCGAAACTTGGCACAGTTGGTCACTGGAGGACTGTGCCAATGTATATCTCATTTTGGGGATGCTAAAAAGTGGGCGGAGCCACAAACAACCAATCAGATTTTCCCTATTGACTTCAATAAGAAACCTTTAAACAGCTGTCATTCTCACAGCACCCAAACTCGGCAGGGTGGGTCAGTGTGAGACAAAGGTCAAAATTTATAAAAGTGGGCGGAGTCTACACTCCACCCAGTTACTCCGCCCACTCCAGTTGTAAGCTACTGGTGGAGGCAAGAACACATCACACAATTTCCCCAGAAATTGTACCTTTTCTAGTTTGTTATATTGTTATATTGATTATCACATCCACACAATTGTTACCTTGTGTAGGATGTCTATTGTGGTACTTGTGGTTCGCTGTGGGCATCCTCCACCGTATGCATGTTTGCTGGGGATTGCCATTAGCAACGGGCCACAAGTGCAGGATTTGCTCCCCTATATATTTGCACGACTGCATGTGGGTTTGAGCACCTCCTGCTATACCACGTCATTCCATTCAGTTTGTTCTATTCTGCTATTAAAAAAACACTTATTTTGGGCAAAAATTCATAATTGCGGCCTAGTCTGCATCTGTACGTGTGAGATACACCATTTAGATAGTGTTGTTCTATTCTGCTATTAAAAAAAACACAGATTTTGGTCAAAAATCTTAAATTACAGCCTAGTCTGCATCTGTACATGTGAGATACACTATATAGATATTGTTCTATTCTGCTATTAGAAAAACACCCATTTTGGGCAAAAATTTTAAATTGCGGCCTAGTCTGCATCTGTACGTGTGAGATACACCATTTAGATACTGTTGTTCTATTCTGCTTGTTAAAGGGGATATTAATTATTGATATTTGTGCAAATCTCGATAATTAATATTCATAAATAGGCGTAATCGTCTTGTGATGACTCCGCCTATTTATGCCTTAATCAATAACAAATCACTGCTGATTGCCTTACGCTAATCACTACTACCCTAACTGCATGCGCCTTACTGACTACCACTAGTAATCACACATTACACAATAGGTATAAATGACACAGTATTTATTAATAATACACTAGTAATACAATGCCAATAATATACTACCTCTATTGCGGCGATACTTTACAACAATAAAGGTATTATTATGTTTATAACTATATATATCTATAACAAGGGGATAGATATATAGCGTTATAACCGCGCACTACAATATAAATACACACACTAATACAATATACTAACACGGTTCTAACTACACTACACAGTACAATCCCAAATTCCACCCCACATACTATCTATTCATTGCAATAATACATTCATACACACAAATATCAGTACCCACCCGCCTGACTAATCACTGTCCCTACGGTGTACAAGGGGTTAAACACAATGGTGGCTCTGCAGGGGTTAATACCTGCAGGCCAAGGAATACAGATTGTTTGCAGAGCAGCTGCATGCTCAATAGAGCAGCAGAGCAGGGGTTAACCAGGGGATGCAGGAAGGGGGCGATTCAGGGGTAAACCAGGGGTTGATCAGGGGTCTCAGGGCAGAGTGGGGGAACAGGGCACTGAAGGGGTTAACAGGGGACTGGGGAGCAGAGTTGCAGAGCAGGGGACTGTGAACAGAGCATTGAAGGGGTTAATGCTCTTCAGGGCCTTTCAGAGCAGATGCAGGGCAGCAGGCTGACTGTGTACTGGGGCAGCAGGGCAGGGGTTAAGGGCAGCAGCAATGCTGCTGAGATTACAGGGTCCACTGGGGGAAGGGGTTAATGGCAGGGGGCAGTGAGATCCCAGGGTGAAAGGATTAGGGGTTCAGGGCAGCAAGGGTTAAGGAGGAGGCAGGACAGGGAAAGCGATACTTAGTCTGTATAACTTCTGCTCCGTCCTTCTGCTCTCCTCCTCTGGGCTGCTCTGGGCTCAACTACTCAGGGCTCTCCAACTCTCTTCTCAGTTCCTGTTCCGGGTGCAGGGCTCAGTGCTGCCTGCGCTCTCTCTCTCTTCTCTGGGGGGGTGCCGATCATTTCTTCAGAGCGCAGCACATCGCTGCCTGCGCTCTCCTGTATGGAGGGGTCCCGTTCTGAGCACTGGATCCGCTCATCTTCAGGAGGGGGGGGGTGCCGATCTGTCCGAGCGCAGTGCTGCTGGGTATTTAAACCCTGTGCAACACGCCAGACCTGCAGGGTATAGACGAAGTGAGGTCACGGTTATGGGCAATCGAGGGTACTCACTGTATTGGAGAACCCTGGGCAGGCGCGCGGCAGTGAAGGAGAGGTAGACACGGTTCCTCTGGGGCACACTCTGTATATAGGGACCAGGCCTGATGGTGGATGAGGTGCCCTGGATGTTACAGGTATTTTGAGTGCCTGGGGCAAGGTCCCTGTTGGATTCGTGACGTCAGTGCCTTTGGACGGTGGCACGCGGGTTGGTAGTTGGAATGATGGAGGTACACAAGTAGAATAGTGAACCAAACGTAACTTTACTGAACAATCCAACTTTGTACAGCAGGTAGTAGTACAGTCTTTCAATCACAGTTCCACAAGTAGGCTTATTCACAAAATGGCAGGCAATATTTATGCAAGATACGCAGAGGGTAAATTCACAAGCACTCAGCAGCAGGTTGTACCTTTCCTCAGAATCAATGTACACTGTCCTTTCTAGAACTCCTGCTCTGGCTTTATCTCCCAAGGCCTGGATGCCTAAAGGGGTGGCTTAAATCCTTGGTTACTATCTTCCTCAGGTATTAGATTCTTGCTGCACTTTCTAGTTTCATCTGCCCATCAGGGTTATTTAGCTTACCCTGGATCGCCCTCTCTTGTAAAGTGGATGACTGTGGGTTTCTCCCAGGAGGTTGGATCCTGCAACTGGGGTGTCTTCAGAGCTAACTAAGGCTCTCTTGTTCTCAGGCAGGCTGGATCTCCTCACTAGCCTCCTGGACATCACTAGCAGCCAGGGCTATCCAGCTGCATGTCAGGAGCAGGCTTTTTAACCTCTGTCTTCTCAGACTCCTGACTCTGCACTAACACTCCCTGTCTAGGCCTGGACATTTATACTAGGGGCTCCCTATCTCCCTCTAGTGTCTGGGATGTCTAACTACACCCAACTAGGCCTGCTGTTGCATCATACAGGGGTACATTGCATATAACAACACATTAAAACATACATTAAATGCACAATTAAATATGACATTTCTGTTCCTTGTGAGTAGGAGTAACGCGCACACCAATTGACCCTTGTGAAGTGCCCACCCCTACCTAGTGGGACACTGCAGCACTTGCGCCCGTTTTACCGCCCTGCGCCAGCCCACGCTCCCAGGCAGGGGGATCCTTTGATCCTCCCGCCTGTGGAGATATCGCACATCTCTGGCGCTGTAATTACAGCGCCGGAGGTGAGCGGCACACAGGGGCATGGGAACTCTGTTCCCATGTCCCTGTTAGGCATACCATCTCCAGCGCTGCCGGAGATGGTGACAAAGGGCAGAGGATCTTTATTGATCATCTGTCCTTTGAAGAGGCCGAAACTGGACATAATTGTCCAGTTGTCGGTCTCTCCCCACCCAGCAGGCACATTCCAGAGGGGGGGTATCCATGGGGGCTTCTGGGGACAGTTAACTGTATATATATCCACTTATAGATGCTTGGGGCACATCTATAAGTATATATATATATATATATATATATATATATATATACATACAAATATATATATATATATATATATAACACAGGGGGTCTCAATGGGCAGCAATAAGCCCACCCATACATATATTATATACATAGAGATGTATGCTGACAAAGGGGCATACATACATCTCTATGTATACACCTACTACCTGGACGGGCCCATGCAAAAGGGCCAATATATATATGCATATATGTAAGGGCATATATACATATATATTTAAATCCAACACTCCCCTCAACACTGCTATTAGAAAAAATACCCATTTAGGGCAAAAATAATAATTTTGCAGCCTTTGCTGCATATGTCATTGTGAGATACACCCTTTAGATAGTGTTGTTCTATTCTGCTATTAACCAAATCACCTATTTTGGGCAAAAATCTTAAATTGCGGCCTAGTCTGCATCTGTACATGTGAGATACACCATTTAGATACTGTTGTTCTATTCTGCTATTAGAAAAACACCTATTTAGGGCAAAAATAATAATTTTACAGCCTTTGCTGCATATGTCATTGTGAGATACACCCTTTACATACTGCTGTGCTATTCTGGTATTAAATAAACACCCATTTTGGGCAACAATCTTAAATGGCGGCCTAGTCTGCATCTGTAGGTGTGAGATACACCCTTTAGATAGTGTTGTTCTATTCTGCTATTAAAAAAACACCCATTTATGGCAAGATCCTAAATTTGAGAAATATGAGGAGAACGTCATATAAGGGAGGTGGCCCTGGTCGTGGTGCTGCTGGTGGAGCTCCTGTTGCAGGAAGAGGACGTGGTCGATCTGTGCCAACTACACACACAAGTGAAACACCTTCCTGAGTTGCGAGTAGGCGACATAACCTGCAGCAGCATTTGGTCAGGCCTAATGCGGCTCTACAAATGGTGAGGCCTGAACAAGTACAGGCGATAGTACAGTAGATTGGGTTGCTGACAGTGCCTCCAGTTCCTTCACATTGTCTCCCACCCAGTCTCCTGCTGAAAGATCAGAGTTCGCACCTGCAGCCGATGTCCATCAGTCTTTAAACTCAACCCTTGCAAATCAGCCAAGCAGTCTGAGCCCCAAGTCATGCAGCAGTCTCTGCTTTTTTATGACTCTGTTAGCAGGGTTTCCCAGGGCCTTCCACCTAGCCCTGCCCCAGAAGTGGAAGAGATTGAGTGCACCGATGCACAACCACTTATGTTTCAAGATGAGTACATGGGGGTACCATCGCAGCATGTCTCGGATGATGACGAAACACAGGTGACATATGCTGGGGCTTTCGAAAGTGTGCAGACCGACAAGGAGGGCAGAGGTGAAGACTGGGTGGAAGATGATTTGGAGGACGATGAGTTCCTCGACCCCACATGGAATCAAGGTCATGCGAGTGAACTGTGTAGTTCGGAGGAAGAGGCAGTGGTTGCACAGAGCCACCAGCACAGCAGAAGAGGGAGCAGGGTGCAAAAGCGGATCGGCCGCCCCTAGACAGTACGCCTGCTACTGGCCACCGCAGCAAGGGACCGAGCACACCAAAGCCAGCTCCAAGGAGTTCCCTGGCGTGGCAGTTCTTCAGACAATGTGCTGACGACAAGACACAAGTGATTTGCATGCTGTGCAATCAGAGCCCAAAGCGAGGCATAAACTTTCTTAACTTGAGCACAACCTGCATGATCAGGCATCTAAGTGCAAAGCACGAGCTGCAGTGGAGTAGACACCTCAAAAACCAAGAAAGGTCTCCGCTTCCTCCTGCTTCCTCTTCTGCTGCAGTCTTGGCCTCCTCATCCACCTCTGGAGTGACAGTGCCACCTGCCACCCAGCAAACAGAGGATCTACCAGCAACACCACCACCTGGGTCACCAAGCATCTCCACAATGTCCCACGGAAGCGTTCAGCTCTCCATCTCCCAAACACTGGAGCATAAGAGGAAGTACCCCCCTACCCACCCGAGATCCCTGGCCATGAATGCCAGCATTTCAAAATTACCGGCCTTTGAAATACTGTCTTTAGGTCTGGTGGAGATAGAGACCTTTAAAAGCCTTATGGTGGTGGATGTCCCACAGTACGTCGTGCCCAGCCGCCACTTTTCCAGGTGTGCCATCCCTTTCCTGCACAACCAAGTGGGGGATAAAATCAGGTGTGCACTGCGCAACGCCATCTGTGGCAAGGTGCACCTCACTACGGATCCGTGGACCAGTAAGCACGGTCAGGGACGTTATATCTCCATAACAGCACACTGGGTAAATGTAGTGGCGGCTGGGCCTAAGGCGGATAGCAGTTTGCCGCATGTCCTTCCACCACCGAGGATTGCAGGGCACTTCAGTTTGCCTCCTGTTGCTTCCTCCTCCTACTCTGCTTCCTCATCCTCTACCGGCTCCTCATCTGATCAGTGTAACACCTTCACCACTAACTTCAGCACAGCCAGGGGTAAATGTCAGCAGCCAGTTTTAAAACGTATCTGTTTGGGGGACAAGCTCCACACTGCGCAGGAGCTGTACACAGGCCTTGAACAACAGACCAATGAGTGGTTGGTGTCAGTGAACCTCAAGCCCGGCCTGGTGGTGTGCGACATTTCATTGCAGCTCTGGGACTAGCCGGTTTGACGCACATCCCTTGTTTGGCGCATGTGCTGAATTTGGTGGTGCAGAGATTCCTTAAAAATTACCCCGCTATGTCAGAGCTGCTGCATAAAGTGCAGGCCATCTGTGTGTGCTTTCGGCGTTCTCACCCTGCTGCTGCTCGCCTGTCATCACTGCAGCATAACTTCGGCCTTCCCACTCACCGCCTCATATGCGACGTGCCCACAAGGTGGAACTCCACCTTGCACATGCTGGCCAGACTGTGAGAAATGCAGCAGGTGATAGTGACGTTTCAGCTGCAGCACACATGGGTGAGTCGCTCTGCAGAACAGCACCACTGCGCTACCAATGACTGGGCCTCCATGCGAGACCTGTGTTTCTTGTTGCGCTGTTTCGATTATTCCACCAACATGGCCAGTGCCGATAACGCTGCTCTCAGCGTTACTATCCCACTTCTATGCCTCCTTGAAAAAACGCTGCTGACGATGATGGAAGAGGATGTGGCACATTAGGAGGCGGAGGAAGATGGATCATTTCATAGGGTTTCCGGCCAATCATTCCCAAGTGGCTCCGAGGGTGGGTTTCTGCACCCACAAACGCCAGGTACACAATTGTCCAGCCAGGGCATAGTTCTGGAGGATGACGAGGTAGAGGATGAGGAGGAGGAGATGTAGGAGGATGAACCATGTTCACAGCAGGGTGGCACCCAGAACAGTTTATGGCCATCACTGGTGCGTGGATGGGGGGATACAGAGGACACAGACAATACACCTCCCACAGAGGACAACTTTTCGCTGCCTCTGGGCAGCCATGTAAAAAATATTCACTAATTTGTCTGTTACATTTTCAGGTGAAATTCACCAATTTTTGGATGTGATATACCCATGCTCTACCTAGTAGACAGGTAATTAAAATTCACTAAATTGTCTGTTACATTTTCAGGTGAAATTCACAAACTTTTGGTTGTGATATACCACTGCTATACCTATTAGACAGGTAAAAAAAAAAACACACTAATTTGTCTGTTACATTTTTGGGTGAAATTCACCAATTTGTGGCTGTGATATACCCCTGCTCTACCTAGTTGACAGCTTAATAAATGTCACTAATTTTTCTGTTACATTTTTGGGTGACATTTAACAATATTAGGTTGTGATAGACCCCTGATCTACCTAGTACACAGGTTAATACATTTCACAAATTTTTCAGTTTCATTCTTGTGTGACATTTTAACATTTTTGCTGTGAATAAACCCCTGCTCTTCAGGGGTGACAGGGACCTAAATTTTTTTAAATTATCTGTTCCATTGGTGGGTGACATTAACCCATTTCTGGCGATTCCGCTTCATCCCATTGCAGCCATTGACCTCCCTTGGATGAGGTCTACCTTTCTCATGCTCCGTCTCCGGCGTGGAACCCTGATTCGCCGATAACCGTTATCAACATGGTAGGCTCAGAAAAGAACATCGAAAGTTGATCGAGAAGATATCCAATTGGATGGTGGACGTCACAGGGACGTGTGATCAGGCAGAAGTTATCTAGAGTCAACCAAGCGGCAGCAGGGCTAGGCTAACGTTTCCAAATCCAAAATACCCCAGTGACATTCCCTATAATTTTTTATTAATCATTTAAACAACAGGGCATCTTAAGAGTCCTGTATTGTTGTTTATCATCTCTACCTCCCCAAGTCGGGAGTGGGTAATTGCTGTGCACCCCCTCCTTAACTTGGAAGCTTATGCTTCAATACTTTGTCCCACATTTCCGCTCGATTACATTTAATTTCATCCATTGACTTCCCTTGGATGAAAGTTGATAGAGAAGATATCCAATTGGATCATGGACATTACGGGGACATGCGACATGGTGGAGCAGTGTGTGTGCACACGCCTACACGTACTGAATAATGGGTCTGCCTCCTTCAACTTCTGGGTCTCCAAATTGGGCACGTGGCCTGAGCGTGCCCTTTATGGCTTGGAGGCGCTGGCCTGCTTTGCAGCCAGTGTATTGTCTGAACGTGTATTTAGCATGACTGGAGGGGGTTATCACAGGTTATATTTCTCAATGTTTTGGGGTGTACCCTAATTCAAAAAAATATAAATAAATGTAAAACCAAAAGCAGTGTAGGCTACCTCCTCCTCTTCAACCGCCTTTTCCACCTACACCGCCACATCCACCGCCTCCGCCTCCTCAACATCCTACCATATGGACCTCGTCCTCCTAGATCAAGATTATAACTTTTTTATTTTTACATATTTTATGTTATTTAAAGTCATTTCCCTATCCACATTTGTTTGCAGAGCACTTGCCATGCTCTTAACCACATTTTGATGCCATTTGCAACCCTCTAGCCCTATCCATTACATTTTTACAGCCGATTTAGTGCTAAAAAGTTCGGGTCCTTATTGACTTCAATGGGGTTTGGGGTCAAGTTCGGGTCCCGAACTCAAACTTTTTTGTGAAGTTCGGCCGAACCCGCCGAACCCAAACATCCATGTGTCCGCTAAACTCTACAAGTGAGACATCTAAATGCGCAAAAACCCGGAAGCGCGAGCACCGCTACTTGCGCTGAATAGTATTCATGCTGCAATTCTTTTTTTTTTTTTTTTTTATTTTTTTATTTTTTTACCTACACATTGCTGAGAACATTTTAACCTTCTTTTTTTTTTTTCTAATTAAATTTTATTTATTGTGATACAAAAACTTAAATACATATTACATAATTAACATTATAAGATCCATAAGTCCGCCAATTCTAATCTGTGAACGTGGTTGACAATAATTTCATACGAATATACATAATAGTGTCGACATTTGAACCTTCACATTCTACATCTATAGAATAAATGCTGAAAAGCCGGACAGATAGCATTTTCCCCGTCTCTTCCCAAAATAAAGCTCTCTGTCATCAAATCATTGATCCTAATCCTGGCGACTGGGGAGTTATAAAGTAGCTGGACCATTGCCATAAATTTTGGGCCGAAGCCCATTTTTTTCATTACCTCCCAAAGAAAAATCCACTCCACCCTGTCGAAGGCTTTAGTAGCATCCAACGACAGGATGGAGCGGGCGCCGCGCCCCGGGGATTGAATATTCATAAATAGCCTATGCAAATTGTGATGGGTGCCCCTGTTTGGCATAAAGCCGTTTTGATCCGGAGGAATAATCGTAGGAATAACCCGTGAGAGCCTCCTAGCAAGGACTTTTGATAGTAACTTAGCGTCTGTGTTTAATAGGGAGATTGGTCTATAGGAGCTCAATTCGGCCGGATCTTTATCCTTTTTTAGAATTAGAACAATAAGGGCCTCCATTATAGAGTGTGGTAATCTCCCTCCCTGTGCTGCTTGGGAAAAAACCTCCAGCAGCTGGGGGAGGATCACCTCACTATGCTTGCGGTAGACCTCATATGGAAGGCCGTCTGTTCCTGGCGATGAGTTCCCCGAGACGGACCCAAGGGCCTCCTGCAACTCAGCAAGAGAGAGCTCCTCCTCCAGATATTCTTTTTGAGTTTCATTTAACGTAGAAAGTGGAATTTTCTCCAGGAACCGCATCACTAGTTCAGACGACAGTCCAGGGGAAGATCTATATATCTGAGCAAAATATTGTAGAAAAATATTCCCAATTCCCTCTGGGTCTGTTATGGTTTCGCCCTCAACATTACGAATTGAGATGATAGATTGTTTTTTCTTATCTTGTTGCGAAATTATTCTAGCTAGAAGCTTGCCCGGACGTCCAGACTCGATGAAATAATTGAGCCCCTTGAAGAATACCCTGTGATTTGCTTTCTCTGTTACATATTTCTCCAAGGAGCAACTAGCCTTCTGCATCTCTTGCCTATTGTGCTCAGTGGGATGGCTAGCGTATCGCTCAGCTGTGAGTGCAGCGATCTTACCCAGTTCCTCCTCTTTCTTCCTAAATGTTCTCTTTACTGCAGCAATCTCACTTATAAAGACCCCCCTCAAATATGCTTTCAAGGCATCCCATACTATGTTGATATTAGCAGAGGGGAGGTTAACCTCCCAAAAGGAGGATATCAGTAGTTTAATCATCTGCAGATTGTCCAGAATAGTGAGCCAATATGGATTTAGCTTAAATCCTAGCCCCCTAGTATCCTTATTCTTCCCGCTGCGAACCTCAACCAGTAGGGGTGAATGGTCCGAAACTGTTCTTACTCCGTATCGCATCTTACAGATATTACTCAGATTGCTCTCATTAGTAAATGCTAGATCGATCCTAGACATTGCTCTGCCCCCCCTACTGACACAGGAGTATGCTCTCTTTCCTCCACCAAGATGTTCCTATATATCCACCACTCCCACCTCAGAGCAGAATTGAGGCAGCGGGGAGTTACAAGGATACCTCCCCTTTTCCACATCAAGTGAAAATCTGTCTTTATTAGGATCAATGACCGCATTAAAATCCCCTATCAGGATTAAGCGGCATTCTGGTCTCTTTTCAGAAAAGAGCATTAACTGAAGCAGTGGGTACATTGAAAATGGCGGAGGTATATAGAAAAAGGCTAGGATATAACTATCACCATTAAGCTAGTCAGCGAACCTCTAACCTCCGGCCGTTCTCCCCCAGCCTGGCCCCCCCTCCTATCCCTCCAATCATAGTGAAGCACAATTTCAGATGCCCATTTGATCCATCCAGTCTGATGCCTGTTGTGGTGACTCAAAAAAAAGGGAAGCCCCGTTATGAATTACTCTTAATTTCGCTGGGTATTGTAAGGAGTATTTAACCTCCTTAGCCGCCAAGCGTTTCTTTATCTCTATAAAATTTCTTCTTCTTTCCTGAGTCTGCCGCGCAAAATCAGGAAAGAAGAGCAGTTTTGTACCCTGATATTCAATAGGTGTACATTCTCTTGCTCTCCTCAAGATACTATCTCTATCCGCGGACAGTAATAATTTATTTAAGACTGCACGCGGGGGTCTCCCTGGGATGGGTTTCCCTCCCGGAATTCGGTAGGCTCTTTCTATTTGAAACATAGAGGAAAAGTTATCGCTGCCAAAGCTATTCATAAGCACGTCTTTAAGTTGTTCCTCTAGATGACGGCCTTCAACTCCTTCTGGGAAACCGATTATACGAACGTTGTTGCGCCTTGATCTATTTTCTAAGTCCTCTATCTTGTTTTGAAGTGCTTGATTTTCTGAAGCAAGAAGCAAAGTTTTAGATTTTAATATGCCCATGTCAGTTTGCAGAGAGTCAATGGATTTTTCCATGCTATGGACTTGATCCCGAATCTTTACTAGATCTTCTCTTATTAATGAGATATCGCTCTGCACTGACCCCAATTGAGCGGACATTCCTTGCACTAAAGTGCCATTATTTTCCACAGCACTTAGGATTCTGTCCAAGACAGCTGGGTCGTATTCGGTACTCTGCACACATTTGTGCAGAGAGGCTTTCCTCGCCTACCTCCTGATCCGCGTCCTCTAGACCATCCTGGGAGAGTTCATCGTTTTGGGAGGTTTTAGCAGATTTTTCATCTTAGCAGGGAGTTTGGTTTTAGCAGGATTTTTATCATTTAGAAAGGGCGACTTCAAAAACTTGTCGATTTTGTTCTCTGGGGTCTTTGCCCCAGGCTTAATTGCAGAGGAATCAACTGAGCGTCGTTTTGGGGCCATTCTCCCAAGATTTCCCCTTTTTTTTCTTTTTTTTTTCTGTTGCCTTTTTTTTTTTTTTTTCTCTCCTTCCTTCCTCCTTTGATTTGCCACAGCTTTTTCCCCTGTTTTTTTTTTTTTTTTTCTTTCCCCCCCCTGCCTCCCCTATATCCTCGCCTCTGTCTTTTCTTTTACTTTGTACTCTCCTTTATATTTCTTTTGATTCTTTTCACGCCGGCTGCCTTTTTTTTTTTTTTTTTGCGTAACGCAAAGTTTCGGCAATAAACTACACCCTCTTTGCTGCCATGTACACTACTAACCCCTCTCTTCACCAATAGCATAGAAATCAGCAGTACTGCAAGTGTAGACTGAATAAAATGGAATACTTATTTCTCACGTGACCAGAGTGTGATGTCCAGAGCCTTAGTCCCAGTGCACGCTGTGGCTAACGGAGGAGAGGGGCGACGGCGATATAAGGTATAACGGCAGCAAGATATCCGGCAGAGTGACAGTCCAGCATCCGCAGAAAGCAGCAGGGTGAAACCAGGCGAGCAAGGCAGTTCGGCCACAGGGAGAGGAAGACGGCAGGCAGGGCAGCACCAGCAGAGCCCATCAATCAGAGCCAGTCAAGGGCCCAAGCAGAGCAGCCACAGCGAGGACGGCAGACAAGAAGCGCCGAACGGCAGACAGCAGGCAGAGGAGCGGGGCAGGCGAGGAGGCAAGGAAGCGCGGCCGAGGGACAGAACACCCAGAGCAGGACGAGAGAAGCAGCAGCAGCACACGGCAGCAACTGGAGAAGCGATCAGCGGCCAGACCAGGTAAGATTCAGCGTCTCAGAGCACGAGTCTTGGCATCAGCTGTTTGGCTTCAGCTGGTCAGCATTAGCCTGGAGGGGAGAGGGGAGAGACCAGCATTGGGGAGGATCGAGACGCGCTCCCTCACGTCATCCCGCCCACACTGTGCTGCAATTCTTATTTTGGCCACCAGATGGCAGGCCAGGATAAGAAATGAGCAAATTAGGGTTTAAATGGCAATTTAAAAATCTGATAGAACAAAATCAAAAATTCAAAAATATTATTTATAGGCTCATATATGAGCTTTAAAATGATCACAAAATATTTTAAAAATGTTAAATATATAAAAAAATAAAATATAAAAGTGTAAATCACCCCATTGTACATATAATGAAAATATAAATACCTAAATAACAATAAATATAAACGTCATGGGTATCACCGCTACCATACTATTAAAAAAGAAAATTCCAATACAGTGAATGGAAAAAAGGGTCAAATTGGCCAATTTGCCATTTTTTCATTGCTTCTCTTACCCAAAAAAGTAAAAATAGTATCAATAAAAACTACAGATTGTTTCTCAAAAATAAGTTCAGTAGACATAAGTATGAAAAAGTTATGGGGGTCAGAATATAGTGATGTAAGAGAAAAATTATCAAAGTTTAAATTTATTTTTACACTATTTAAACATAAAGAACCTATACATATGGGGTATCGTTGTAATCATACTGACCCAGAGAATGAAGGGCATGAGTAAGTTTTGCCGTAAACAAAATGCAGTGGGCACAAAACATGTAAAATGGTGGAGGAATTGCTTTTTTTTCTAATTCCACCCCATTTGGATTTTTTTTTTTTACTGCTTCCCACTACATTGTATGCCATAAGCAATGGTGGCATTAGAAAGAAGAACTTTTCCCACCAAAAATAAGCCCTCATATAGCTATGTGACCGGAAAAATAAAAAAGTTATGGCTCAAGGAAAATAGGGAAGAAAAATGAAAACGCCAAAAACGAAAAAACCTCTAGTATCATAAGGGTTAATGAATTTGTCATAACACTTTTCAAGTTCTGAAGCGTCACCTTGAACCTAAAGTTTGTTTGTTTTTTGTGGGTGTTTTTTTTTTTTCCATTTGTCATTTTAGGGCTCTTTCACACTTGCGTTGTTCTGTTCCGGCATAGAGTTCCGTCGTTGGTGCTCTATGCTGGAAGAATCCTGATCAGAGAGAAATCCGTTCAGGATGCATCAGGATGTCTTCAGTTCCGGACCGGAACGTTTTTTGCTCCGGCCAAAAATCCTGAACACTTGCCGCAAGGCCGGATCCGGAATTAATGCCCATTGAAAGGCATTAATCCGGATCCGGCCTTAAGCTAAACGTTGTTTCGGCGCATTACCGGATCTGACGTTTAGCTTTTTCTGAATGGTTACCATGGCTGCCAGGACGCTAAAGTCCTGTTTGCCATGGTAAAGTGTAGTGGGGAGTGGGGGAGCAGTATACTTACCGTCCGTGCGGCTCCCGGGGCGATTCAGAGTGACGTCAGGGCGCCCCACGCGCATGGATGACGTGATCACATGGACACGTCATCCATGCGCATGCGGCGCACTGACGTCATTCTGGAGCGCCCCGGGAGCCGCACGGGCGGTAAGTATACTGCTCCCCGCTCCACACTACTACTATGGCAACCAGGACTTTAATAGCATCCTGGCTGCCATAGTAACACTGAACACATTTTGAAGACTGATCCATCTTCAAATGCTTTCAGTTCACTTGCGTTTTTCCGGATCCGGCGTGTAATTCTGGCAAATGGAGTACATGACGGATCCGGACAACGCAAGTGTGAAAGAGCCCTTACTTGTTTTTCCCTATAGAGAAATCTATGGGAAAACGCCTGAAACACCTGCCCCAGAACTTGCTGCCGCCTCAAAAAAAAGGGGCGAAAAAAAAAAGCTGTGCTTGTAGGGTGTTTTATCATTTACTTTTGGCCAACATATAACATCTGGTGCTTTTTGCACAAAGAAAAAATTAGGCAGTTTTAAAAAATAAATATGTGTGCAGCCCCCCCTAAGGGCCCATTCACACAACATCTTTTTCTGCGCAATTTAGGTTAGGACAGCTGAGCCAAAAACTTGCCACAGGCTGTGTTCTTTCTGCCTCCAATGCATCTCAATGGGAGGAAGTGCTGAGGATTGACGAGCAGCTGCTTAAAGCTGTGGCTATTCTGAGAATGGACATGTCCCTTCTTGGCGTGGCCAAAGCTATAAGCTGCCACTCCGCGATCCTCAGCGCTGCCTCCAGTTGAGATGTTTAAGAGTCATAAAGGACACGGGCGCTGGCTGGTTTTCGGCACCAAAATTTTGCTGAAAAAGCCATAGTGTGAACGGGTCCTTAGGGTACATTGACACTGGCAAAATCCACTGCGTACTCCACGGCGTCTGTAAGGATGCTGTTTAATCACCCAGAGTGGCATTACGACTTCCTTTGTACCCCCCACTATCTGCATTCAGTGATCCTGTGTCATTTTAGATATTTATTACCATTTCCTGCAATATGTGCATATGAATTTCCTTGCAAATGTTATGTTAAAGTCTAATGTGCCTGGTTCACCAGCAGGTGGCAGAAACATTGACAGTGTGTTAGTTTCCCTGGAGAGGAACCTTCTAGTTCCTTCCAGCCCTCTCGAGAGGGAGGAGTTTAACTAGTGGAGGTAAGTCTAGTCTACCCTTCCAAGGGGAAGGTTGTGCGTCGACCAGCAGAGTGCTGTCTGGTCTGCTGGGCCATGGTTGCTTGTCCTCTCCTGGGCTCATCGTTGCCTTAACCCCAAGCTAAGATAGCTTGATACCAGGAAGAAGTTCCTAGGATTAAAGTAAGAGACAGACCTCATACAGCTAAGCAAAGTTCCAGCAGAAGAGGAAATATTCCTATTTTATCCAGCTAACATAGCAGAGCAGAGCTGAGCTGAGAGGGCTACAGCATAGCAGAGCTGAGATTGTTGCAGAAGTGTTTGCCTGCCAAAGTTAAGCCAATACCTGATGATGACCAAGATAGCGTTTTGGAAACTTTCTGGATTACTGTCTTATGCCAAGTAAAGTTGTGTTCTACTTTAATACAAAGACTCCATTTATTCTACTTATTCATCACTCAAGTTCAACAACCCCCTTTTGCACTTGCTTCGGATTACACCACATCTGGGATCCAAGGATATCCATATAGGAGCACTGTGACATGTGCATACATCATCTTCAGAGAGCGTAGGCCACTCTACACCACTCTGGCAATCCTAAATTTGCAGTCTCGGACTGGCCCACAAGGGTACAGGTGGATCCCCTGGTGGACCCCTGAGTATGGCGGGCCCCTAGTCTCCAACCTCTGCACAAGTGGCATATAACACAGTAGACTTACTGCACTACATATAAATAATGTTTGGCATCTCCAGCTTAAGTTCATATAAAAAACTTGATAGATTAATAAAGAAACTCCCCAGTTTATTAATAGAGACACAATCAGAGCTGAGATGACTTCTAGGTGTAGAGGAAAGCTGCCAGTGTCCTCTTCTCCCCAGGACCTACCTTTTAAAAGTTGCTGCAGGGACCCCCACATTCAATTATCTGGTAGCATCTTGCTGCTGTGCGAACAGGAAATATTTGAATAAATGTACGGTGGGCCCCCAAAATAAATTTTACTTGTGGGCCCCCAAAATAAATTTTACTGGTGGGCCCTAGGCACCCCAGGCACCCCAGTTTGACACTGTACATCTGGGTACCAACACTACCATCTACAAAGGGGACTCCATGTCCTCGTTGCTTCACTGCAACTGGCTTCACGACTAGAGTTGAGCGGACACCTGGATGTTCGGGTTCGACGGGTTCGGCCGAACTTCGGAAAAAAGTTCGAGTTCGGGACCCGAACTTGACCCGAACCCCATTGAAGTCAATGGGGACCCGAACTTTTGAGCACTAAAATGGTTGTAAAAATGTCATGGAAAGGGCTACAGGGCTGCAAATGGTGTCAAAATGTGGTTAAGAGCATGGCAAGTGCTCTGCAAACAAATATGGATAGGGAAATGACTAAAAATAACATAAAACAGGGTTCTGTTGTTCCTTGATCCATGTCCGTTTTTTCTTCCGTGTGTCTTCCGTGATTTTTGAAGGATCACCAGACATGAAGGAAAGTTTAAAAAAAAGTTGTTTTGGTGTCCGCTTGGCCATGCAGAGCCAAACGGATCCGTCCTGACTTACAATGCAAGTCAATGGGGACGGATCCATTTGACGTTGACACAATATGGTGCAATTTCAAACGGATCCACCCCCCATTGACTTTCAATGTAAAGTCAGGAGTCCCTATTGGAGTTTTCTCCAATCCGATGGTATATTTTAACTTGAAGCGTCCCCATCACCATGGGAACGCCTCTATGTTAGAATATACCATCTGATTTGAGTTACATCGTGAAAACTCAGATCCGACAGTATATTCTAACACAGAGGCGTTCCCATAGTGATGGGGACCCTTCAAGTTAGAATATACTAAGAACTGTGGACATAACTGCCCCCTGCTGCCTGGCAGCATCCGATCTCTTACAAGGGGCTGTGATCAGCACAATTAACCCCAGTTTTAAATTCATTGGTGGCCAGTGCAGCCCCCCTCCCTTCCCTGTATTAAATTCATTGGTGGCCAGTGCGGCCCCCTCCCTCCCCTGTATTAAATTCATTGGTGGCTGATAGGAATCTCAACGTCCCACTTGGTACCCCTGGCACCAAACTTCTAGTATCGGCTTGGTTTGAGTCTTTTTTTCTGACGTCAGGAGAGCGCTTCACTCAGTAGGTAATAAAAGACACAACAGTGATGTACTGAATGAACACTCTGAGGTTTATTTTTAATGCACACAGGTTATATAGAGGGGGCTTTACCCCCTTTATTAGCATATCATCGTAAGTTATGTATTCAACCTATCATATTAACACGCTCTATTCTACAGACAGTGAAAGAGAAACAAAAACGGAACTTCCATATTAGGAATATTGTCCGGGAGTAGTGCCAAAGAGATAAAATTCAGGGTTACAGAGAATAGAAACTTAACAGCAATTAGTTTGACAGCAATCAGAGCTATTTCCTAACAGAGAAACAAAACTTCAGCAAAATGCAGAATTTGTTTTTGACATTAAAAAGAACATGGATTCCTTTCAAATCCCCTCTTAGAACCTTTAGTGTATCACACTACATGGTTCTTTCCTTTCTTGTCCTTTCTCTCTCTATATGATATTAGGTAATTCTTATACCCATCTGGGCTTCGATCCTTCTGGGGTAGAGTAGTCTGATATAATGCCATATTGGAGAGCCCTTTTTCTAGCATTCGTTTCACACAAGGAATAACACATAATGCTACTACACCTATTACTACAATTACTATTAGTATGACAATCCCTAGTTGTATGAGACCTTGTTTCCAACTTGTGAACCACCCAGAGTATTGATCCCATGGATTATTTATACCTGAGTTCTTTTTCAGTTCTATTGACAGATCTTCAAGCTTTTTTATAGCTATTGTGACCTTACCAGTGGGGCCAGTATTATTTGGTATGTATGTGCAACAGGAGGTTGGATCAGTCAGTACTCGGCACACTCCGCCCTTCTCTGCAAGAATCATATCCAACACCATTCGATTCTGAAATGTCATGATTGAGTCTGCTTGTAGTTCTTCTGCTACCCCTTGTAATGCATCTCTGGTATAGTTTACAAACCTTTGCTGATTGTAGTATATGTAATTTATCCAATCCACATTTTTATTCACAGTAATGATGGGAAATATTGATTCAAATCCGGCGGCTACTTGATCTCTAGCTTTGAACTCACCTGGGACCCCTCTTGGAACACCTATTGCATCTATATACACATGGGGATCAAAACTTGAAAGGGGGCTGATTCTTTTGTTTATCTTTAGCACCCCTTTGTCTGTAATATCTGATTCAGTAAAAATGTGCATGTTCATTATAACTTTGGCAAGCTGTCGGGCATATTCATATCTGCACATTAAGGTCTGACAATATTAGAACCAAAATGGAGATTCACATTACCTTTAAGAGGCCAAACTCTCTGTTGGAATAAGCCAGAGAAGGAATGGTCACTGGCATACAATGTATATTGTTTTAAAAGTTATTGCCAACAGATGTGGTATCTTAGAGATTGTAATGGGTCTCACATGAACTGTCTTAACTACCGGGGTCATGAGAGGTTATTGCTTAAAAACACTGGTTTCTCTAAACATATCAGTCTGAGGAACAATGGGTGTTATATAGCTAAGCCATGATCTAATAAGAGACATCCATAAAACACATCTGGTGTGGAATGGGTATCTTTTCGTATATATATATATATATATATTCCTGTGTGCATTTATTTAGCGTTTGAACTTGTTAATGATTCATATATAATAAGCAATATTAATGTATTATAACCGATTAATAATGTATCTTTTTGTATTGTATCTCACTGAGAGAATATAGAGAGCTAAGTTGTATGTTCTTAAAAGAAGGATCTATTCAGAGGAACTGAGGGTATTTCAAACATCATTATTCAAATAGCTGTGACAATTAGGTGTATACAAACCAGGGCAAAAACTAGAAGTTTATGGTTCTCTTATCTGACCATAAATAAGATGGTCTGTTGACTGTCAAAATGGATCCGTGATGTCTGGGAAAGTGATCCTAAAGTGTCAGAAAGAATACCTCCTAATTGATTTAAGTTGGGAGAGACCAAAGGTTAAGAGGTGTAATAAAGCCAGATATATATGTTAATTCTTAAAATTGCTATATGATACAACAGTGCCATCAAGTGGTAGATGGGCAGAAGCTTTTCAAAAATGCCAATAAAATGACATCATACCCATGATTACCATACGTCACACCCACCTTATCTAATTGGAAATCCCTAATCCAAGAGGGGATGGGCATAGATAAGGATTAGGATATCTGATCCAGTTTTTGGGGAGAGAAAGAAAAAAAACTAAGATCACTTGAAAAATCACTTGAGGCAAAGAGGACTGGAGCCAAACATCACTTGGAACTTCTTCAGGGAGAACACTTGGGAATTCATTCATCAGCATCACTTCACACACCAGGAACATACCACAGGACGGGATAGATCTGAATCTTGGAAAGCTGGGTCCCTTCTAAAAGCTCTTTATCCCAAAGCCAGGGGTAATGTATGATCTATTTTACTTGCAGTAATTATAAATCGCTCCAATTGGCATATAGTTGAGACCCCATTATTAGTGGGTCTATAGTGTTAAAACAATAATTTTATGGGAAATTTTAATGAACGTGCACATCATTAGAATTTCTGTAATATTGCTATCAGAGTGAAATCTCTGATCGGATTTTATTATCCGTAGTTAGGTCAACGGGCGTATTTATAAGGTGTCTCTTACTGCCATATTCTCTGATTGAGCATAAGGGATTTTCCACAGATTCATTTCTATTGTTTTTTTTTTTGTTGTTGTTACATTATAATATTTTGATTACCAGTATATTAATCGGTAATAATTTGATAAAAGGAAAAAGTAGTATTGTATTGTACTTAAGTCAGCCTGTAAACGGTGGAGCACCATCTTATGGTCAATTTTGATATTATCTTTGTATTCATTTGTATGCCATGTTTTCTGCTTGTATTTATAATAAATTATATTTTGTATAATTAATTGCACCCTGTTTCATTAGCTGCACAAATTAACTTTAGATCTCATCAATAAAAGAACTGGCGTTTATATGTCCGCCAATTAAATTTTCATTTTTTATTTTTTTTATTTTTCATAAAAATCATATTTTTATGATTCCATATCTTATGTAAAATAAATACCCGACATATCTGGAGGCACTGCTGAGATTGATTGAGATATTTCTATAACCAATTTGTGCAATTAGTGAAAATATTATTTAATCCTTATTGGCAAGTCAAATTGGTGTTGTTATTGATTATTGATCAGAATCATGAGTGTAACAAACAGCGACCCAGGTAATGGCCAGGTTTTAGCAGATAGTCCCTCTGACCCAGACAAGATAATCTCTAAGGTTATCAATTATGTTTATTCCCGTTTGAAGATTGATAAAAATATAGATGAATGGACTAATGAGCTGCAAATGAGAGCCTTTGAAGAACGTTGTGATGTATGGAAGTTAGGTGGCATGGTTGATAGATACCTGACCTATATGGATTTGGCAAATGATAATACCAAGAGGGACCAACACCTCTTATGTGCATTGCCACCTGTTTTGTATGCATTGTTGGCAGTCAGTACTCTTTCTAAAATTAGGTATGAGTCTATAATGGGTACAAAAATATATGTATCCAAAATGGAATCAGAACTAAAATCCGCAGAAGCGAAGATCAAAGACTTAGAGTACAACCTTAGTCTCAGCCTTGATGCATACCAAAAGGCAAAAAGTGATTTAGAGGATTTATATCTCCAGTATTCCAAAATTAAACAGACAGATGAATCAGCCCGTAATATAGTCAATGCTGAAAGGGATCCATCTAACACTGTGAGATCTCCTGACCCTCCATTTCTTACTCCCCAATATCCAGACATGCCATCACATGCTTTTACAGCAGACCCCATTCAAAACACTCAGCAACCTGAAAGTGTTAGCATGATTAAACAGGAGGCATTAACCCAATTAGGTCGCGCATTCCAAACTGTAACCACCTTACTAGGTGTTGATATTATGGAAGCCCCTAGAAGTGTCTCTCCTCATACTCCCCTGGATAGACATGTTAGGGTTAGGGTTAAATCACCTGTGCGATATAAGTCTCATGAAAGTTGTGAAAGTGCATGTGAGTCTGACGGTGATGTAGGGAAGCGTGTGACTTATTCCTTGCCACAGAATCACAGGCGACCAACATATGCTGAGGTGGTTTCTAGGAAGAAAAATTCCCAATATTCAGAAAAGGATCAGAGCTCCTCCAGCATAATTAAGTTTTTAAATAGTACAGTATCCAAGTTTTCCAAGAAAGGTTCGTCTCAGATAGCCAATCACTTAGAACTGTATGAATCCACTATGGATTCTTTAAAATTATACTCTGATGCTGACCGGATTAGGTTCCTTCCATGGGCATTTGATGATAGATATCGTCATTATTTTACATCCTTTAAGGAGAGAGGAGTACTAGATTGGCCAAGTGTTTTGCATGAGGTTAAATTGGAATTCGGTCCATACCGAACCACTACTGCTGCAAAACGGGACATATATAGCCTTACGTGTAGACCCAATCAGAGTCCCCGTGAATTCCTCTCTGTCCTCAAAAATGCCTATGGGTTGGCATATAGATCCCCAAATTGGGAATCTGAAGAATTCAAGCAGTTATTCTATGATGCTATGCCAACCCAGATCAAACTTAACTTAGCCAGAGATCTGGATATTGATGCTCCCTTGGATAGGTTGGTGACGGCTGCCACCACCCTGTATAATATCAGTGAGTGCCATGCAACAGGTGAGAAAAGGTTTAAAAATTCCCCAGAGAAAAAGGTAGCTGAAGCTAAGGTAAACCCTAACTTGGGATTTGAAAGCCAGCCACGAAGATTCCCTCAATCTACAGGACCTTCTCAACAAGCCCAGCAACAACAGGTAGGACCGCCCCAAACAGACCAAACCCCTAAATAATAATGGATCAGAGGGGAATAATTCAGGTAATGGGAAGTCTAACTACCGTCCCTATTACAATTACGGTCCCCAGGGATATAGGCCCTATAACAATCGAGTTTATCAGGGTTATAGACGTTGGGATAATAGGCCCAGACAACAGAGGGAAGATAGGCAGGAATCCTTGAATTCACCCAGGAGTAGGTCACCTACCAATAACCAGGGTGCCCAACAAAGCCAAAATGTGCCCAAACCAAACAGGTTTGATCAGCTGGTAGAGCAAGTGGCCCAGCTGAGCAATATGGTAAATAAGCTGTCCCAGTTATCCCCAGAAAAACAGCCTAATCCTTTTTTAGGGGCAACTGCCGGTCCCAGAAATGTAACAGCATAAAGCAGATTGGGACGGGTCAAAACCCAGGCCACTGTAAGGATATTAAATTGATTGTGGTAGAATCTGATGTGATTCCTAATTCTTTATTTCCTTGCAGTACCCCTGACCCTGAAATTAGGGCCAGGGGGGAAATGTCTAATATGTCATTTGTCTTGCAGTCTAAGGATGTCAATTCAGTTGACCAGATGTCTGTTCCAGTATATAATCACATCGTCCCAGCATCTAGCCATGAGCCAGCTGTGATTTGTGATGTCACACAGCTTGTCCCAAAGGGGGGGGCTAACGCTGCTCCTCCAGCTTGTCCTGGGAGACTCAGGAATGCAGAGGTCACGGAGCTGCAGAGAGGTCAACCTCTCAGACAGCAGATGGGTAAACATCCTAACTTTCTCTGTGATTTGTTGCAGGTGGATGGCCGATACTTTGTGGACATATATCTACAAAATGAACTTATCGGACCAATCAAAGGATTAATAGATACTGGATCACAAGCCACCATTTTATCTTACACCTATTTCAAACAAGTTTCAGATTTAACATCAAAGAAGCCACGATTAAGGTCATTTGATGGCTCTTTGATAAGTGTAGGCGGAAATGCCTTACAGGTAAAAGGAACATCCTGGTTGACATTTAAGATTGGCAAGAAGACAATTAGACATCCCACATTGATTGTGGATCTTCCATATGATCGGATGATCATAGGAATCGATTTATTAAAAAGATTGAGTCCCATAGTTGATTTCATTAATGAAGCAGTATGGACTCAGGTGAAGGCACCCATTGCCTATGAATACTCTTGCAACACACAAGCACAACGCAGTTGTCACGTGATTGAAGAGAAACCTAACTCTATTGAAGTGCATTTCAGGAACAATCAAATACCGGAGGTCACAATCCTGAAGAATGGTAAGCCCGAGGAAGATATCAATGGTGCTGCTCACACCATTACCATCCAGAGGGACAAAATCAAAAAGGTAACTCTGGATGATGATCTATTAACCATTTCTCTTGAAAGGGGGAATCACGAAGTCGTGGACCTGACCAGGCACATTCAATCGATGGTACGGATTGAAAAGGTCAATGACAATTTATAGATTCCCGTACAGGTAAACAATATAGCCCGGGTGAAATATGCCAAATTGGATCTGAAATCCGAAGCGAGTTACATAAGCCTAGGACTTTTAAAACAGATCACCAACCCTAAAATGATTAAAAGTTCCTCTCCACAGGACCAATGGGTTCATGATCTGGATGGAGATTTCCAGAGTCATAATGTTGTTGCAAGATGTGTTTTATCTATCTCCATAGGAAGTAAAACTACGGAGCACGTTTTCATCGTGGTAAATGAACCACGGTATCAAATGTATATAGGTAATGACCTCCTGCACCGATTTGCCATACAGATTGACATGGTAAATAACACCTTATGGTCCAGATTGCCGGGAAACCCAGAGGGGTTCCAGGATGAAGAACAAGCCTTACGATGGGGACAACAGATGCCCTATGCCGTAAGTATCATGGTTGCTGTGAAAGTTGAAATTCCTGAAGGATGCAAACCATTTCTTCTCCCCATTAAAGTAAAGAAGGGACAGAAGCTGAAGAACGCAGACGCGTTGATCTGTTTATCCAACAGAATGCAGCAACTCGGCCTAAAGGTAAAACCTACTCCACTGATAAACATCCATCAGGATCAGTTACACATGGTAATTCATAACATGGTTCCCCATAGCATATCCCTACAAAAGGACACCGTAATTGGTTTAGCTATGGATTCAGAATACTACACGTTTGGATTCCAAAATGATGTTATTGGAATAATTCCTGATGAATACCTGACAGAGGAACAAACAGTGGAACAACATTTTTCCTCAGTCCCTGAGGGGTTATTTAACATACACTCTGTTTATCCTTTCAGCTCTGAAGAAGGTACATGCCACATCGAAGAGTCATCATTAGTTTTCAACCATGAGATCGATGAAAAAGAGTATGAATCATACCAGCAAGGAAAGGATAAGGTACGCTACACCCAGAATGATTTAACCAGTGAGCTTGAAGAAGCTTACGAGTTAAGTCAGCCTGAGATTTTCCCAGAATTTCAGGAACGGGTGGAAGAACAAATCTCCATGGCTGACGCATGCTCCGACGAGTTGAAGCGTCAACAGCTAAAGGAGCTCTTCACAGAGTTCCAGGAGATGTTTGCCAAGGATTCTTATGACTGTGGGGAAACAAACCTACACGTTACAAGAATCCAAACAGATCCCGATGCACCCCCTGTTTTTGTCAAACAATACCGACTTCCGCTGGCGGCTTACGAGTCACTATCGGAAATCGTCAAAAACTTGGAGGAAAGGGGTATCATCCGTCCAGTACACAGTTCATTCAATCATCCGATACTTGGAGTCCTCAAACCTAACGGTCAATTTCGTCTCTGCTCGGACCTAAGACAGTTGAACAAACGTGTTTATATGTCTGGATGGCCCGTGTCATATATTGACCAAAGTTTGGCACAAATACAAGGATCCAAAATCTTCACTGCCCTTGACTGTGCACAAGGATATTGGACGATTAAGATAGATGAAAGGGATCAGTACAAACTGGCCTTTACATTTGGCAAACGACAGTATGCATGGACCCGATTGCCCTTCGGGTACATAAATGCGGGCCATGAGTTTGCAGTGTTCATGCATAAGGCAATGCCTGATGCCGCTGAACGAGGTACCTTATCCTATGTGGATGACATCCTGATCAAAAGTACAACTTTTGAGGAACATATTCAGGAGTTGAGGCATGTACTAACCCAGCTGAGGAAAGCAGGTGTAAAACTTTCTTTACAGAAGGCTCAATGGTGTCGGACCAAGGTTAATTTCCTAGGTCATGAAGTCACTGCGGATGGAATTAACCCACAGAAAAAGAAGGTGGTAGCAGTGACCAAGACAAAATCTCCTACAAATCTCAAGGAGTTGAGATCATTCCTGGGTATGATGAACTACTCACGTAAGTTCATAGATAATTATGCCGAAATTACAAAACCTCTTTTACAGTTGCTAAAGAAAGGAGTAAAATGGGAATGGAGCGAGCGTCATGAGCAAGCTGTAACTGAGCTCAAGGCCAAACTTATCCAGGCTCCATGCCTTGCTTATCCAGAAGGGGGAAAACCTTTCTTCGTGGAAACAGGTTTCACTAATAAAAGCATAAGTGCAGTTCTTTTCCAAAAACAGGAAAACCGAAACAAGATCATTGCCTATGCCAGCAAGTCATTGTCACCGGTTGAGGTAAAATTCAACAATTGTGAAAAAGCATTATTGTCAACTGTATGGGCTTTGCAATATTTTAGGAGTTTTATCCAAGGCGAAAGGATCATTGTGGAGACCGCACACCAGCCACTGCAATACTTGCAGAGTGATCGTATAAGAGATGGAAACTTGTCAAACAGCAGGATAACCGCCTGGACAATGTCCTTAATGGGATGGCCATTGGAGATCAGGTACAAACAAAATAATAAAAACCCAGTTGCTCAGGGATTAGCAGAACTCCATGACTGTACCAATACGGAACGTAAAGGTGAGACAACGGAAAATGATTTCCTGGAGGAACAATCATCATCACCATATAAATCTTATGAAGAGGAGTACTGCAAATCGTTACCATGTGTGTATGTAGACGGCTGTTCCTTCCATGCCGATGAAGGATCCGAACGTACATTGGTTGCAGGTATTGGAGTCGTGTGGAATAATACATTCCTAGATGTATCTGTTGGATACAAAATTGGTTCCAAAAGCAGCCAGGTTGCAGAACTTACTGCTGTGTACAAAGCCGTACAAATGGCTATTGAATATGATATTAAGGAGTTTGTAATCATCACAGATTCTGATTATGTTCGTAACAGCTTTGTGGAGTACTTTCCCGGATGGAAAAGATCCAACATGATGAGAAGCAATAACAAGCCAGTAAAGCATGGTAAGATATTTTGTAAAATTGATGAGATGGTTACCGTCCACAGTCTTATCGTTTATTGGAAGAAGGTAAGAGGTCATTCAAAGTATCCAGGCATGGATAAAGAGGGGAATGACCTAGCAGATTCCCTTGCCAAGCAAGCAGCTATTGACGGAGAAGTCTTTGATGTTGATGACCTCATGGGAACTGTCCAAGTAGATGCTATGACAAGGAGTCAGGCCCAAAAGGGAGCTGAAGCCAATGTGGCACAGTGGAGCCAAGATTCCCCTAGTGAAGATCTCATTGCGAGCCAAAAGGGGGATCCGATTATGGGTCTCTTTTATAAGTACATTGAGGATCCACACAACTGTCCCATAACCACGGAAGACTGTATGGGTAACGAGGAGTTACGAATTTTGATGAAAGGTAAGTCCCAATTCTCATTACAGGATGGATTACTGATAAGGACCTCGAAGAACGGTATCACGCAATGGGTAGTACCTGCAGCATACCGAGGTCTGATGTTACAACATGCACATGATGCCCCAACCGCTGGTCATCGAGGTGAGAAAATAACTTACGAGTTACTACGGGACTACGCTTACTGGCCACATATGTTACAAGATGTGCGAACATATTGTCAGGGATGTCTAATCTGCCCTCAATTCCAGCCACAAGGACCCACTCATCGGGCACCGCTGATGAAAAGGGGGATGTCCATGCCATGGTCAGACATCCAAATTGACTTCATTGGACCAGTAACAACCTCATCAAAAGGAAACAAGTATATGTTAACCGTAACTTGTCTGTTCACCAAATGGGTGGAATGTTTGCCGTGCAAAACATGCAGTTCAAGCGTATGTGCATCTCTGCTCATTAACCACGTATTTTCTAGATTTGGTCTTCCCCAGCGCATCGAATCCGATCGTGGAAGTCACTTCACCAGTGAGGTGATGACAAAGATGTGGGAAATCCTGGGGGTAAAGAGGAAGCTCCATATAGCTTATCGACCAGCCTCTAGTGGTGGAGTAGAACGTTACAACCAGTCCATTGTAAACATCCTGAAAAAGTTTGTCAAAGAATCTGGTAAGGACTGGGATGTCAAGTTGCCTTTGGTGCTTATGGCCATCAGAGCCACCCCAAGCGCAGCAACTAAGCTTTCTCCCTTCGAGATGATCACGGGAAGGAAGATGGTGTTACCCCAGCATTTACTTTACAGAACAACGGACCATAACTTGATCAATGCTACAACATCGCATCAGTATGTGGAAAATTTACGCAAGCACCTTCAGCATGCTTTTGCGTTCGCACAGAAGAATATAGAGAAAGCCGCAATGAGTGCTAAGACATACTACGATCTGAAGACTACACAGAAGGAGTATCAAATTTCCGATCGGGTATATCTCTATAACTTCGCTCGGGATCAAGTGAAGGAGAGAAAATTCCTACCTTCCTGGAAAGGTCCCTATGTCATCACTGACAAATTATCTCCAGTGGTCTACAAGATCAAAATCCCTAAGGGGGATGAGTTTATTGAAAAATGGGTGCACATTAATCAGCTACGTGTTTGTCACCCTAGTGCACGACTTCGAGAGATTGAAGGAGTTGGATGAAAAGAGGTGAAGAGACTTTACGGTTCCAGCTAAAGACGGAAATAAGGATTGGTATCGTATGAATTAAAAAGTGTTATCTGTTATCGTACATCTTTAACTTATACTAACCCATCCTGATGTATGTTTCCTCTGTAACAAAATGTCTCCTAACTCACCTCTGAAACCAAAACTTACTCTGTCCAAGAAAAGAACTTATGCCAATCAGAGGTGTATAGTATTAGTAACTCTTTTCTTGCAGGATAAAGTTGAAAAGTGTATATACTCATATATGTCATACAATATTTTATAGGCGTAAGATGTCATCAAAGATGATTGCCATTATCTACGTCGTCTTGATCTTGGGGAAGGAGTTCCATGCTGAGCCGATTGCTGTGCCAGGTCCTTCGTCCGGAATCATGCTACAAGACACCGCGGGGTTCATATTGACGAACAAGAGGATATTATCCCAGAAGATCTACGGCAGCCTGGATCCTCGCATCTTCGTCGAAAAACAACTCAACATGTCTGAGATCCTGTCGACAGAGCTCCAATCCTGGTACCAGATGCACATCGGATATTTCCAAGAACGGATTACGCAGATCCTGAAGCAAGCAAGGAAGACCTTGATCAGAGAACAGTTTTCTACAGACCAAAGCGATTCATGTTTGCAATCGTAGCCGCCATAATTTTGGCATAGTGGGCACTGTTATTACTACCGGTGTGACAGTTGCCGATTCCATCTCTATCAAGACATTGGGACTTGAAGTTGGTTCATTGAAAAGGAACCTATTAAACATTCATGTGGAGATGGAGAATCAAAACAAACCTTTATCGAACTTATATCCTGTTTTGCAGGATCTATAGGATGTTTGAATTTGTGTCACATCCAAGTCATGCGTTAGATAAGGTTCTCCAGAAGAACTTTAACCAAGCTCTGGTTGGAACATCATAAGCAAAGCCTACGCCCAGTGAATCACGAAGAAAATATATGAAGAGCCCTTTATTACATTCCAAATGCATTCACATGTTATGGAATATTTTGGAATGAAGGGGGATTTGTCGGGCATATTCATATCTGCACATTAAGGTCTGACAATATTAGAACCAAAATGGAGATTCACATTACCTTTAAGAGGCCAAACTCTCTGTTGGAATAAGCCAGAGAAGGAATGGTCACTGGCATACAATGTATATTGTTTTAAAAGTTATTGCCAACAGATGTGGTATCTTAGAGATTGTAATGGGTCTCACATGAACTGTCTTAACTACCGGGGTCATGAGAGGTTATTGCTTAAAAACACTGGTTTCTCTAAACATATCAGTCTGAGGAACAATGGGTGTTATATAGCTAAGCCATGATCTAATAAGAGACATCCATAAAACACATCTGGTGTGGAATGGGTATCTTTTCGTATATATATATATATATATATTCCTGTGTGCATTTATTTAGCGTTTGAACTTGTTAATGATTCATATATAATAAGCAATATTAATGTATTATAACCGATTAATAATGTATCTTTTTGTATTGTATCTCACTGAGAGAATATAGAGAGCTAAGTTGTATGTTCTTAAAAGAAGGATCTATTCAGAGGAACTGAGGGTATTTCAAACATCATTATTCAAATAGCTGTGACAATTAGGTGTATACAAACCAGGGCAAAAACTAGAAGTTTATGGTTCTCTTATCTGACCATAAATAAGATGGTCTGTTGACTGTCAAAATGGATCCGTGATGTCTGGGAAAGTGATCCTAAAGTGTCAGAAAGAATACCTCCTAATTGATTTAAGTTGGGAGAGACCAAAGGTTAAGAGGTGTAATAAAGCCAGATATATATGTTAATTCTTAAAATTGCTATATGAAACAACAGTGCCATCAAGTGGTAGATGGGCAGAAGCTTTTCAAAAATGCCAATAAAATGACATCATACCCATGATTACCATACGTCACACCCACCTTATCTAATTGGAAATCCCTAATCCAATAGGGGATGGGCATAGATAAGGATTAGGATATCTGATCCAGTTTTTGGGGAGAGAAAGAAAAAAAACTAAGATCACTTGAAAAATCACTTGAGGCAAAGAGGACTGGAGCCAAACATCACTTGGAACTTCTTCAGGGAGAACACTTGGGAATTCATTCATCAGCATCACTTCACACACCAGGAACATACCACAGGACGGGATAGATCTGAATCTTGGAAAGCTGGGTCCCTTCTAAAAGCTCTTTATCCCAAAGCCAGGGGTAATGTATGATCTATTTTACTTGCAGTAATTATAAATCGCTCCAATTGGCATATAGTTGAGACCCCATTATTAGTGGGTCTATAGTGTTAAAACAATAATTTTATGGGAAATTTTAATGAACGTGCACATCATTAGAATTTCTGTAATATTGCTATCAGAGTGAAATCTCTGATCGGATTTTATTATCCGTAGTTAGGTCAACGGGCGTATTTATAAGGTGTCTCTTACTGCCATATTCTCTGATTGAGCATAAGGGATTTTCCACAGATTCATTTCTATTGTTTTTTTTTTTTGTTGTTGTTACATTATAATATTTTGATTACCAGTATATTAATCGGTAATAATTTGATAAAAGGAAAAAGTAGTATTGTATTGTACTTAAGTCAGCCTGTAAACGGTGGAGCACCATCTTATGGTCAATTTTGATATTATCTTTGTATTCATTTGTATGCCATGTTTTCTGCTTGTATTTATAATAAATTATATTTTGTATAATTAATTGCACCCTGTTTCATTAGCTGCACAAATTAACTTTAGATCTCATCAATAAAAGAACTGGCGTTTATATGTCCGCCAATTAAATTTTCATTTTTTATTTTTTTTATTTTTCATAAAAATCATATTTTTATGATTCCATATCTTATGTAAAATAAATACCCGACAAAGCCACATTCACCTTTCCAGGCACCTTCCAGTCTGGATCTTATTTTTCCATCTCCACAGATCCAGTACACATCTCCTATGGAGTATACTTGATTCTGAGTGAGGGATATGTTCAGATTGCTGTATTTATGACAATAACCCTTGGTGAAATTCTGTACATTCCTCCCATGTGTACTACCTTTGTAACATGTGTAGTTACCTGGATATACCTGGATTCCTGCCCCAGGGCGAGGATTTTTTAACAACAGAGGGTATTTTGATTTCCATTCTGTACATGCACTGTGGTTATAAGACATATAAACAAAAAGAGTCAAAAAACATTCTTCAACACTTTCTGGTAACACTAGGGGTACGGTACCTAGGTGTGGCTTGGCAGCACCGCATATGTAACAGTTACTTTTATTCACAGAGGCTGCACTATACTTCATCCACTCCAGCCACAAATTAACATCAGAAAAACCCGTCTCCATGGCCAAAGTATCCTCATATGTGGGATCAGATATGGCCTTTAGGTTTTTTAGAGAAACTATATGTGGGGCTAGTGGGTTTTTGGGGACACTTGTGATGGGTTGGTATTCCTTAGACTTATACATATCTCTAAGTCTGAACATTTGTGTTACCCGGGAAGTTGCAGCTCCCCACATTTTATGGAAGTACCATCCCAATACATAATCTCCTTCATCATATTTACCAGGGTTTTCTATTGTCAATACAATTTTCATTTCCGCTGACCTTTTTTTGCAAAAATTCAATGAGAAGGTGTCCACATAACACGTCCCTCTCTCAAGGAGTGTCATTCTAGTCAAAAGGGACTTAGAATTTGTATCCCTCCTTTTGAGGGCGCTTTCTGGTTTATATCCCCATTCAGTCCCTGTATTCCATCCCACTGATCCCCAGTATGCACAACCTTTTCCCCAGAATGAGTCTGTTACACATATATAGGCCTGTCCTTCTACATAGTTGTTGGAACAGTAGTTATAATACGAACATGTTTTCAATATATCACAAAGACAAAAGGTGTAGGTAGCTAAGTGAGTGTTAAATGAATTATACCAAAAGGTGATGACGCCGCCCTTGCTAGTTGCGGCTACTTCTCCCATACTGCTAATTGGTAAAATCAACAAGATTATTGAAGCAATCTTAGTCAGTACATTCAACCATTTTCCAGAAAAGAGTGAGGAGCTCATCATGTTGGAGGTCAGGGCTGTCTGCCCCTGTTAGTACCTCTGGGCCTTGTTGGAGGTCAGGGCTGTCTGCCCCCGTTAGTACCTCTTGTCCTTCTTCAAGGCCAAGGCTGTCTGCCTCCGTTCCTGCCTCCTCTCTTGTTCTCACAAGCTTCACTCGGGTGGCGTGGATCCAAGTTGGAGACTGTTCAGTCAGCACAGCTGTTCTAGTTACTGCGACCACGGTAGTGGGTGGGCCATATGCGAAGTCACCTTGGGATTTTCCTTTCTTCAGTGTTTTAATCACTACCTCATCCCCTACCCTGTATGGGTGGGTGGGTTCCTGTGGAAGAGAGGGAGACTTACAAGCAACTTTTTCCTCAGTTTTATTAAGTACCTGTATCAATTTGGTGACATATTCTTCCCTTATTAAATCAAGGTCCCCTTCCTGCACTATCATTGGGCATCTTGCCCAGGGGGTGGGGAAAGGCCTTCCCATGAGTATCTCGAATGGTGATAACCCTAACCTCTTATTAGGTGTCATCCTTATTTCTGCAAGTATTATGGGTAGGATCTCTTTCCATTTTTCAAAGGTACCTGCAGTGGCCTTCCTCAATTTATCTTTGATAGTCCTGTTCATGCGTTCCACAATGCCTGAGCTTTGTGGGTGATATGGAATGTGAAATTTCCATTCTATTTGTAGTAATTTAGCAATTTCCTTGTTGAGTTTGGAGGTGAATGCTGGCCCTTGGTCAGATTCAATCATCAGAGGGCATCCCCACCTAGGAATAATTTGTTGGGTAAGTATCCTTGCTGTTGTTTTAGCATCCTCTGATTTGGTGGGGAATACTTCAGGCCATCTGGAGAACATGTCAACAATCACCAAAGCATATTCCTGTCTACCATGAGCTTTGGGAATATGTGTGAAATCTACCTGTAAATGGGTGAATGGAGTAGTGGGATAGTCAAGGTGTTGATGGACTACCTTCAAGGGGTTATTGGGGTTGTTCCTCAAACATGTAATGCACCTGTGTACATATTATATTACTAACTTTTTGATGTTAGTAATGTAAAAATTTTGACTCAACAATGACTGAGTTGTCTGTATGCTGTTATGTCCTACTCCATGGAAGTGTGCTATAAAGATGGAAGCACTGTGTTGGGGGATGCATGGTTTCCCCTCTTTGCAGAGTAATCCTGTCTTAGGATTTTTCTGCAATACTGGATAACACCAGTCTTGCCGCTCCTGTTCAGTGGCGTATCTTTGAAGATCAGTAAGCATTTGTGACATCTCAGGGGTTGGAGGTGCCAAACATGGCATCTCCCAATGGTTACATGGACCTGTGGGGTTGCATTTGGCCACTCGTTTCGCCTCCCTATCTGCCAGCGCATTATCCCTGTGAGACATGATCCTTACCATTGGTGTGTGCCTTGCAGTGGACAATTGCTAATTGTGAAGGCAATCTGATGGCTTCAAGTAGATCTGCGACCAACTGTGAGTGTGAGATGCGTTTACCATCTGCTGCAGTGAAACCTCTCCTGTGCCAAATCATTCCATGATCCCAAACTACACCATGTGCGTATCTACTGTCAGTATAGATGGTGACAGGTTTTTCAGCATGTAGAATGCATGCCCTGGTAAGGGCAATGAGTTCAGCTGCCTGTGCAGACTGAAACTTTATAGGCTTTGCCTCTAGTACAACATCTGGGAGCATGACAATGGCGTAGCCTGTACAGTATCTGATGTCATTTGGTCTGGTACACGAGCCATCTACAAAAACCTCTGGAGCACCTACAATGGGTGTGGATGACAAATCATGTCTTGGAGAAGTTTCGTGTTCCAAGACCTGCAAGCAATCATGTGTATCTGTGAGGCAATCTTCATGTCCTTTAAGGCCTAAGAGAGCATTCAGTATTGGTGCTGGACCTGAGGTGTGGGAAGCATACTTTATTTTGAGTGAAGGGTCACTGAGCAGTATTACCTCATATCCTGAAAGCCTTTGTGCAGACATGTGTTGTGTGTGGATGCCCTTGAGTAGGCCTACAACATCATGTGTAGTGTGCAAAATGGTGTAATGTCCCATTGTGAAAGGAGTTGCCAACTCTACCATCATAGCACAGGCTGCAAGAGAACGCAGACATGCCGGCATCCCTTGGACAGAGGTGGGCATTACCTTCGAGAAAAATGCACATGGGCGCAACTTGCCTCCATGTTCTTGTGTCAGTACGCCCGCCATGGTTTTACAATTTTGTCGTGCAAACATGTGGAAGGGCAGTTTGTAGTCAGGGAGGCCCAATCTTGGACTTGACATTAATGAACATTTCAGATAATCAAATGCATTGTACATTTCTGAAGACCATCTTATTAAATCAGGTTTGTCCTGCAGTGTTGCCTGCCTCAAGATATTGTCATAGTAGGAACAGTCTGGGATCCATTGTCTGCAGTAGTTTATCATTCCAAGGAAGGATAGCATTTCCTTCTTGGAGAGCGGGGTGACCAGGCCCGCTACAGACTGAACTCTCCCTGGACTGATCCTTCTTTCCCCCTTTGTGAGGACAAACCCCAAGTATTCAACTTGCTGTTTACACCATTGCATTTTCCCTAATGACACTTTGTGTCCACATTCAAACAACCATTGTAACAGTGATATACCATCCTCAATATTGGCCTCCACTGACATACTGCACAACAGTAAATCATCCACATATTGCAACAACACAGAACCTTGGGGGGGGGGGGGGTGCCATGGTTTTAAAGTCATTTGGAGGACAATGCTGAACACTACAGGTGAATCAGCATATCCCTGTGGCATTCTTGCCCAGGTTAGTTGTCGCCCCTCGAAGGAAAAAGCAAAAAGTAGTCTGGTCTTCTTGTGAACTGGGATAGAAAAGAATGCATTTTTCAGATCTATCACACTGAACCAAACAGCGTCTGCTGGAATGGCAGATAGTAACTGAGTGATGTCAGGTACAATAGGGGCTATAGGCACAATGATGTTGTTGATTTCCCTTAAATCCTGCACAAAGCGAACTGAACCATCTGCTTTTGCCACAGGATTTATGGGAGTGCTGAAGGGTGAAATCACCTCTTCCAGGATGCCTTTCTTTAAAAATTATTCGATCGTTGGCCTCAAGCCCTCAATTTTCTCTGTGGACAATGGGTACTGTTTCTGGAACACTGAGATGACACCTGGTTTCACAGTAGCCTTGTAAGGTGTGCAATCTATGAACCCTGTGTCATATTCATTTGAAGACCATAATGCAGGGTTAATGTTGTTGAGTTCTGGGTGGTTCTGTATGTTTGCAAGAATCAGTGGCACTGGTGTAGAGATTGGAATGAGATCTGAGTGTACTCTTATGCCCTGATTTTTGGCTGACACTTGTAAATCAAGCTTAATGAACAAATCTCTCCCTAACAGGCTGACTGGGCAATCTGGTATAATGCTGAAGGCATGGTCTGTGATGTACTCCCTGTCCATGGTCTCAAGTGGTAGTGAGTCAGTTTTGAAAGTTTTTGTCAAAACCCCATTAATTCCCATAGAGGGCTCAGATTTTCTCAATGGTCCCTTGTATAAATCTTTACTTAACACACTTGAAGTTGCGCCGCTATCTACCATAAAACCTACTCTTCTTCCTCCCACTCTCAGTAGAATAACAGGTGTGTCTTTCCAGTGTGTGGTGACCTGTGTGAAAATCGTGGTACCTCCCTCCGGGCAGCATCAGTATGATTGTTGTTGCTGATTCCAATCAATGGGGAATCTTGGTTGTTGGCCTGTCTGTTGTGATCTTTGTTGAGGGAGGTTAAAAGGCTGTGTATTGGTGTCTGGTACCTGACCCTGACCCTGTCTACCCCGGTTCCTCTTGGGTTGTGTACACTGTCTTGCCCAATGTTCTTCTTTTCCACAGTTATAACAACAGTTATTATGTATCTGATCTTGTGGGTGTCCTTGTTGCCACTGTGTGTTCTGGTTGTAACTAGTATGTCCTCCTCTTCTTATTCCCCTGCCCCCTCCCCTGTTGTTGGCATAGGCATGTGTGGGTGTGATTTTCCTCACTTCAAAACATCCTGCTGATTCCTTTTCATAAAGGTGTTTTTCAAAAGTGACAGTATCATCTGAGGTCCATGAGGATACACCTTGTTTCACTGGAAGGGTTAATTTGTCTGACAGATTGTTAATGAATGTGGAGATAATCAGGCTGTCGTTCTGGAGAGTAGGGAGTCCCGCCTCCAGTCTCCAACAGTCCATGAATCTCTTCCAAAACTCAGTAACAGACTCTGTGGGCTTTTGTTTACAAGCTACAGCAATGGGCAGAGATGATTTTTGTTTGAATACCTTATTCATATGATCCTCAACTTGTGTCCAAATCCTCTTCATTCCTTCTTCTGTATTGCATATGTACCGGCTGGCATCAACAGTTCCATCTACTAGTGTAGAAATGGATGGGACTTCATCCCAATCCCAAGCAGTATGTGTCCCTATAATGCCATCTATTATGAGCCTTAAATCTTCTTGTGTACAATTTCTGCCCTTACAAGCCTTTTTAAGATAGGTGATGGTTCCCAAAGGAGCCACTGTGGGTTTGGGGCAGTGTTTGATAATTTTATTAAGGTCCTCGATGTCCATGGGTTTCTTCATTAAGTGTTCTCCTATTGTTATGAAGGGTGCACTGAGTTCTACCTGTTCTTCTTTGGCTTCTATTCCCTTGCTGCGTGTATGGTACCTATATTGTTCTGCAGCTTTCTGTTGTTTTAGACTGTATTTTGTTTTCTCTAAGTCGTCATGGACCTGCGTAAATGTAGCACCTATATCTTCGTCCTGTATCTCCTGCATACTTGGACATATGTGTACAGGGTTTAGTGTGAGATGGGGTGCAGGGGCGGATGGGACAATGTAAGGTGGTGGGTTTGGCTTCTCAGGCACGTCTTTTAATTCTTTTCTTTTCTCCATTTTATGTAACTGACTGTCATCTTTTGGAGTCTTATTAGTTTTCCCTTTCTTCTTATTTGATTGTACATTGTACCAATGTGGGGCTATCTCCAACCACTGTTCCCCCCCTTGTATCATGTAATCCATATCCCAGGACGGGTCATGGTCAAAATGTGGCCATGCTACTTTGTCTCCCAGACAAAGACCCTTTATCATGTCCATGTGGTACGGGCTAATATCGCCGTCCCTTGGAAAGGGGCTAGCAGCTTGCATGAACTCAGTCCATCCAGCTAAGTTATCCACCCATGGGTTAACTAGGAAGTAATTTGTGGGACTACACCGTGCAACATAAACTTTGCATGTTTCTCCCGTCTCAGGTTTGGGATAATCTGTTTTAGAACCTTGTGACCCCATTCCGTCTGATATTTTAATGATGCCACTTTCCTAGGACTGGCTGTACTGAAGCGTTAAGAATTCGACAAATTAATCCTGTCAACTAGGCAAAGGACTCAGGTCTGATCACAAAATATCAGAGAGTTTCATCAAACATATAATTTGTTGCTTTGGTCTGCCACTTGTGTTCACCTATCCCCGGGTTAATGGATTGCTCCTAGCCGGGGGTGGGGCGTATTGCAGACCTCCGCAACACAGTAAAACAACAATGCAATGTCCTTAAAACTCTATGCAAATAGTGAACTTCAGTCCGTACACTTACCACCCGGACATCAGTATCCTTATATCAACTCTAATATTCTTATACTTTAAAACAGCTTTAACCACCTCCCGACCGCCTAACGCGCCGATGCGTCTGGGAGGTGGTTGATTTGTTCCTCCTGGACGCATCGGTGCGTCATCTTGCGATACCCGAGATTTCCTGTGAACGCGCGCACACAGGCGCGCGCGCTCACAGGAACAGAAGGTAAGCGAGTGGATCTCCAGACTGCCAGCGGCGATCACTCGCTGGCAGGCTGGAGATGTGATTTTTTTTAACCCCTAAAGGTATATTAGACGCTGTTTTGATAACAGCGTCTAATATACCTACTACCTGGTCCTCTGGTGGTCCCTTTTGTTAGGATCGACCACCAGAGGACACAGGTAGGTCAGTGAAGTCGCACCAAACACTACACTCCACCCCTCACCCCCCCCTGTCACTTATTAACCCCTTATAAACCCCTGATCACCCCATATAAACTCCCTGATCACCCCCCTGTCATTGATCACCCCCCTGTCATTGATCACCCCCCTGTCAGGCTCCGTTCAGACGTCCGTATGATTTTTACGGATCCACAGATACATGGATCGGATCCGCAAAACTCATATGGACGTTTGAATGGAGCCTTACAGGGGGGTGATCAATGACAGGCGGGTGATCACCCATATAGATTCTCTGATCACCCCCTGTCATTGATCACCCCCCTGCAAGGCTCCTTTCAGACGTCCGTATGATTTTTACGGATCCATGGATACATGGATCGGATCCGCAAAACACATGCGGACATCTGAATAGAGCCTTACAGGGGGGTGATCAATGACAGGCGGGTGATCACCCATATAGATTCCCTGATCACCCCCTGTCATTGATCACCCCCCTGCAAGGCTCCATTCAGACGTCCGTATGATTTTTACGGATCCATGGATACATGGATCGGATCCGCAAAACACATGCGGACGTCTGAATGGAGCCTTACAGGGGGGTGATCATCCCATATACACTCCCTGATCACCCCCTGTCATTGATCACCCCCCTGTAAGGCTCCATTCAGACGTCCGCATGTGTTTTGCGGATCCGATCCATGTATCCATGGATCCGTAAAAATCATGCGGACGTCTGAATGGAGCCTTACAGGGGGTGATCAATGACAGGGGGTGATCACCCATATACACTCCCTGATCACCCCCTGTCATTGATCACCCCCTGTAAGGCTCCATTCAGACGTCCGCATGTGTTTTGCGGATCCGATCCATGTATCCATGGATCCGTAAAAATCATGCGGACGTCTGAATGGAGCCTTACCAGGGGGGTGATCAATGACAGGGAGTGATCACCCATATACCCTCCCTGATCACCCCCTGTCATTGATCACCCCCCTGTAAGGCTCCATTCAGACGTCCGCATGTGTTTTGCGGATCCGATCCATGTATCCATGGATCCGTAAAAATCATGCGGACGTATGAATGGAGCCTTACCAGGGGGGTGATCAATGACAGGGGGTCACCCTGATCACCCCCTGTCATTGATCACCCCCCTGTAAGGCTCCATTCAGACGTCCGCATGTGTTTTGCGGATCCGATCCATGTATCCATGGATCCGTAAAAATCATGCGAACGTCTGAATGGAGCCTTACCAGGGGGGTGATCAATGACAGGGGGGTGATCACCCATATACACTCCCTGATCACCCCCTGTCATTGATCACCCCCCTGTAAGGCTCCATTCAGACGTCCGCATGTGTTTTGCGGATCCGATCCATGTATCCATGGATCCGTAAAAATCATGCGGACGTCTGAATGGAGCCTTACCAGGGGGGTGATCAATGACAGGGGGTGATCAGGGTGACCCCCTGTCATTGATCACCCCCCTGTAAGGCTCCATTCAGACGTCCGCATGTGTTTTGCGGATCCGATCCATGGATCCGTAAAAATTATGCGGACGTCTGAATGGAGCCTGACAGAGGGGGTGATCAGTGACAGGGGGGTGATCAATGATGGAGGTGATCAGGGAGTCTATATGGGTGATCACCCCCCTGTCATTGATCACCCCCCCCTGTAAGGCTCCATTCAGACATTTTTTTGGCTCAAGTTAGCGGAAATATATATATTTTTTGTTAGTTTTTTCTTACTAAGTCTCATATTCCACTAACTTGTGTCAAAAAATAAAATCTCACATGCACTCGCCATACCCCTCACGGAATCCAAATGCGTAAACATTTTTAGACATTTATATTCCAGACTTCTTCTCACGCTTTAGGGCCCCTAAAAAGCCAGGGCAGTATAAATACCCCACATGTGACCCCATTTCGGAAAGAAGACACCCCAAGGTATTCCGTGAGGGGCATATTGAGTCCATGAAAGATTGAAATTTTTGTCCTAAGTTAGCGGAAAGTGAGACTTTGTGAGAAAAAAACAAAAAAAAATCAATTTCCGCTAACTTATGCAAAAAAATTAAAATTCTATTAACTCGCCAGGCCCCTCATTGAATACCTTGGGGTGTCTTCTTTCCAAAGTGGGGTCACATGTGGGGTATTTATACTGCCCTGGCTTTTTAGGGGCCCTAAAGCGTGAGAAGAAGTCTGGGATCCAAATGTCTAAAAATGCCCTCCTAAAAGGAATTTGGGCACCTTTGCGCATCTAGGCTGCAAAAAAGTGTCACACATCTGGTATCGCCGTACTCAGGAGAAGTTGGGCAATGTGTTTTGGGGTGTCATTTTACATATACCCATGCTGGGTGAGAGAAATATCTTGGTCAAATGCCAACTTTGTATAAAAAAAATGGGAAAAGTTGTCTTTTGCTAAGATATTTCTCTCACCCAGCATGGGTATATGTAAAATGACACCCCAAAACACATTCCCCAACTTCTCCTGAGTACGGCGATACCAGATGTGTGACACTTTTTTGCAGCCTAGGTGGGCAAAGGGGCACACATTCCAAAGTGCGCCTTTCGGATTTCGCAGGCCATTTTTTACACATTTTGATTGCAAGGTACTTCTCACACATTTGGGCCCCTAAATTGCCAGGGCAGTATAACTACCCCACAAGTGACCCCATTTTGGAAAGAAGACACCCCAAGGTATTCTGTGAGGGGCATGGTGAGTTCCTAGAATTTTTTATTTTTTGTCGCAAGTTAGTGGAATATGAGACTTTGTAAGAAAAAAAATAAAAATAAAAAATCATCATTTTCCGCTAACTTGTGACAAAAAATAAAAAGTTCTTTGAACTCACTATGCCCATCAGCGAATACCTTAGGGTGTCTACTTTCTGAAATGGGGTCATTTGTGGGGTTTTTCTACTGTTTGGGCATTGTAGAACCTCAGGAATCATGACAGGTGCTCAGAAAATCAGAGCTGTTTCAAAAAGCGGAAATTCACATTTTTGTACCATAGTTTGTAAACGCTATAACTTTTACCCAAACCATTTTTTTTTGCCCAAACATTTTTTTTTCATCAAAGACATGTAGAACAATAAATTTGGTGAAAAATTTATATATGGATGTCGTTTTTTTTGCAAAATTTTACAGCTGAAAGTGAAAAATTTCATTTTTTTGCAAAAAAATCGTTACATTTTGATTAATAACAAAAAAAGTAAAACTATCAGCAGCAATAAAATACCACCAAATGAAAGCTCCATTAGTGAGAAGAAAAGGAGGTAAAATTCATTTGGGTGGTAAGTTGCATGACCGAGCGATAAACTGTGAAAGGAGTGTAGTGCCGAAGTGTAAAAAGTGCTCTGGTCATGAAGGGAGTTTCAGCTAGCGGGGCTGAAGTGGTTAAAAGAGTCAAACCAAGCTCCATCCTTGTCTCCCTGAGACAATATTATGTAGTGCGCACTATATTTTCTCTGAGTGATCCTCACGGCGGACTCCCGGAGTCCCCGGGTCACTCCCCCAGACTCCCGGAGTCTGTTCCCTGTATCCCTGATACAGTAATTATACTAGAAGTTGTAGGTTCTACTTACTAGAACGAGACGTGGTCGTCGGATCGGCCAGAGGACAATAACAGGTGCCTTTCTTACCAAACCCGATGACCTTCTCGACCCCGGACACGAGCCCCCAAACTGATAGGAATCTCAACGTCCCACTTGGTACCCCTGGCACCAAACTTCTAGTATCGGCTTGGTTTGAGTCTTTTTTCTGACGTCAGGAGAGCGCTTCACTCAGTAGGTAATAAAAGACACAACAGTGATGTACTGAATGAACACTCTGAGGTTTATTTTTAATGCACACAGGTTATATAGAGTGGGCTTTACCCCCTTTATTAGCATATCATCGTAAGTTATGTATTCAACCTATCATATTAACACGCTCTATTCTACAGACAGTGAAAGAGAAACAAAAACGGAACTTCCATATTAGGAATATTGTCCGGGAGTAGTGCCAAAGAGATAAAATTCAGGGTTACAGAGAATAGAAACTTAACAGCAATTAGTTTGACAGCAATCAGAGCTATTTCCTAACAGAGAAACAAAACTTCAGCAAAAGGCAGAATTTGTTTTTGACATTAAAAAGAACATGGATTCCTTTCAGTGGCCAGTGCGGACTCCCCTCCCTCCTTCCCTGTATTAAATTTTATTGGTGGCCAGTGCGGCCCCCCTCCCTTCCCTGTATTAAATTCATTGGTGGCCAGTGCGGCCCCCCCCATCATTGGTGGCAGCGGAGAGTTCCGATCGGAGTCCCAGTTTAATTGCTGGGGCTCTGATTGGTTACCATGGCAACCAGGACACTACTGCATTCCTGGCTGCCATGGTTTCTGAGCAATTTTAGAAGCACTATACTTACCTGCGCTGTCTGTGACTGGCCGGGCGCTCCTCCTACTGGTAAGTGAAAGGTCTGTGCGGCGCATTGCTTATAGCACAGACCTGTCACTTACCAGTAGGAGGAGCGCCCGGCCAGTCACAGACAGCGCAGATAAGTATAATGCTTCTAAAATTGCTAACTAACCATGGCAACCAGGACTGCAGTAGCGTCCTGGTTGCTATGGTTACCGATCAGAGCCCCAGCAATTAAACTGAGACTCTGATTGGAACTCTCCGCTGCCACCAATGATGGGGGGGGATTTTAATTGGGGGGGGGAGAGGGGAGGCCACACTGGCCACCAATGAATTCAATACAGGGGAGGGAGGGGGGGGGCCGCGCTGGCCACCAATGAATTTAATACAGGGGAGGGAGGGAGGGGGGCCGCACTAGCCACCAATGAATTTAAAACTGGGGAGGGAGGGGGGTCTGCCCCCTGCTGCCTGGCAGCACCTGATCTCTTACAGGGGGCTATGATACACACAATTAACCCCTCAGGTGTGGCACCTGAGGGGTTAATTGTGCGGATCACCGCTTCCTGTAAGAGATCGGATGCTGCCAGGCAGCAGGGGGCAGTCATGTACACAGTTATTAGTATATTCTAACTTGAAGCGTCTCCATCACTCTGAAAAAGCTGTATGCAGACGGATCTGCAAATCCGTCTGTGCTAAAGTAGCCTACGGATACGGATCACGGACGCGGATGGCAATCTTGTGTGCCTCCGTGTTTTTTCACGGACCCATTGACTTTAATGGGTCCGTGAACCGTTGTCCATCAAAAAAATAGGACAGGTCCTATTTTTTTGACAGACAGGAAACACGGATCACGGACACGGATGACAAACGGTGCATTTTCCGAGTTTTCAACGGACCTATTTAAAGTCAATGGGTCCGCAGAAAATCATGGAAAACGGAACAATGGACACGGATGCAGACAACGGTCGTGTGAATGAGGCCTAAGGGAAATACATTTATTTAAAAAATTGGGGATCAAGAAGAAATGTGGGAAAAGTTATAGAGGTGCAAATAAGGGACAAATTACAGAATCCCAAATGTGGGCCAAAAGAGTCAAGCGGAATTGTGGGAAAAGCTATTGAGGCGCAAATGTTGGCCAAAAGAGTATAGCGGAAATGTGGGACAAAGTATTGAAGCTTAAATGTGGTACAACTTGCTTAATGTGGCGCGCATCAATTAAAGAAACAGAAATGTTATTCCCTGTCACCTAAAATTGTATAATATCAACCCAAGAATGTAACAGAAAAAAAAATTACAGAAATTATTTAACCTGTCTACTTGGTAGAGCAGGGGTCTTTGACAGAAAACAATTGTTTATTGTCACCTGAAAAAGTAAAATAAAATTATTGAAATTTATTAAGCTGTCAACTAGGTAGAGGAGGGGTATTACATCCCAAAATTTGTGAATTTGACCCTAAAATGTAACTGACAATTTTTTTTTATTTTTTTTAACCGGCCTACTAGGTATAGCAGTGGTACATCACACCCAAACATTTGTGAATTTCACCATAAAATGTAAGAGACAATTTTTTTTATTGTTTAACCCGTCTACTAGGTATGGCAGTGGTACTTCACACCCCAAAATTGTTGAATTTAAAATGAAAATGTAACTGACAAATATATTTTTTTGTTAACAGGCCTACTAGATATAGCAGTGGTACTATACACCCAAATATTTGTGAATTTCACCCAAAAATGTAAGAGACAATTTATTTTATTTTTTTACCATCATACTAGGTATAGTAGTGGTACTATACACCCAAAAATTGGTGAATTTTACCAGAAAATGTTAATGACAATTTATTTTATTTTTTAACCGGCCTACTAGGTATATCAGTGGTTCTATACACCCAAAAATTGGTTAATTTCACCAGAAAATGTAAATGACAAAAAAAAACGATTTATGAGGTGGAGTTCCATATGGAGTAGGAGTTTGAGGAGGCGGTGGACGTAGCGGAGTAGGTGGAAGTGGAGGAGGATGAGATAGCTAACACAGGTTTTTGGTTTTAATTTAATTTTGTAAAATTAAGGTACACTCCAAAAGAATGTGAAATATCCATAATACATACATGAGCAATTGCGCTGCAGTATTCTGGACAAGGTACAGACAAGTCCTGATGGATCCATGCCTGGTTCATTTTAATGAACGTGAGCTCGTCCACATTGGCTGTGGACAGGTGGCTGCGGTTGTCTGTGATGACGCCCCCTGCCGTGCTAAACATACATTCAGATAATACACTGGCTGCAGGGCAGGGCAGCACCTCCAAGGCGTAAAGGACAAGATTAGGCCATGTGCCCAATTTGGAGAACCAGAAGTTGAAGGGGGCAGACCCGTCATTCAGTACGTGTAGGTGTGTGCACACATACTGCTCCACCATGTTGGTGAAATGCTGCCTCCTGCTAAGATGTTCCATATCAACTGGTGGTGCTGGTTGTTGTGGCGTGCTGACAAAGCTTTTCCACATGTCGGTCATGCTAACCCTGCCTTCTGAGGTGCTGGCGGTGCCCCAGCTGCATTGGCGACCTCCTCCTCTGCCTTCGCCTTGTGCTTCCACTGTGCCCCCACTGTCAGGTGGGAATGCCAGTCTACCAGCGTGCGCTTGTAGATCTTACGATCTTACGATCACGCTCTAGTGACGGAATTAAGGACGGTATGTTGTCCTTGTAACGGGGATCCAGCAGCGTGGCCACCCAGTAATCAGCACAAGTTAGAATGTGGGCAACTCGGCGGTCGTTGCGGAGACACTGCAGCATGTAATCGCTCATGTGTGCCAGGCTGCCCAGAGGCAATGAAAAGCTGTCCTCTGTGGGAGGTGTATCGTCTGTGTCCTCTGTATTCCCCCATCCTTGCACCAATGATGGCCATGAGCTGGTCTGGGTGCCACCCTGCTGTGAACATGGTTCCTCCTCCTCCATCTCCTCATCCTCCACCTCGTCATCCTCCAAAACTATGCCCTGGCTGGACAATTGTGTATTTTGCGTTTGTGGGTGCAGGAACCCACCCACGGAGCCACTTGGGAATGACTGGCTGGAAACCCTATGAAATGATCCCGCTTCCTCCTCCTCCTGTACCACATCCTCTATCATCATCGCCAGGAGCGTTTTTTCAAGGAGGCATAGAAGTGGGATAGTAATGCTGAAAACTGCGTTATTGGCACTGGCCATGTTGGTGCAGTACTCGAAACAGCGCAACGAGAAACACAGGTCTCGCATGGAGGCCCAGTCATTGGTGGTGAAGTGGTGCTGTTCCGCTGAGCGACTCACCCGTGTGTGCTTCAGCTGAAACTCCACTATCACCTGCTGCTGCTCGCACAGTCTGGCCAGCATGTGCAAGGTGGAGTTCCACCTTGTGGGCACGTCGCATATGAGGCAGTGAGCGGGAAGGCCGAAGTTACGCTGCAGCGCTGACAGGCGAGCAGCAGCAGGGTGAGAACGCCTAAAGTACTCACAGACGGCCCGCACTTTATGCAGCAGCTCTGACATGTCGGGGTAATTTTTAAAGAATCTCTGCACCAGCAAATTCAGCACATGCGCCAAGCAAGGGATGTGCGTCAAACTGGCTAGTCCCCCGGCTAGTCACACACCACCAGATCGGGCTTGAGGCTGACTGGCACAAACCACTCATCGGTCTGTTGTTCAAGGCCTGTCCATAGCTCCTGCACGGTGTGTGTTTTGTCCCCCAAACAGATAAGTTTTTAAACTGCCTGCTGTCGTTTACCCCTGGCTGTGCTGAAGTTGGTGGTGAAGATGTTACGTTGACCGGATGAGGAGCTGGTAGAGGATGAGGAAGCAGAGTTGGAGGAGGAAGCAACAGCAGGCTAACTGAAGCGCCTTGCAATCCTCGGTGGTGGAAGTACATGCGCCAAACTGCTATCCGCCTCAGTCCCAGCCGCCAATGAATTTACCCAGTGTGCTGTTATGGAGATATAATGGCCCTGACCGTGCTTACTGGTCCACGTATCCGTAGTCAGGTGCACCTTGCCACAGATGGCGTTGCGCAGTGCGCACCTGATTTTATCCCCTACTTGTGCAGTGAAGGGATGGCTCGCCTTGAAAAGTAGTGGCGGCTGGGCACAACGTACTGTGGGACAGCCACCGCCATGAGGCCTTTAAAACTATCCATCTCCACCAGACGGAATGACTCCATTTCAAATGCCAGTAATTTAGAAATACTGGAATTCAGGGCTAGGGGTCGTGCGTGGGTAGGGGGGTACTTTCTCTTCCTCTCCAGCATTTGGGATATGGAGAGCTGAACGCTTGCGTGGGACTTCGTATAGATGCTTGGTGACCCAGGTGTTGGTGTTGCTGGCAGATCCTCTGTTTGCAGGGTGCCAGGTGGCACTGTCACTCCAGAGGTGGATGAAGAGGCCGCGACTGCAGCAGAAGAGGAAGCTGGAGGAGCCATTGACCTTTCTTGGTTTTTGAGGTGTCTACTCCACTGCAGCTCATGCTTTGCACTTAAAGGGAACCTGTCATGTGGATATTTGATTATAATCAAACTAATTACATACAATCATTAACTACTAAAAAGTACCTTAGATGTATTCACTTACTGGTGTGAAAGATGGTTACCTCATAATATACACACAAAGATGCCGCATGCCGCATGCTAATGAGCTGATTCGAGTCCGGAGTGATGTCATTGAGTCCAGCGTATATTTAATTCAAAGCTATAGCCACTCCCCTGCCCACCTGCTGCTGATTCCTATGGAAACAAACTGTCATTCAGCAGCAGGTGGGCAGGGAGAGTCAGGAGCTCATGAATATTCATGACTCATCATTATCAGCTGGAGCTTTTCAATACAGGATGTTGGCAGATTGACTGGGTCAATTAAAGAAAGTGACCCAGCATTTTACTAAGCGAATCAGTCACTTATTTATGTTGCCCTTAGTTAGGACACCATAAAACTGGTGACAGGTTCCCTTTAAATGCCTCGCTTCAGACTCTGATTGCACAGCATGCAAATCACTCGTGTCTTGTCGTCAGTACATTGTCTGAAGAACTGCCACGCCAGGGAACTCCTTGGAGCTGGCTTTGGTGTGCTTGGTCATTTGCTGCGGTGGGCAGTAGCAGGCGTACTGTCAAGAGGATGGCCGCTCCGCTTTTGCACCCTGCTCCCTCTTCTGCTGTGCTGGTGGCTCTGTGCGACCACCGCCTCGTCCTCCGAACTACATAGGTCCCTCGCATGACCTTGATTCCATGTGGGGTCGAGGACCTCATCGTCCTCCACATCATCTTCCACCCAGTCTTCACCCCTGCCTTCCTTGTCGGTCTGCACACTTTTGAAAGCCCCAGCAGTTGGCATCTATGTTTTGTCATCATCCGAGACGTGCTGCGATGGTCCTCCCATGTACTCATCTTGAAAGATAAGTGGTTGGGCATCTTCCACTTCTGGGGCAGAGCTAGGTGGATGTCCCTGGGAAACCCTGCTAACAGAGTCATCAAAAAGCAGAAGAGACTGCTGCATGACTTGGTTCAGACAGCTTGGCTGATTTGCAAGGGGGTGAGGTGAAAGACTGTTGGACATCAGCTGCAGTTGCCAACTGTGGTTTTTAAGCAGGAGACTGGGTGAGAGACAATGTGAAGGAACTGGATCCACTTTCAGCAACCCAATCTACTATTGTCTGTACTTGTTCAGGCCTCACCATTCGTAGAGCAGCATTAGGCCCGGCCAAATACCGCTGTAGGTTTTGTCGCCTACTCGCACCTGAGGAAGGGGTTTCAATTGTCCGTGTAGCTGGAACAGATCGACCACGTCCTCTCCCTGCAACAGGAGCTCCACCAGCAGCACCACAACCTGGGCCACGTCCCTTATTTGACGCTCTTTTAAATTTAGTATCTTGACCTAAATGGGTGTTTATTTAATGATAGAATAAACGAAAGTATGTAAAGGGTGTATCTCACACAGCCTGACCCAGACTAGGCCTCAATAAAAGATTTTTTTTGCCCAAAATGGCTGTATTTCAAATGCTTATTCAAACCCCTGTATGTAGAGGTAGTATCTCACAGGGCCTGAACCAGTGTAGGCCTGAAGTAATTATATCTTTGCACGAAATGGCTGTATTTCAAATGCATAATTTAAACCCCTGTATGTAGAGGTAGTATCTCACAGTGCCTGGACCAGGGTAGGCCTGCAGTAATATATCTTTGCACAAAATGGTTGCATTTCAAATGGCTGTATTTCAAATGCCTAATTCAAACCCCTGTATGTAGAGGTAGTATCTCACAGACCCTGAACCAGTGTAGGCCTGCAGTAAATATATCTTTGCACAAAATGGCTGTATTTCAAATGCCTAATTCAAACCCCTGTATGTAGAGGTAGTATCTCACAGACCCTGAACCACTGTAGGCCTGAAGAAATTATATCTTTGCACGAAATGGCTGTATTTCAAATGCCTAATTCAATCCCCTGTATGTAGAGGTAGTATCTCACAGGGCGCCTTGACCAGTGTAGGCCTCCAGTAAATATATCTTTGCACAAAAAGGCTGTATTCTAAATGGCTGTATTTCAAATGCCTAATTCAAACCCCTGTATGTAAGGGGTATCTCACACGGTCTTAACCAGTGTAGGCCTGAAGTAAATATATCTTTGCACAAAATGGCTGTATTTCAAATGGCTGTATTTCAAATTCCTAATTCAAATCCCTGTATGTAAAGGTAGTATCTCACCGGCCCTGAACCAGTGTAGGCCTGCAGTAAATATATCTTTGCACAAAATGGCGGTATTTCAAATGCCTAATTCAAACCCCTGTATGTAGGGGGGGGGGGGGGGTATTTCACACTGTCTCAACCAGTGTAGGCCTGAAGTAAATATATATTTCCACAAAATGGGTGTATTTCAAATGGCTTTATTTCAAATGCCTGATTCAAACCCCTGTATGTAGGGGGTATCTCACACGTTCCTAACCAGTGTAGGCCTGAAGAAAATATATCTTTGCACAAAATTGCTGTATTTCAAATGGCTGTATTTCAAATGCCTATTCAAACCCCTGTATGTAGAGGTAGTATCTCACAGGCCCTGAACCAGTGTAGGCCTGCAGTAAATATATCTTTGCACAAAATGGCTGTATTTCAAATGCCTAATTCAAACCCCTGTATGTAGGGAGGGTATTTCACACTGTCTCAACCAGTGTAGGCCTGAAGTAAATATATCTTTGCACAAAATGGCTGTATTTCAAATGCCTAATTCAAACCCCTGTATGTAGATGGGGTATCTCACAGGACTTGAACCAGTGTAGGCCTGAATTCAATATTGGTGCACTAAATGGCAGTATTTAAAATCTCTGAATGTAACCCTAATGTATTAAGGGTGTATCTCACAATGACATCTGCATCAAAGGCTGTGCCAACTAAATTTTTTGTGCCCAAATGAGTGTTTGTTTAAAAACTGAATTTGACAGCAGTATATAAGCCTGTAATTTAACACGTGCTGATGCTGCAAGGCCTGAAAATAGTGTTTTTTTTGTCAAAAGAGTGTGTTTTTCAAACCCCAGAAAATGATGGGTGTATTTGTACCTTAAATTGAACACTGACTAATACAGATGTTGTAGATTGCCAAAAAAGTCATTTTTTGCTAACGGAATATGAAAGGTGTATATATTAAACTTGAATTTAACACTTGCAGATCTGGAAAATACTGTTTTTTGAAGAAAGAAAGCGTGTTTTTTCAAACCCCAGAAAATGATGGGTGTATTTCTACCTTAAATTGCACACTGACTAATGCAGATGTTGTAGTTTGCCCCCAAAAAATGGTGATTTGCAATGTCCCAAAAGCTCAGATGCAGTGCTGGTGCACTGAGCATCCATAAAATGGTCTAAAAGTTAGTATTTTTTGGTCAATGAGCTCAGGGCAGGGTAAAACAATAGTGCCCTGCACCCACACGACTATCTGTCTGTAGATCGCTGAGTTAGATTCTCTCCTATGCTCTCCCTGAAATCACAAGTCCAGCAGCATCCTCTCCCTACACTTGTAACAGCAGAGTGACGTGCAGCGCTACGTGACTCTAGCTTATATAGAGCCTGGGTCACATGCTGCTCTGGCCAATCACAGCCATGCCATTAGTAGGCATGGCTGTGATGGCCTCTTGGGGCAAGTAGTATGACGCTTGTTGATTGGCTGCTGTGCAGCCTTTCAAAAAGCGCCAAGAAAGCGTTGAACACCGAACCGAACTTTTACGGAAATGTTCGGGTTCGGGGTCCAAAACTCCTAAAGTTCGGTTCGAGCCTGAACTTTACAGTTAGGGTACGCTCAACCCTAGTCACGACTACTTGCTCTATAAGAAGGACATATTTTGCAGAAACCTCCTAAGGGGCAAGTGATATCCCAGACAATGGCTATAGGCCGCTGCACCAAGAGTGGACATGTAAACTGACATCTGCGCAAACTGCAAAGCTACCTCCTGTTAAAATCAATGGACGGCAGCCACCATGCTGCCACATGTGAAATTGTAGCACGAAGTCCACACTTAAATTTCGTCAGCATATAAACCACTGTGTTAATGGTCCTCATGATGCTGTCGGTTCGGATCAGGGTTCGGTCTGAGAAATGTGCCCATCATCTCACTGAGTGTGTTTCCTGAATAATGGAAAGATCTGCACCTTTTCTGTGTTTTTAAGGGCTCATGCACACTTGGTCCAGGAAACATGGGCCAAATGTTGAATGCATCTCCTGGACAGACCGAGGCTCCCCTGTCCTGGACTAACTGATAGTAATTTATATAATACAGTCATTTCATATCTGAGTCTATTGTACTGTACTCATATCTCCATGTCAGTACAGTACAATAGAGGCACAATCAGATAGGAACGGACTGTCTGATAAATCACTACTAGAGTTGAGCGAACACCTGGATGTTCGGGTTCGAGAAGTTCGGCCGAACTTCCCGAAAATGTTCGGGTTCGGGATCCGAACCCGATCCGAACTTCGTCCCGAACCCGAACCCCATTGAAGTCAATGGGGACCCGAACTTTTCGGCACTAAAAAGGCTGTAAAACAGCCCAGGAAAGGGCTAGAGGGCTGCAAAAGGCAGCAACATGTAGGTAAATCCCCTGCAAACAATATGGATATGGAAATGAATTAAATAAAAATTAAATACATAAAAATTAACCAAAATCAATTGGAGAGAGGTCCCATAGCAGAGAATCTGGTTTCCCGTCACCCACCACTGGAACAGTCCATTCTCAGATATTTAGGCCCCGGAACCCAGGCAGAGGAGAGAGGTCCCGTAACAGAGAATCTGGCTTCATGTCAGCAGAGAATTAGTCTGCATGTCATAGCAGAGAATGAGGCTTCACGTCAGCCACCACTGCAACAGTCCATTGGCATATATTTAGGCCCAGCACCCAGGCAGAGGAGAGAGGTCCCGTAACAGACAATCTGGCTTCATGTCAGCAGAGAATCAGTCTTCATGTCATAGCTGAGAATCAGGCTTCACGTCACCCACCACTGTAAGAGTCCATTTTCATAAATTTAGGCCCAGCACCCAGGCAGAGGAGAGAGGTCCCGTAACAGAGGATCTGGCTTCATGTCAGCAGAGAATTAGTCTGCATGTCATAGCAGAGAATGAGGCTTCACGTCAGCCACCACTGCAACAGTCCATTGGCATATATATAGGCCCAGCACCCAGGCAGAGGAGAGAGGTCCCGTAACAGACAATCTGGCTTCATGTCAGCAGAGAATCAGTCTGCATGTCATAGCAGAGAATCAGGCTTCACGTCACCCACCACTGCAACAGTCCATTGTCATAAATTTAGGCCCAGCACCCAGGCAGAGGAGAGAGGTCCCGTAACAGACAATCTGGCTTCATGTCAGCAGAGAATTAGTCTGCATGTCATAGCAGAGAATGAGGCTTCACGTCAGCCACCACTGCAACAGTCCATTGGCATATATTTAGGCCCAGCACCCAGGCAGAGGAGAGAGGTCCCAGTAACAGACAATCTGGCTTCATGTCAGCAGAGAATCAGTCTTCATGTCATAGCAGAGAATCAGGCTTCACGTCACCCACCACTGTAAGAGTCCATTTTCATAAATTTAGGCCCAGCACCCAGGCAGAGGAGAGAGGTCCCATAACAGAGGATCTGGCTTCATGTCAGCAGAGAATTAGTCTGCATGTCATAGCAGAGAATGAGGCTTCACGTCAGCCACCACTGCAACAGTCCATTGGCATATATATAGGCCCAGCACCCAGGCAGAGGAGAGAGGTCCCGTAACAGAGGATCTGGCTTCATGTCAGCAGAGAATCAGTCTGCATGTCATAGCAGAGAATCAGGCTTCACGTCACCCACCACTGCAACAGTCCATTGTCATAAATTTAGGCCCAGCACCCAGGCAGAGGAGAGAGGTCCCGTAACAGACAATCTGGCTTCATGTCAGCAGAGAATTAGTCTGCATGTCATAGCAGAGAATGAGGCTTCACGTCACCCACCACTGTAAGAGTCCATTTTCATAAGTTTAGGCTCAGCACCCAGGCAGAGGAGAGAGGTCCCGTAACAGAGGATCTGGCTTCATGTCAGCAGAGAATCAGTCTTCATGTCATAGCAGAGAATCAGGCTTCACACCAGCCACCACTGTAAGAGTCCATTTTCATAAGTTTAGGCCCAGCACCCAGGCAGAGGAGAGAGGTCCCGTAACAGAGGATCTGACTTCATGTCAGCAGAGAATTAGTCTGCATGTCATAGCAGAGAATGAGGCTTCACGTCAGCCACCACTGCAACAGTCCATTGGCATATATTTAGGCCCAGCACCCAGGCAGAGGAGAGAGGTCCCGTAACAGACAATCTGGCTTCATGTCAGCAGAGAATCAGTCTTCATATCATAGCAGAGAATCAGGCTTCACGTCACCCACCACTGTAAGAGTCCATTTTCATAAATTTAGGCCCAGCACCCAGGCAGAGGAGAGAGGTCCCGTAACAGAGGATCTGGCTTCATGTCAACAGAGAATTAGTCTGCATGTCATAGCAGAGAATGAGGCTTCACGTCAGCCACCACTGCAACAGTCCATTGGCATATATTTAGGCCCAGCACCCAGGCAGAGGAGAGAGGTCCCGTAACAGACAATCTGGCTTCATGTCAGCAGAGAATTAGTCTGCATGTCATAGCAGAGAATGAGGCTTCACGTCACCCACCACTGTAAGAGTCCATTTTCATAAGTTTAGGCTCAGCACCCAGGCAGAGGAGAGAGGTCCCGTAACAGAGGATCTGGCTTCATGTCAGCAGAGAATCAGTCTTCATGTCATAGCAGAGAATCAGGCTTCACGTCAGCCACCACTGTAAGAGTCCATTTTCATAAGTTTAGGCCCAGCAACCAGGCAGAGGAGAGAGGTCCCGTAACAGACAATCTGGCTTCATGTCAGCAGAGAATTAGTCTGCATGTCATAGCAGAGAATGAGGCTTCACGTCACCCACCACTGCAACAGTCCATTGGCATATATTTAGGCCCAGCACCCAGGCAGAGGAGAGAGGTCCCGTAACAGACAATCTGGCTTCATGTCAGCAGAGAATCAGTCTGCATGTCATAGCAGAGAATGAGGCTTCACGTCAGCCACCACTGCAACAGTCCATTGGCATATATTTAGGCCCAGCACACAGGCAGAGGAGAGAGGTCCCGTAACAGACAATCTGGCTTCATGTCAGCAGAGAATTAGTCTGCATGTCATAGCAGAGAATGAGGCTTCACGTCAGCCACCACTGCAACAGTCCATTGGCATATATTTAGGCCCAGCACCCAGGCAGAGGAGAGAGGTCCCGTAACAGAGGATCTGGCTTCATGTCAGCAGAGAATTAGTCTGCATGTCATAGCAGAGAATGAGGCTTCACGTCAGCCACCACTGCAACAGTCCATTGGCATATATTTAGGCCCAGCACCCAGGCAGAGGAGAGAGGTCCCGTAACAGACAATCTGGCTTCATGTCAGCAGAGAATCAGTCTGCATGTCATAGCAGAGAATCAGGCTTCACGTCACCCACCACTGCAACAGTCCATTGTCATAAATTTAGGCCCAGCACCCAGGCAGAGGAGAGAGGTCCCGTAACAGACAATCTGGCTTCATGTCAGCAGAGAATTAGTCTGCATGTCATAGCAGAGAATGAGGCTTCACGTCACCCACCACTGTAAGAGTCCATTTTCATAAGTTTAGGCCAAGCACCCAGGCAGAGGAGAGAGGTCCCGTAACAGAGGATCTGGCTTCATGTCAGCAGAGAATCAGTCTTCATGTCATAGCATAGAATCAGGCTTCACGTCACCCACCACTGCAACAGTCCATTGGCATATATTTAGGCCCAGCACCCAGGCAGAGGAGAGAGGTCCCGTAACAGACAATCTGGCTTCATGTCAGCAGAGAATCAGTCTGCATGTCATAGCAGAGAATGAGGCTTCACGTCAGCCACCACTGCAACAGTCCATTGGCATATATTTAGGCCCAGCACACAGGCAGAGGAGAGAGGTCCCGTAACAGACAATCTGGCTTCATGTCAGCAGAGAATTAGTCTGCATGTCATAGCAGAGAATGAGGCTTCACGTCGGCCACCACTGCAACAGTCCATTGGCATATATTTAGGCCCAGCACACAGGCAGAGGAGAGAGGTCCCGTAACAGACAATCTGGCTTCATGTCAGTAGAGAATCAGTCTGCATGTCATAGCAGAGAATCAGGCTTCACGTCACCCACCACTGCAACAGTCCATTGTCATAAATTTAGGCCCAGCACCCAGGCAGAGGAGAGAGGTCCCGTAACAGACAATCTGGCTTCATGTCAGCAGAGAATTAGTCTGCATGTCATAGCAGAGATGAAGGCTTCACGTCACCCACCACTGTAAGAGTCCATTTTCATAAGTTTAGGCCCAGCACCCAGGCAGAGGAGAGAGGTCCCGTAACAGAGGATCTGACTTCATGTCAGCAGAGAATTAGTCTGCATGTCATAGCAGAGAATGAGGCTTCACGTCAGCCACCACTGCAACAGTCCATTGGCATATATTTAGGCCCAGCACCCAGGCAGAGGAGAGAGGTCCCGTAACAGACAATCTGGCTTCATGTCAGCAGAGAATCAGTCTTCATATCATAGCAGAGAATCAGGCTTCACGTCACCCACCACTGTAAGAGTCCATTTTCATAAATTTAGGCCCAGCACCCAGGCAGAGGAGAGAGGTCCCGTAACAGAGGATCTGGCTTCATGTCAGCAGAGAATCATTCTGCATGTCATAGCAGAGAATCAGGCTTCACGTCACTCAACATTGGAACAGTCCATTGGCATATATTTAGGCCCCGGCACCCAGACAGAGGAGAGGTTCATTCAACTTTGGGTAGCCTCGCAATATAATGGTAAAATGAAAATAAAAATAGGATTGAATGAGGAAGTGCCCTGGAGTCCAATAATATATGGTTAAGGGGAGGTAGTTAATGTCTAATCTGGACAAGGGACGGACAGATCCTGTGGGATCCATGCCTGGTTCATTTTTATGAACGTCAGCTTGTCCACATTGGCTGTAGACAGGCGGCTGCGTTTGTCTGTAATGACGCCCCCTGCCGTGCTGAATACACGTTTAGACAAAACGCTGGCCGCCGGGCAGGCCAGCACCTCCAAGGCATAAAAGGCAAGCTCTGGCCACGTGGACAATATAGAGACCCAGAAGTTGAATGGGGCCGAACCATCAGTCAGTACGTGGAGGGGTGTGCACATGTACTGTTCCACCATGTTAGTGAAATGTTGCCTCCTGCTAACACGTTGCGTATCAGGTGGTGGTGCAGTTAGCTGTGGCGTGTTGACAAAAGTTTTCCACATCTCTGCCATGCTAACCCTGCCCTCAAAGGAGCTGGCATTGACACAGCTGCCTTGGCGACCTCTTGCTCCTCCTCTGCCTTGGCCTTGGGCTTCCACTTGTTCCCCTGTGACATTTGGGAATGCTCTCAGTAGCGCGTCTACCAACGTGCGCTTGTACTCGCGCATCTTCCTATCACGCTCCAGTGCAGGAAGTAAGGTGGGCACATTGTCTTTGTAGCGTGGATCCAGCAGGGTGGCAACCCAGTAGTCCGCACAGGTTAAAATGTGGGCAACTCTGCTGTCGTTGCGCAGGCACTGCAGCATGTAGTCGCTCATGTGTGCCAGGCTGCCCAGGGGTAAGGACAAGCTGTGGGAGGCGTATCGTCATCGTCCTGCCTTTCCCCCCAGCCACGCACCAGTGATGTACCCGAGCTGCGTTGGGTGCCACACTGCTGTGACCATGCTTCATCCTCATCCTCCTCCACCTCCTCCTCATCCTCGTCCTCCTCTTCCTCCAGTAGTGGGCCCTGGCTGGCCACATTTGTACCTGGCCTCTGCTGTTGCCAAAAACCTCCCTCTGAGTCACTTCGAAGAGACTGGCCTGAAAGTGCTAAAAATGACCCCTCTTCCTCCTCCTCCTCCTCCTCCTCCTGGGCCACCTCCTCTTCCATCATCGCCCTAAGTGTTTTCTCAAGGAGACATAGAAGTGGTATTGTAACGCTGATAACGGCGTCATCGCCACTGGCCATGTTGGTGGAGTACTCCAAACAGCGCAACAGGGCACACAGGTCTCGCATGGAGGCCCAGTCATTGGTGGTGAAGTGGTGCTGTTCTGTAGTGCGACTGACCCGTGCGTGCTGCAGCTGAAACTCCACTATGGCCTACTGCTGCTCGCACAGTCTGTCCAGCATGTGCAAGGTGGAGTTCCACCTGGTGGGCACGTCGCATATGAGGCGGTGAGCGGGAAGGCCGAAGTTACGCTGTAGCGCAGACAGGCGAGCAGCAGCAGGATGTGAACGCCGGAAGCGCGAACAGACGGCCCGCACTTTATGCAGCAGCTCTGACATGTCGGGGTAGTTGTGTATGAACTTCTGCACCACCAAATTCAGCACATGCGCCAAGCAAGGGATGTGCGTCAAATTGGCTAGTCCCAGAGCTGCAACGAGATTTCGCCCATTATCACACACCACCAGGCCGGGCTTGAGGCTCACCGGCAGCAACCACTCGTCGGTCTGTTGTTCTATACCCCGCCACAACTCCTGTGCGGTGTGGGGCCTGTCCCCCAAACATATGAGTTTCAGAATGGCCTGCTGACGTTTACCCCGGGCTGTGCTGAAGTTGGTGGTGAAGGTGTGTGGTGAGGAGGAAGCCGAGAAGGAGGAGGTGGCAACAGGAGGCAAAGAATGTTGCCCTGCGATCCTTGGCGGCGGAAGGACGTGCGCCAAACAGCTCTCCGCCTGGGGCCCAGCTGCCACTACATTTACCCAGTGTGCAGTTAGGGAGATATAGCGTCCCTGGCCGTGCTTACTGGTCCACGTATCTGTGGTTAGGTGGACCTTGCTACAGATGGCGTTGCGCAGTGCACACTTGATTTTATCGGATACTTGGTTGTGCAGGGAAGGCACGGCTCTCTTGGAGAAGTAGTGGCGGCTGGGAAAAACATACTGTGGGACAGCAAGCGACATGAGCTGTTTGAAGCTGTCTGTGTCCACCAGCCTAAATGACAGCATTTCATAGGCCAGTAGTTTAGAAATGCTGGCATTCAGGGCCAGGGATCGAGGGTGGCTAGGTGGGAATTTACGCTTTCTCTCAAATGTTTGTGAGATGGAGAGCTGAACGCTGCCGTGTGACATGGTTGAGACGCTTGGTGACGGAGGTGGTGGTGGTGGTGTTGGTGGTACATCCCCTGTTTGCTGGGCGGCAGGTGCCAACGTTCCTCCAGAGGCGGAGGAAGAGGCCGAGGCGGCAGCAGCAGAAGAGGCCGAGGCGGCAGCAGCAGAAGAGGTAGCAGGGGGAGCCTGAGTGACTTCCTTGGTTTTAAGGTGTTTACTCCACTGCAGTTCATGCTTTGCATGCAGGTGCCTGGTCATGCAGGTTGTGCTCAGGTTCAGAACGTTAATGCCTCGCTTCAGGCTCTGATGGCACAGCGTGCAAACCACTCGGGTCTTGTCGTCAGCACATTGTTTGAAGAAGTGCCATGCCAGGGAACTCCTTGAAGCTGCCTTTGGGGTGCTCGGTCCCAGATGGGGGCGGTCAGTAGCAGGCGGAGTCTCTTGGCGGCGGGTGTTCTGCTTTTGCCCACTGCTCCCTCTTTTGCTACGCTGTTGGCTCGGTCTCACCACTGCCTCTTCCTCCGAACTGTGAAAGTCAGTGGCACGACCTTCATTCCATGTGGGGTCTAGGACCTCATCGTCCCCTGCATCGTCTTCCACCCAGTCTTGATCCCTGACCTCCTGTTCAGTCTGCACACTGCAGAAAGACGCAGCAGTTGGCACCTGTGTTTCGTCATCATCAGAGACATGCTGAGGTGGTATTCCCATGTCCTCATCATCAGGAAACATAAGTGGTTGTGCGTCAGTGCATTCTATGTCTTTCACCGCTGGGGAAGGGCTAGGTGGATGCCCTTGGGAAACCCTGCCAGCGGAGTCTTCAAACAGCATAAGAGACTGCTGCATAACTTGAGGCTCAGACAGTTTCCCTGGTATGCATGGGGGTGATGTGACAGACTGATGGGGTTGGTTTTCAGGCGCCATCTGTGCGCTTTCTGCAGAAGACTGGGTGGGAGATAATGTGAACGTGCTGGATCCACTGTCGGCCACCCAATTGACTAATGCCTGTACCTGCTCAGGCCTTACCATCCTTAGAACGGCATTGGGCCCCACCATATATCGCTGTAAATTCTGGCGGCTACTGGGACCTGAGGTAGTTGGTACACTAGGACGTGTGGATGTGGCAGAACGGCCACGTCCTCTCCCAGCACCAGAGGGTCCACTAACATCACCACGACCATGTCCACATCCGCGTCCCTTACTAGATGTTTTCCTCATTGTTATGGTTCACCACAACAACAAAAATATTATTTGGCCCAATGTATTGTATTCAAATTCAGCGGGATATAAATTTGAGGCCTAGTATTTAGGCGCTGGGTGACCGGTATGGATTTACTAACAGAATTGGACTTGGAAATGCACAGTAGCGTGTGTGTGAAGTTATTCTGAATGACCCTATGTGCACCTTGAATATTATATACCCTTTTAGGGATAGATTTCAAATAGCTCTGATATAGCAGGAACCACTAAATTATGAAATTGCTAAATTGGGAATTGTATTTCAACCCAGAACAAAAAATGTGCTTTGACAGACACTAAATAACTTTCCCAGCCACAACAGGACAGCGGTAACGAGAGATTTAGCGGGATATAAATTTGAGGCCTAGTATTTAGGCGCTGGGTGACCGGTATGGATTTAGTGACAGAATTAGACTTGGAAATGCACAGAAGCGTGTGTGTGAAGTTATTCTGAATGACCCTATGTGCACCTTGAATATTATATACCCTTTTAGGGATAGATTTCAAATAGCTCTGATACAGCAGAAACCACTAAATTATGAAATTGCTAAATTGGGAATTGTATTTCAACCCAGAACAAAAAATGTGCTTTGACAGACACTAAATAACTTTCCCAGCCACAACAGGACAGCGGTAACGAGAGATTTAGCGGGATATAAATTTGAGGCCTAGTATTTAGGCGCTGGGTGACCGGTATGGATTTACTAACAGAATTGGACTTGGAAATGCACAGTAGCGTGTGTGTGAAGTTATTCTGAATGACCCTATGTGCACCTTGAATATTATATACCCTTTTAGGGATAGATTTCAAATAGCTCTGATACAGCAGAAACCACTAAATTATGAAATTGCTAAATTGGGAATTGTATTTCAACCCTGAACAAAAAATGTGCTTTGACGGACACTAAATAACTTGCCCAGCCACAACAGTACAGCGGTAACGACAGATTTAGCGGGATATAAATTTGAGGCCTAGTATTTAGGCGCTGGGTGACCGGTATGGATTTAGTGACAGAATTAGACTGGGATATGGCCAAAAAATAACCACACTATTGCTGGTTAAATGCACGTGGTGACGGGCGCAGCTTGCCCCTGATGTAGTATATGGCCAAAAAATGAACAGACTATTGCTGGTTAAATGCACTTGGTGTCACAGCTTGACCAACCACACTACTGAGGGTTAAATGCACTTGGTGACGGGCGCAGCTTGCCCCTGATGTAGTATATGGCCAAAAAATGAACAGACTATTGCTGGTTAAATGCACTTGGTGTGATAGCTTGACCAACCACACTACTGAGGGTTAAATGCACTTGGTGACGGGCGCAGCTTGCCCCTGATGTAGTATATGGCCAAAAAACGAACAGACTATTGCTGGTTAAATGCACTTGGTGTGATAGCTTGACCAACCACACTACTGAGGGTTAAATGCACTTGGTGACGGGCGCAGCTTGCCCCTTATGTAGTATATGGCCAAAAAATGAACAGACTATTGCTGGTTAAATGCACTTGGTGTCACAGCTTGACCAACCACACTACTGAGGGTTAAATGCACTTGGTGACGGGCGCAGCTTGCCCCTGATGTAGTATATGGCCAAAAAATGAACAGACTATTGCTGGTTAAATGCACTTGGTGTGATAGCTTGACCAACCACACTACTGAGGGTTAAATGCACTTGGTGACGGGCGCAGCTTGCCCATTATGTAGTATATGGCCAAAAAATGAACAGACTATTGCTGGTTAAATGCACTTGGTGTCACAGCTTGACCAACCACACTACTGAGGGTTAAATGCACTTGGTGACGGGCGCAGCTTGCCCCTGATGTAGTATATGGCCAAAAAATGAACAGACTATTGCTGGTTAAATGCACTTGGTGTGATAGCTTGACCAACCACACTACTGAGGGTTAAATGCACTTGGTGACGGGCGCAGCTTGCCCCTGATGTAGTATATGGCCAAAAAATAAACAGACTATTGCTGGTTAAATGCACTTGGTGTGACAGCTTCACCCTGATGTAGGCTTTAGCCATAAAACAACCACACCATTGAGGGTTAAATGCACTTGGTCGCAGCTTGTGCTGGCGCACCACAAGACACAAAATGGCCGCCGATCACCCCAGAAAAATGTGACTGACAAACGGTCTGGGCAGCCTAAAAACAGTGAGCAATTGAGTATCAGCAGCTCAATGATCCACAGCTGCAGATCGATCAATAATCAAGTACTTTGGAGGAGTTAATCTGCCTAATCTCGCCCTACTGTCGCAGCCGCAACCTCTCCCTACGCTAATCAGAGCAGAGTGACGGGCGGCGCTATGTGACTCCAGCTTAAATAGAGGCTGGGTCACATGGTGCTCTGGCCAATCACAGCCATGCCAATAGTAGGCATGGCTGTGATGGCCTCTTGGGGCAAGTAGTATGACGCTTGTTGATTGGCTGCTTTGCAGCCTTTCAAAAAGCGCCAAGAAAGCGTCACAAAAGCGCCAAGAAAGCGACGAACACCGAACCCGAACCCAGACTTTTACGAAAATGTCCGGGTTCGGGTCCAGTGTCACGGACACCCCAAAATTCGGTACGAACCCGAACTATACAGTTCGAGTTCGCTCATCCCTAATCACTACAATGAAGTCAGTTCGGCTCATGGAAACCACAGTTGATCCAGCCGACACACGAACAGTATGGTCGTATAAATCATCCCTTAGGCCATTCTTAAAATGTCCCAAACAAATTCAATTTACTAAGAAAATGTGCCGTAAGGGTCCATTCACATGTCCGTTGTTTCTTTCCTTATCTGTTCCGTTTTTTGCAGAACAGATCTGGAACAGTTCTGTACCCATTCATTTTCAATGGGTCCTGAAAAAAATCGGATGGCTCAATGCCTGATTTTTTTTCAGGACCCATTGAAAATGAATGGGTACAGAACTGGTCCAGATCTGTTCCGCAAAAAACGGAACAGATCAGGAAAGAAACAACGGACGTGTGAATGGAGCCTAATTCTGGTGAGGTTTTCCCCCAAAAAATAATGCCCAAGCAACGCAACATATTTATTACGTGTCTTAGGGCTCATGCACATGACTGTGGTTTTGGTCCGCATTCCATCCGCATTTTTTGCAGATCAGATGTGGACCCATTCATTTCAATGAAAAAGAAAATAGTGCAAGCCCTATACTAGTCCGCTTTGTGGACAAGTATAGGCAGTTCTGCAGAAGTCAGGACACACTGTTCCGCAAAATGCAGAACGCACATGGCCGGTATCTGTGTTTTGTTGACCACAAAAACAGCTACGGCTGTGTGCATGAGGCCTTAGACGCTTTCACATGAGCGAGTTTTCTCTGAGCGAGTGACGTGAGCGCATAGCACCCACACTGAATCCTGACCCATTCATTTCAATGGGTCTGTGTACATGATCTTTTTTTTCACGCATCGGTTCTGCGTTGCGTGAAAAACGCAGCATGTTCTATAGTCTACGTTTTTCACGCAACCCTGACCCCATAGAAGTGAATTGGGCTTCAGTGAAAAATGGAAGCAAGTGCGGATGCAATTCATTTTTCACTGACGGTTGCTAAGAGGTGTTGTTTGTAAACTTTCAGTTTTTTATCAAAACGCATTGCACTCTCGTGGAAAAAACTAAACGCAATTGCACACAAAAATGAGTGTCACTAAGACAAGCCCCAAATGTCTAATAGGTCACCTCTGGGACCAGCACCTATCTTTAGAACTGAACAAGCTACCTCAGTGCACCCGCCCTCCATTAATTTCTATGGGACTGACGAAAATAGCCGATTGCTAGCGATATACCCCCAAGGTATGAGATGACGCAACCCTTTTAAGTACAGCAGAATCTATTTCATATTATGTGTTTAAGAAGGAATCAAAAGGATATTAAGGATAGACAATGTGATGGAATTGATTTATTTATTTTATTTTTCATTTAATTTTCATATATATGTGTATTTCCTATTTATTTGCTAACTAACTATCTGACTTACCTACCCAGAAATGACCCCTTAGACAGTCCCTACTTCATGAAGTCTACAGATAAGCTGCAGAGATCATGGGATGATAGACATCCGTTGCTGGATGCCTCATAGTAGCCATTTCATCTAAACTTTCACACATTATTATTGGCTTATTCGCCGATGCATGCACACATGTACACGCACACAAGCAAACACACACAAACATGTACACAAACAAACATGCACACGCACACACAAATTCACACACACACAGACAGAAGCACATACATACATACACACATGTATACTATCTAGATAATAGGATGATGACAGCCATCCAGAGGTACATCCCAACACAAGGACCACCCCAGATTAATCGCCGGTGAAACCACACTCAGGGCATTAGATGTTGTTATAGGAATGAAGCTCAACCTGCTGGGGTGCATCTATGGGACCCTATTTTCAGAGACGATGTCCTCCACCCAACTCTCAAAAAGCTGATGGGTAATCAGGAGAGGTGGGCAGTCGAGCTGGACTTTCAGATGGTCAGTCTCTGTAGCTGTGATGTCATCCTTCCTATCCAAGGCTTTACTGCAAACGAGAAGTACAACATATTAATAATTTACAAGTAAGCGCAGTAAAATCAGTCCTATCACAACCACTAGGTTTTAGGAAGCTCAAAAGAATATTGTTAATACAAAGACCATCCAGGAAAAGGGATTCAATAAGAATCTTCAATCTAGGTGCAAAATTCCTCATCAATACCAGCACAAGCTTCACAATCTATGGCTAGCAAATAACCAAAAGCCAGTTACAAAGGCTTGACAAAGCTTTTTTGGTGTAAAAAGTCATTGTCATTTGTGCAAAAGGTATTTTTGCAACTTTTAGGCCTCTTTCACACGAGCATGACGGATTAGGTCCGGATGTGGTCAGGGTGCGTTCAGTGAAACTCGCACCATTTTGCAAGCAAGTTCAGTCAGTTTTATCTGCGATTGTGTTTAGTTGTTCCGTTTTTTCCGCACAGGTGCAATGCGTCTTGATGTGTTTTTCATGCGAGTTATGAAAAAACTGAAGGTTTACAAACAACATCTCCTAGCAACCATCAGTGAAAAACGGATCGCACCCGCACTTGCTTGTGGATGCAATGTGTTTTTTACGCAGCCCCATTCACATATATGGGGCCAGGGCTGGGTGAAAAACGCTGAATATAGAACATGCTGCGATTTTCACGCAACGCACGAGTGTTGCGTGAAAAACAATGCTCATGTACACAGACCCATTGAAATAGGTGGGTCAGGATTCAGTTCACAGCATGCATTGCACCCGTGCGGAAAACTTGCTTATGTTTTAAGCTGCTCTTGCCAATTTAAAAAAAGTGGGTGAAGGGGATAGGGGAAGGGGCCACAACTACTGGCAAATTTAATTGAATTGATGCCAGAAAAGTGACATAATTGCCGCTGAAATCTATGCCAGCTAGTAGGTAGGTTTCAGGTGATGGTGCACAGACCTCACAGATGTGAGAAATGTATTATGAACCCTTCTCCTCTTAATAAATTGGTTGCTACTTTCACCAGCGGGCTTATTACTATGACTCGCGTGCAGTGTCGGACTGGGGTACCTAGGGCCCACCAGTAAAATTTATTTTGGGGGCCCACCATACAGATACATTCAAATATAATAAATAATCTAACAAGTTTTTTATATGAACATAGGCTTGTTGAGGTGCTGTACATTGAATATATGTATGAAATCCAGTAAGTCTACTGTGTTATATGCCATTTGTGCAGGGGGTGGGAGACTAGGGGCCCATTTTGCTCAGGGGCCCACCGGTGGTTTCCCTGTACCCCTGTGGGCCAATCCGAGGCTGCTCGCGTGTGAAACCTATTTGTTAATTCAGTTCCCCAACCCGTCCAGGAGAAGGACACCATCAAGGCTTTATCGCTTTTTCAGAATAACTTTGATTTGTACCTAGTCTCCCCAGGGTGCCTCTCAGAAACATCAGCACCTGAGATGTTTAAGCGCTGTCTGACAGCTGGCACAATTCTTTCTATGGTACAGTTACCCCATGCCCCCATAAGTGACCAGGAATAGATCCTATTTAGAGTTGAGCGAACACCTGGATGTTCGGGTTCGAGAACTTCGGCCGAACTTCCCGGAAATGTTCGGGTTCGGGATCCGAACTCGACCCGAACATCGCCCCGAACCCCATTGAAGCCAATTGGGACCCGAACTTTACGGCACTAAAAAGGCTGTAAAATAGCCCAGGAAAGGGCTAGAGGGCTGCAAAAGGCAGCAAGATGTAGGTAAACCCCCTGCAAACAAATGTGGATAGGGAAATGAATAGAAATAAAAATAAAATAAATTAAAATTAACCAATATCAATTGGAGAGAGGTCTCATGGCAGAGAATCAGGCTTCATGTCACCCACCACTGGAACAGGCCACTGTCAGATATTTAGGCCCCAGCACCCAGACAGAGGACAGAGGTCCCATAGCAGAGATTCAGGCTTCATGTCATAGCAGAGAATCAGGCTTCACGTCACCCAACACTGGAACAGGCCACTGTCAGATATTTAGGCCCTGGCACCCAGACAGAGGAGAGAGGTCCCATTGCAGAGAATCAGGCTTCATGTCATAGCAGAGAATCAGGCTTCACGTCACCCACCACTGAAACAGGCCACTGTCAGATATTTTTAGGCCCCGGCACACAGACAGAGGAGAGAGGTCCCATAGCAGAGATTCAGGCTTCATGTCATAGCAGAGAATCAGGCTTCATGTCATAGCAGAGAATCAGGCTTCACGTCACCCACCACTGGAACAGGCCATTGTCAGATATTTAGGCCCCGGCACCCAGACAGAGGAGAGAGGTCCCATTGCAGAGAATCAGGCTTCATGTCATAGCAGAGAATCAGGCTTCACGTCACCCACCACTGGAACAGGCCACTGTCAGACATTTTTAGGCCCCGGCACACAGATAGAGGAGAGAGGTCCCATAGCAGAGATTCAGGCTTCAAGTCATAGCAGAGAATCAGGCTTCATGTCATAGCAGAGAATCAGGCTTCACGTCACTCACCAATGGAACAGGCCATTGTCAGATATTTAGGCCCCGGCACCCAGACAGAGGAGAGAGGTCCCATTGCAGAGAATCAGGCTTCATGTCATAGCAGAGAATCAGGCATCACGTCACCCACCACTAGAACAGGCCATTGTCAGATATTTAGGCCCCGGCACCCAGACAGAGGAGAGAGGTCCCATAGCAGAAAATCAGGCTTCATGTCATAGAAGAGAATCAGGCTTCATGTCACCCACCACTGGAACAGGCCATTGTCAGATATTTTTAGGCCCCGGCACCTAGACAGAGGAGAGAGGTCCCATAGCAGAGAATCAGGATTCATGTCATAGCAGAGAATCATGCTTCATGTCACCCAACACTGGAACAAGCCACTGTCAGATATTTTTAGGCCCCGGCACCCAGACAGAGGAGAGGTTCAGTCAACTTTGGGTTGCCCCGCAATATAATGGTAAAATGAAAATAAAAAAAGGATTGAATGAGGAAGTGCCCTGGAATACAACAATATATGGTTAAGGGGAGGTAGTTATAAATGTCTAATCTGCACAAGGGATGGACAGGTCCTGTGGGATCCATGCTTGGTTCATTTTTATGAACGTCAGCTTGTCCACATTGGCTGTAGACAGGCGGCTGCGTTTGTCTGTAATGATGCCCCCTGCCGTGCTGAATACACGTTCAGACAAAACGCTGGCCGCCGGGCAGGCCAGCACCTCCAAGGCTTGTTCCCCTGTGACATTTGGGATTGCTCTCAGTAGCGCGTCTACCAACGTGCGCTTGTACTCACGCATCTTCCTATCACGTTTCAGTGCAGGAAGTAAGGTGGGCACATTGTCTTTGTATCGGGGATCCAGCTGGGTGGCAACCCAGTAGTCCGCACACGTTAAAATGTGGGCAACTCTGCTGTCGTTGCGCAAAATGTGGGCAACTCTGCTGTCGTTGCGCAGTCACTGCAGCATGCGCAGGCACTGCACTCATGTGTGCCAGGCTGCCCAGAGGTAAGGACAAGCTGTCCTCTGTGGGAGGCGTATCATCATCGTCCTGCGTTTCCCCCAGCCACGTACCAGTGATTGGCCCGAGCTGCGTTGGGTGCCACCCCGCTGTGAACATGCTTCATCCTCATCCTCCTCCACCTCCTCCTCGTCCTCCTTGTCCTCCAGTAGTGGGCCCTGGCTGGCCACATTTGTACCTGGCCTCTGCTGTTGCAAAAAAACTCCCTCTGAGTCACTTTTAAGAGACTGGCCTGACAGTGATAAAAATGACCCCTCTTCCTCCTCCACCTGGGCCACCTCCTCTTCCATCATCGCCCTAAGTGTTTTCTCAAGGAGACATAGAAGTGGTATTGTAGCTGTAATGACCGGCAACACGCACAGGGAGGAAAAAGGGAAAGTCCTGCCCAAGGGAGAGGGAAAGGTGGTGACCCCTAACTCTCCTTGCGGCTGGCACCTGACTGCCCTGACGTCCCTAGACGGGTTCCTCACCCGTGCGACGATCACGTGCCTAAACCCTGACTTTCCCTGAAATGAACCCTAGATAATGAACGGGCCGGTGGGATCGCTAGTCCTCACCACTGCACTAAGAGGGAAACACCAGGGAGAGGACAGACAAACACAGACAAACACAAACACCCAGGTGGACGACAACAACTGTCCACAAAGGTCCAACAGGGATCCGGAGGGTAGCGTTCTAAAGCAACAATCATAGAACGCAGCAACACAGCTCCAGTGGGTCAGAATAGATGTCCAGGCAGGAAGCTCTATATCTGGCAACCAGAGAAGTGTGAGAGGGGAATATAAGGAGGATTGGGAGTGCTGGACAAGGAACAGCTGAGAGAAGGAGCTACGGATCCCTGAGTGAGCCAAAAGGGTTTGCAAAGCAAACCCAGAAAGCTACAATAAGGAAACATCCCTATCTTACATAGAGCGTGCAGCCAACCGCTGCGACCTCCTGACCCCGGGTACAACGGAGTCAGGCGTGGCTCTTGACACCCTCGTGACAGTAGCGCTGATAACGGCATCATCGCCACTGGCCATGTTGGTGGAGAACTCGAAACAGCGCAACAGGGCACACAGGTCTTGCATGGAGGCCCAGTCATTGGTGGTGAAGTGGTGCTGTTCCGCAGTGCGACTGACCCGTGCGTGCTGCAGCTGAAACTCCACTATGGCCTGCTGCTGCTCGCACAGTCTGTCCAGCATGTGCAAGGTGGAGTTCCACCTGGTGGGCACGTCGCATATGAGGCAGTGAGCGGGAAGGCAGAAGTTACGCTGTAGCGCAGACAGTAGAGCAGCGGCAGGATGTGAACGCCGGAAGCGCGAACAGACGGCCCGCACTTTATGCAGCAGCTCTGACATGTTTGGGTAGTTGTGAATGAACTTCTGCACCACCAAATTCAGCACATGCACCACGCAAGGGATGTGCGTCAAACCGGCTAGTCCCAGAGCTGCAACGAGATTTCGCCCATTATCGCACACCACCAGGCCGGGCTTGAGGCTCACCGACAGCAACCACTCGTCGGTCTGTTGTTCAATACCCCACCACAACTCCTGTGCGGTGTGGGACCTGTCCCCCAAACATATGAGTTTCAGAATGGCCTGCTGACGTTTACCCCGGGCTGTGCTGAAGTTGGTGGTGAAGGTGTGTGTCTGACTGGATGAGCAGGGGGAAGAAGAGGAGGAGGAAGCCGAGTAGGAGGAGAAGGCTACAGGAGGCAAAGAAAGTTGCCCTGCGATCCTTGGCGGCGGAAGGACGTGCGCCAAACAGCTCTCCGCCTGGGGCCCAGCCGCCACTACATTTACCCAGTGTGCAGTTAGGGAGATATAGCATCCCTGGCCGTGCTTACTGGTCCACGTATCTGTGGTTTGGTGGATCTTGCCACAGATGGCATTGCGCAGTGCACACTTGATTTTATCAGATACTTGGTTGTGCAGGGAAGGCACGGCTCTCTTGGAGAAGTAGTGGCGGCTGGGAACAACATACTGTGGGACAGCAAGCGACATGAGCTGTTTGAAGCTGTCTGTCTCCACCAGCCTGAATGACAGCATTTCATAGGCCAGTAGTTTAGAAATGCTGGCATTCAGGGCCAGGGATCAAGGGTGGCTAGGTGGGAATTTACGCTTTCTCTCAAATGTTTGTGAGATGGAGAGCTGAACGCTGCCGTGTGACATGGTTGAGATGCTTGGTGACAGAGGTGGTGGTGTTGGTGGTACTTCCTCTGTTTTCTGGGTGGCAGGTGCCAACGTTCCTCCAGAGGCGGAAAAAGAGGCCGTGACGGCAGCAGCAGAAGAGGTAGCAGGGGGAGTTCCTTGTTTTTAAGGTGTTTACTGCACTGCAGTTCATGCTTTGCATGCAGGTGCCTGGTCATGCAGGTTGTGGTAAGGTTCAGAACATTAATGCCTCGCTTCAGGCTCTGATGGTACAGCGTGCAAACCACTCGGGTCTTGTCGTCAGCACATTGTTTGAAGAAGTGCCATGCCAGGGAACTCCTTGAAGCTGCCTTTGGGGTGCTCGGTCCCAGATGGCGGCGGTCAGTAGCAGGCGGAGTCTCTTGGCGGCGGGTGTTCTGCTTTTGCCCACTGCTCCCTCTTTTGCTATGCTGTTGGCTCGGTCTCACCACTGCCTCTTCCTCCGAACTGTGAAAGTCAGTGGCACGACCTTCATTCCATGTGGGGTCTAGGACCTCATCATCCCCTGCATCGTCTTCCACCCAGTCTTCCTCCCTGGCCTCCTGTTCAGTCTGCACACTGCAGAAAGAGGCAGCAGTTGGCACCTGTGTTTCATCATCAGAGACGTGCTGAGATGGTATTTCCATGTCCTCATCATCAGGAAACTTAAGTGGTTGTGCGTCAGTGCATTCTATGTCTTCCACCACTGGGGAAGGGCTAGGTGGATGGCCTTGGGAAACCCTGTCAGCAGAGTCTTCAAACAGCATAAGAGACTGCTGCATAACTTGAGGCTCAGACAGTTTCCCTGATATGCATGGGGGTGATGTGACAGACTGATGGGCTTGGTTTTCAGGCGCCATCTGTGAGCTTTCTGCAGAAGACTGGGTGGGAGATAATGTGAACGTGCTGGATCCACTGTCGGCCACCCAATTGACTAATGCCTGTACCTGCTCAGGCCTTACCATCCTTAGAACGGCATTGGACCCTACCAAATATCGCTGTAAATTCTGGCGTCTACTGGGACCTGAGGTAGTTGGTACACTAGGACGTGTGGCTGTGGCAGAACGGCCACGTCCTCTCCCAGAACCAGAGGGTCCACTAACACCACCACGACCATGTCCGCGTACCTTACTAGATGTTTTCCTCATTGTTACCGTTCACAACAATAAGAAAAAAATTATTTGGCCCAATGTATTGAATTCAAATTCAGGCCTTTTTTTTACAGTCACCTAACACTATCTGGCTATCTATTTAGGTACCGTATTACACTAATTCAGGCACAGCAGTGACCACAGATTTAGCTGAATATAAATTGTAGGCCTAGTATTTAGGCCCTGGATGACAGGTATACGTTTACGAACAGAATTAGACTTGGAGATACACGGTAGCGTGTGAAGTTATTGAGGATGACCCTATCCGCACCTTCAATCTAATATACCCTTTTATGGATAGATTTAAACTTGGCCTGATACCGCAGAAACCACTGATTTAGGGAATTGCTAAGTTGGGAATTATATTTCAACCCAGAACAAAAATATATCCTTTGCCAGACAGCAGACAGTATTACAATTGGCTGGCCACAGCTGAAACACCAGATTTAGGGTACTGCTATTTTGGCAATTGTATTTCACCCCTCAATAAAATAGCAAGCACAGCCAAGCACCTGATGTAGGATATAGCAACAAAACAAAAAACACTATTGATGGTTAAATGTATTTGGTGGCAGCTTGTGCTGGCGCACCACAAGACGCAAAATGGCCGCCGATCACCCCAGAAAAAAGTGACAGAAAAACGCTCTGGGCAGCCTAAAAACAGTGAGCAATTAAATAGCAGAAGTTGAATGATTCACAGCTTTAGATCGATCACTTCATTAAGTGTTTTTGCTGAGTAAATCCCTGCCTAATCTCGCCCTAACAGCAGCAGCTGCATCCTATCCCTACACTGATCAGAGCAGAGTGACGTGCGGCGCTACGTGACTCCAGCTTAAATAGAGGCTGGGTCACATGCTGCACTGGCCAATCACAGCCATGCCAATAGTAGGCATGGCTGTGATGGCCTCTTGGGGCAGTTAGTATGACGCTTGTTGATTGGCTGCTTTTCAGCCTTTTAAAAAGCGCCAAGATGCGCCGAACCCGGACTTTTACGAAAATGTTCGGGTTCAGGTCCGTGTCACAGACACCCCAAAATTCGGTACGAACCCGAACTATACAGTTCGGGTTCGCTCATCCCTACTTGTGATATATATATATTTGTGGGAGGAGCTGCTTGAGCCAGGATAGGCATGCCTATGGACCGTCCCCGTCCCTACCCGACTGGCTGGAGTGTGCCCGATGCCAGTGACGAGGTAAGGCCTGAATAAGTGGGCCACCCAAGAGGAAGGTATTTAAGAATGGGAAGGGAGGGAGGGCAAGAAGCCGGGCGCCCTTCTGCTTGTGGGAGGGGGTTTAAATGAGGTAAGCGCGCCCCTCCCACAAATACAGGCTGCAAGCAGCCTTCAATACTTGTGGGAGGAGCTGCTTGAGCCAGGATAGGCATGCCTATGGACCGTCCCCGTCCCTACCCGACTGGCTGGAGTGTGCCCGATGCCAGTGACGAGGTAAGGCCTGAATAAGTGGGCAAGAGAATCGGCAAGTTGCAGGGTATGAAGTATTTATTGAAGCATTGTGCGGCCTATAATGCCAAAGAACAGAAGGCTCGGGATACTTCCGTCCGTGGATTTGGGATGTACCTTGAAAAGCAGGATGATCTCCATCAACCCATCTTACGGATGATGTGCGCTGGTACCTGGTGACTGGATGCTGCCGACGCCGCCCCTATACGAAATGAGTGCCCGGATATTGCGCTAGGGTTGTAACCCAAACCTGCGGCCAGGGTGCGGATATTGGCGATGAACATGGTGGAAGACAGGGGCTTCCCTTGAACTGGGAGTAACAGGCCGTCCAAAGCGGGAGATTGAAGGGAGGCCAGGAGCTCCTGGAGCACCTTGATAGGACACCAACAGTTAGACGTGGGGTAAAATTCCACCTCCGTGGGGGGACCGGTTTGACTGGTCTTGGAGAATGGAATGGACAAGACAAAGTGGTCGGAGTGCCATGCGAGATGCCGTCTTAGCAGGGTCGTTCGGGAGATGGTGTTGCAGGTGAATTCCCCGGGCCTGAGGAACCCATAAAACCCGAGATACATGGCTGCCTTCGTGACGATGCTTGCAAATTGGCCAAAAAGAAGCCCATCCAGGGCTATGGATAACCTGCGGAAAAGCTCACCTGAGACCGGCTGCCTGCGCACCTGGACTGCCGTGCTGACCTTCTGAACACCCCTGAGGGTGGCTTTGATGGCCTGATTCGAGAAGATGGACCTGGCAGAGGGGTCGCTGAGCATCCGGTGGTGCTGGATGCCTGCCAAATACAGCCTGATGGTATTGTACGAGAGGTGGCGGTGGGAGTGGCAATGGGCTATGAACGCCATGATGAAAGTGACCTTGTCTACGTTCCCCTGCGGGTGAGTGTCAGCAAAGCGTCTAAACATGCTGAACCCGGTATCATAATTCCTGGCGGTGCTGGTGGCTAGCGACCGCCGGATCAATGACTGCGCGGTTGCGACCAGGGGCTCTAGTCCAGCAGGAGGGCGCTGTAAGGTGGAGCTGGAACGCCGACGGGATCCGCCTCTGGGAGTTCCTGGAAGAAAGTATTGAGATTAAAGCGGGACAGGGCGTCAGCTGCCACATTCTGCGCTCCCTGAATATGGACCGCGAAGATGTGGAAGTTACACTCCAGGGACAGCCAGACAAGCCTACGCAACATAGACATAATCCTGAGATTTTTGGCCCTCCCCTTGGAGATCACTTCCACCAGAACCTGACTGTCCGTTCTCAAGATGACCGATTTGTTTGCCCAGAGCGGACCCCAGACGTGGGCTGCCGCCACAATGGGGTATAGCTCCAATAGTGGCGAGGACCTCATGGCCCCCGCCTCGGACAGGAGCTCCACCGGCCAACTGCCGACCAACCAGTGCGGATAGAAGATCGCCGCGAACCCGCGGGAGCCCGCGGCGTCGGTGTAAACCGTGGGGGAAGCCGCATTCGGGGATGGTACGAACAAAGAAATGCCATTCCACCTGGTCAGGAAGGTTCGCCACATCTTAAGATCCGCCATGGCGGGACCGTCCAGCCGGACGGTGGAGTCCTGATCAGGAGCAGCCGGGAGGAGATTGAGGAGCCGCGAGATGAAGGACCTCCCCTGTGGCATGATTTTGAAGGTACATGTGAGGAATCCTAACAGGGACTGGAGCTCCTGCCTGGACAAAACTCCAGAAGAGGCCGCGGAGGCAACGGCGGACTTGATCTTGGCCAACTTGGCCGCGGGGAGGCTGGCCTCCATGCGGACCGAGTCCAGAGTAATGCCCAAGAAGGTAACCCCCGTGCCTGGACCCTCTGTCTTGGCGGCTGCCACCGGGACCTTGAGCCTGGCGAATAGCTGGAGCAAGCTCCCCAAACCTGATGGGGGGCTCTGGGGCCTCTCGATGATTAGGAAGTCATCTAAGTAATGAATGACCATTTCCATCCCCCCATGATGGACAAGGATCCAATGTAAGGCACAGGCAAACTTGTTGAACAACCACGGGCTGCTTTTAGACCCAAATGTAAGGCGGTTAGCAAAATAAAACCTGTCTGCCCACTGCAACCCGTAGTACTGCCATAACCGAGGAAGGATGGGGAGTAGCTTGAAGGCATCCGCGATGTCGGCCTTGGCCAACCAAGCCCCCTCCCCAGCCAGCAGGATGAACTGAATGGCCTCGTCAATGGACGAATAGGACATTGAGAACTCCCCCGATGGGATCAGGGAGTTGAGACTGGGGATCGGCGACATGTGTGGAGCAGACAGGTCGTATATCAGACGCTTTTTATTTGATGCTTGTTTGGAGACTAGACCAATGGGGTTGATTCTCCACTCGGAAAAGGGAATGGTTTCAAACGGGCCTAGCAGGAACCCTTTGCGGACCTCGTCCCGCAACAGAGTGGCCACCGCCTCTGGATCCTGTAAGGCTGACTGCAGGTTCCCTCCTTCCCAGGAACTTTGCGGGAGGGTAATGAATCCTGTGTTGAAACCGTTCTCGAAACCGGTGATGAGGAACTCCACTGACTTGCGATCCGGGTGATCCCGTAACAGGATGCCCAAGAGCTCAACGTTGATGTCGGATAGTCATAGGGCCTTACGTTGCCTCTTCGGGCAGCTGGAGCGGGGGTGGGCCCTGAAGCAGAGGGAACACACATGCAGAGCTCTACAACTGTTGAAACCACAGCCCCCGGCATTAAAGTTGTTGCAGACCTGACTTTGGCCTAAGAAGGTGATGGGCCTGCCCAGCTTGTCGGTGGAACCCTGAGACCGTTGCGCGCCAGATGGGCCTGGCTGGGAGCTTTCCCGGGCCGGGGTGGGAAGATTAGGGCACCAGTCGGCCGTGTGCTGGATGGATTGGCATGAAGCGCACGTGGGGGCCTGCAACCCAGCAAAATGACGGCAGAATAGCTCCATGTCCAAGCTCGCCCAGTCCGTGGTGAACTGGAACTGAGCGAGGGCGGCTGCCGCTTTGGCTGAAAAAGACCTGTGATAATCGTAGAAGTTCTTTCCCCCGTATTTGTACCCTAAGTCGGTGACTTGGTACAGGTAGGAGTCCAGCTCCTCACGTCTGTGTGGCTGGACGCTGCAGATGGTATCTCGGTAGAGGCTGAATGCCAGGACGAACTCGGGAACCGACAGTTTCCGGTTCAGGCAGGAATCCTTGGCCCGCATGACCACCGAGACCTCCCCGCAGTTGATGACTTTATTCTCCGACACGTCTTGTGATGCAATGAGAATGGACGCCAGGTTGACGTCCCTCCCCGCCAGGATGTCCTTTTTAAGGTTTTCCGGAATGTAATGCGAGGGGGCAATCTGGGGTCTGACACGGACCGTACCTGGCGTCAACTCTTGGGACGTAGACGGCAAGACCGGACGTGCTGGAGTAGGCAGGGCCGGGGGAGGCCGGGACTCCCACTCCCCCATCCTAGTCTGGATATCTGCCACCGAACCTGCCAGACTGGCGATGGTGGCCTGCAGCTGCAGGAGGGTCAGCTGGATCGATGAGGGAGAAGGCTCCTCGCTTGACCCTGATGGAGCCGTCATCAGGAGCCGGTACAGCTCCGCTTTTCTTGCGGTGGCAGGATGGTGAATCCCTCTCCGTCTGAGCTCCGCTATCAGTTTTGGAATGGTCCAGCTCCTCAGGGAGGGGTTGCTGGCGTGGCCTGACACGGAGGTTCCGGCCAAGGACAGATTCTCCTCCGACTCAGGGACCTGCGACATCTTCAAGCTGCATGGAGGAGGTATGAAGGTGACATATGAGACTTCCTTTCCCCCCCCCCCCCCCGGGAGCCCGACCGAGAGCTACAGGGGAAATAGTTCTCCTGACCGAATGGCGTTGCCTGCTACTTACCTTGACCGAAAGGAACCACGCTACAGACTTCCGTATGAGGCAGAGACCTGAACCGGGAAAATAGGCGCAACGACCGTGGTTTGCTAGAAGCTCTGGTGGTTGCGGCCCTGCTTTTGAAAAAATAAATAAAATAAGCCGTGCTTTACCGTTGCACGGCGAGGGCCGCGACCTGCTGGTCAGTGAACCAACCAAACACCTGAGCGATTCAGGGAACCGTTGCCCCTGAGCGATTCAGGGAACCATTGCACCTGAGCGATTCAGGGAACCATTGCACCTGAGCGATTCCGGGAACCATTGCACCTGAGCGATTCCGGGAACCATTGCACCTGAGTGATTCAGGGAACCATTGCACCTGAGCGATTCAGGGAACCATTGCACCTGAGCGATTCAGGGAACCATTGCACCTGAGCGGTTCAGGGAACCATTGCACCTGAGCGATTCAGGGAACCATTGCACCTGAGCGATTCAGGGAACCATTGCACCTGAGCGATTCAGGGAACCATTGCACCTGAGCGATTCAGGGAACCATTGTACCTGAGCGATTCAGGGAAACCATTGCTCCTGAGCGAATCAGGGAACCATCGTCCCTGAGCGACTCAGGGAACCATTGCCCCTGAGTGACCCAGGGAACCATTGCACCCAGCATCTTCAGGGCACCATTGCACCCGAGCGACTTCAGGGAACCACTGCGCCTGAGTGACCTCCGCCAACATTGCACGTGAGAAACAAGAAACATTGCATATCAGTGAATCAGGAACATTGCACATGGTGAATGGAAGGGACATCCCTGGGTGGTACCTGAAGGCATTGTCCCTGAGCGATTCAGGGCAGACATGGCGCCTGAGTGGTACAGGGAAGATATTGCGCCTGGGTGATGCAGGGAAGAACATTGTGCCTGAGCGCTTCCGGTGAAGACCTTGCGCCTGAGCGAAACAGGGACGACATTAGCGACTGCGTGATTCAGGAAGACATCTGTGCCTGAGCGTTTTTCTTTTTTTTTTTTTTGGAAGACACGTCTGGGTGATTTAGGAACAAAATTATTATTTTTTTTTTTTTTTTTTTGACCCATGCTTGAACAAGATGGATAGTGCATTCCTGTCTCTACATGTTCTGCCATCCTAGTCTTGGGACTTTGAGACAGAGTTACTGTGACTGTTCTTGGAAGCAACCTGCACGTGTCACCATTGATTATCATATCCTGGTTTACTTATGTGTGACATACTGCCCCAGCACCATTGCTCAGATTTACATGCACATACTATGAAGTGGCACCTTGATCTTGTTTGATGTTCACTTTGTTACAGACACTACACCTTTAAATTGCTTGCGGCCCGAGGTGTATGACCCAGGGAGACCAGGCCTACTGCCTCAATCTCTGATCCCCCTGACACACACACCGCCAGCCAGAGGAGGACCGCAGCCGCTGCCGGCCCCCCTCCCCCGCCGCATGGATACCGGGGACCGGGCCGCCGCTGCGTTGTAAGCCCCCCCACACACACACAACATGCTGCCCGCAGGCACTTCCCCTGGCGTGCCGCGTGGTGCTCAGGTGGCTCTGCCGCAGCCGCAAGGCGGGAACCGGCAGCCGCCGCGCTGTTAGTTCAGTCCATCCCCCCCCCCCCCGATGTGCCGGGTCAGACGGCGGCTGCTGATGATACGAGGTGCCGGTGGCAAGGCGCATCTGGCCGGGCCGCAGCGTTGATACTCACGATACTCCCGAGGTGATGATGGGGAACGCACGAACGGGACGACGAACCGACAGAGCCGCGACCGGAAGTGACGTCAAGGCGCTGGAAACTGCAGAAGCAAGAAGCCGGGCGCCCTTCTGCTTGTGGGAGGGGGTTTAAATGAGGTAAGCGCGCCCCTCCCACAAATACAGGCTGCAAGCAGCCTTCAATACATATATATATATATATATATATATATATTTTTTTTTTTTTTTTTAAGTCACATTTAAAAAGTCACAAACACATAGCTTGCAACTTTTTAAAGCCACTTTTCTAGTGCAAGGGAGATGATAAATCTCTCCCTTAGTTCTTACTTTTTTTGATAACTCCAATGGAAATTTAATGAGGGTCTGAGTAGTCTTTCTTTATGTAACAGCTCTCCTTGAGCAAAAGTACAGTGATGTTTAATATAACATGCAGTTAAATTGTAGTAGCAAGATGTCTTTATTTAATGTTAATACTGAAACTATATCGGTCAGCAAGCTATAATGAAAATGGGCAGTATGACATTGATGATGAACAAAATTGTCCTTTTATTCCCTTCTCAAAAAAAGGCACTTGCTGTGATATTATGATTATTCTCCTGGCTGGAAAAGTACTATTCACAGAAAGGTGAAGGGTAATTCAAAAACTACTATATGCGTAACAAGACAAAATGCAAAAGAATAAAAAGTATCACATATTTGCTGACATTATTTATCTAATAATTGGATGTGCCCTTATAATATTAATATAATGGCAATTCAGACTTATTCACAAAAGATTCATAGTAAATGGACAGAAAATAAATTCAACTGAACTTTGAAATATTTAAAACTATAATTATGCTTGCATGTTATGTCTTAGAACTATAATTTGACTTTGTGAAAAAATCTTTTATTCAAAAGACTACATTAATAATACTATATACTGAACTACATTACATGCTCGGGCTTCTTTTGTCTTCCAAACAAAAAAAAAGAATTAAGAAAAAAGTGTTATTTTAAAGAGGACATTTCATCAGTTTGTACTTTCTAAATTCAATACCTTACATTATAGGCAGTGATGGACAAACATCGGCCGGGTCGGTTTGTGAACTCGATTGGGATCAAATGTTCGCGAACCACAAGTTCGCGGCGGGCCCCATTCACTTTAATGGCAGGCGAACCTGAAAAACCTTCAGCTCATATTTGAAGCCACCAAATACTTAGTAGAAGTGCACAAATAGTCCCACAACATGGACAGTGACATATGCGGCGGGCCCCATTCACTTTAATGGCAGGCAAACCTGAAAAACCTTCAGCTCATATTTGAAGCCACCAAATACTTAGTAGAAGTGCACAAATAGTCCCAACATAGACAGTGACATACTAGAGGGGTATCAATGACAAAAATTCCAACAAAAAAATATGTATCTTACTCAGGGGACATTTTTATGCATCTTAAAGGGAAATTCTCTGAAATGTGCCCTGTCGGAGCCTAGAAATTTTTTATTTTAGGCATTCACCTGACATAAAAGAAATTCTGATTATGTGGCTCGAGGTACATTATGCGGTCAATGGATAAAAATGTTACTGTAGGCCACTGGACTACAGGCCCCAAACATTAGGCATTCACCAGACAGAAAAGATCAAGTGATTATGTGGCCGGAGGTATATTACACGGTCAATGGATATCAATTTTACTGAAGGCCAGTACAAATACAGGTCAAATACATATTGTCATGGCTGAGGATGGGGAAAACCCTCAGCCGTGCGATGCCAGAAGATGTTAGTCACCACTTGGCCAGGAGCACAGGATCAGGGAGCAGGTCCCCTCCTATAATGTCCCTAATCTGACCCTGACTCCTAGCTGTATGAGCCGACCCTGATGGTGGGAGGGCTCATACTCCAGAACCTTTAAGTCCCTACTAGCCCTCAGGGTGGCCCTTACTAGGAGCAGGGTAAGACGACCTGTTCCTCCTGGATACGGAGGAACGGGAGTCTCACTGGCCAAGCTGCAAGGAAGGGGAGACATTTACAGACATATAGATATGGCAAGTGAACAACACTAGTTCCAAACTAACCTGCCACAGCCATGCTGACTGGAACCCATGCACCAGGTATTGCTGTCCACACAAACACTAAGGAGAAAGAACACACAAAACACACAGGAAACCAGGACATCTATAGCTGTAATAAACATAGAAAATAACACATCAACTAGACATCATACATGGGTTTTATGACCACAAGGGTGGCCCTCACTGGCAGATGGAATAGGATACCAGGAGGATGACTCCAGCAACATGCCTGGAGTACCCCTCAGACTACAGGTCTTTACTGAGGCTTTATAGCCCAAAGTGGCCACACCCACACACAGACACACACAGTGTTCACACACAAAGAATGTTAACCCTTCCTACACCAGGCACTGAAAGATTGCCACTTAAAAGGGGAAATGTCTAAGCAAACCTTACACTGCAGCTGTTACCGAAGGCAATGACATGCGCGGCAACTATGTCTTGGGAAACAGCCAGAAGGCCGAGACACTGCCACCACATGTACAACACCACACGTTGCCACGTCCCCCCTCTTAAAAAAAAAAAACCTAATGATAATAGTTGAAACACGTGGTCATCACAGGTGTTGAATTCCTCTGAGGCCCAAAACATTAAGCAAGTAACAAACAGAAAAGGTTTTATGCCTCATTATTTACATAAGAAAGGAACCATTCTTTGTTCTTGGTGTTTTAGGATATGTGTGGGCTGGAATGAGGAAATTAAATAAAATGTGGTCATTGCAAGTGTTGAATTCCTCCGAGATTCATGCCTCATTCATTTTTAGAAATGTGAGGTAGTCCACACTGTAGTGAGCTAGGCGAGTGTGCTTATCGGTCACGATCCCCCCTGCTGCAAGCCAAGAGTTCCATAAATTGTGCCAGCTCTGGCCACAGGTCAAGCCTGCTCACCCAGTAGTCCAGGGGTTCCTCGCTTCTCAGAGTGTCCACATCGGCCAGTAACCCAATGTAGTCAGACACCTGTCGGTCTAGGCATTCCCTGAGGCTGGATCCGGAGGGCGGCTGTCGATGGGTTGGCTGCAAGAATAATCTCATATCTGAAGTGACCAACACATCTTCAAACTGCCCTCTTCTTGCATGTGCAGTTGGATTGGTACCCGTAACTGTTTCTCTGTGAGTGGAAATTCCTCTGCCAGCGCAAGCAAAAGCAGAATGCAGCATTTTTCGAAGCAAGGCCTGGAAGTGCTGCATTCTGACAGCCCTCTGTGATGCAGGAAAAATGTTCGCCATTTTGTGTTTGTACCGGTGGTCTAAGTACGTTGCCTCCCAGTACTGGTCCTTGCCTTTTATGCTTTTTCTACGGGGGTCCCTCTTCAAACACTGAAGAATGAATGCCCCCCATTTGCACTAAACTGGAAGCAGAAGCTCATCGTCCTCGGTCTCATCCCCCCAGCCACGGACAACAACAGGGATCCCAGAAAAGTTTAATGCATGCGCTTCTTGCTCCTCCTCAACCCCGGCACCATCCTCCTCTGACTCCTCTTCAGACTCCTGTTGACTTGTCTCAGATGGAGTAGCCCCTTCTGGGAATTCATCCAGAATTGCAACTTCCTAATCTTCCTGCTCCTACTCTTCGACGGCTTGATCAATGACACGACGCAATGCATGCTCCAGAAAGAAGGCGTAAGGTACGATGTCACCGATGGAGCCCTGGCGTGGTGAAAAAAAAACAAGCTCCCCAGAACCTTTCCTGCAGCACAGTTCATACAGGTAGTCGTTAACTGAACGTTTCTGCTGGAGCAGCCTATCAAGCATATACAAGGTGGAGTTTCAGCATGTCGGGCAGTCACAAATCAGACATCTGACAGGCAGGTGCTGTCGCAAATGAACATCAGCAAGGCAAGCCATAGCCGTATAAGATCTTATAAAATGGCCAGAGATTTTCCTGGCATGCCACAAGACGTCCTGGACCCCGGGGTATTTGGCAACGAATCGCTGCACGACTAAGTTCAGGACATGTGCCATTCACGGCACGTGTGTCATTTTGCCCTGTTTCAGTGTGCTCAGCAGATTGGCACCGTTGTTGCACACCAAGTTACCAAATGTCAAATTGAGCAGGGTTAGCCACTGATTGGCCTGTGACCGCAAAGCTGAAAGAGAGTGCAGGATCGGTGTGGCTCTTGGCTTCCAGGCACAACAGCCGCAGCACAGCATGGCAACGTCTCACCTGGCACGTTGAATAGATTCTGGGGAGCTTAGAGGGCGCAGCGGAAGAGGCGGTAGCAGTGGAAAAGGAGGAGTCAGCCAAGGAGGAGATGGAGGATGGAGTAGGAGGAGGAGAAGAAGAGGCGGGCCTGCATGCAATCCATGGCGGTAACACCAAATCCCCATGGGTGCCACAGGTTGCATGCTTGACGGCTGTCAGAAGTTTCACCCAGTGGGCAGTAAAAGTTATGTACCTTCCCTGCCCGTGTTTGCTAGACCACGCGTCTGTGGTCAGATGTAAATTGGCACCGACACTGTGTGCCAGAGATACATTCACTTGCCTTCTGGGAGAAATATTTCCTTCCAGGGACCTTCCATAGCGGTGTGCCAATGGCTACAAAGGCAGCTGAGTCTACCAGTTTATATTGCAGTAGTTGGTGGGCTAGCAGTTCCAACAATCCGGCAGTCAACCGCTGGGCAAGAGGGTTATCCGGCGTCATCATCTTTTTACGCTCAAACATTTAGGCCTTTTGCCAGATAAATGCAACAACGGCACGGGGGAAGGTGGAGTGGAGGACAAATGGGAGGAGAGAGGAGAAGGAAAAGAGGCAGGATGTGGAGTGCCTGGAGTGTGGCTTTGTTGGTTTTTATGGTGTTGCTCCCACTGGGCTCAGGTGCCTTCTTAAGGCGTTCGTCCCTAGGTGAGTGTTTTGCTTATCGCGACTTAAGCTATTGTCCGCAGCTGACACGTTAAAAAAAGCCCACACTGCAGAGCCATGTGCCTGGCGTCCTGGGAGCGCCAGATGTGACCGTGCATGGTGGACGGCTCGCTCCAGATACATTTGCAGTCTGCTTTTTGCCTCCTGTGCACTGCGAATTCTGCCTGTTTCTCCTCCTTCTCCTCCCTATCTGCTGCTCCCTCTCTCCCTCTGAACTCCCTTCCTCGTCTTCTCTTGTAGGCACCAACGTGACATCCATCGACACGTCATCATCGTCACCTTCACCACCACTGAGAGAGATCTCAGAGTATGCAGCAACAGCGGGGACCACCCTCCTTGGGCTGATCTGGGTACTGTCGTCAGACCACTGGGTGGCGGCCGTTGCTACCTCTTCTTCCTGATCCGATGCCAAGAATCGCTGCGCATCGGTAAGGTCTTGGAATAGATGGGAAATTAATTCCTCTGACTCGAGTGAAGGGGATATGGTGGTGGTGGTGGTGTCTTTGGGGGTGTTCACAGCAGAGAGTGAAGAGGGTGCAGATAGAGAGGATGAGGAAGGTGCAGAAGCGGAAGGCTGAATTAGCCACTCGACCAACTCTGGTGCGTCCTTTGATGTAATCGCGCGCAGCTTCTGCAACTTCCCACTTAGGCTCCAGCCTGGTGCACCTGCCCGACCCCTACCACCCCTGCGGAATGGTCTGCCTCTTCCTCTGCCTGTCATTTTCAAAATGACCCTGTGAAAAAAAGTCCCTATAGAAGAGCAGTATTTGTGGAAGCTGGTATATCACATCCTGCCTCAATCCGTTTTTTGGGGGGCAACTGGTATATCACACCAGTTGAAATTATTTGTTCAATAGCGTTTGTCACTCTGTGTAGCTGCAGTAACGCAGCAGAACCGAAAATAAATGATGCACTACCCAAATGCACTAGATAGAGAGTATATTATTGGTACATCACATCCCTGCCTCAATCACTTTTTTTGGGGGGGACCAAATGGTATATCACACCAGTTGAAATTATTTGTTCAATATTGTTTGTCACTTTGTGTAGCTGCGGTAATGCAGCAGAACAACAAACAAATGCTGCACTATCCAAATACACTATATAGAAAGTATATTATTGGTATATCACCACACCCCTGCCTTAATCACTTTTTTTGTGGGGGGGGGGGGGGCAACTGATATATCACACCAGTTGAAATCATTTGTTCCAATAGTGTTTGTCACTCTGTGTATCTGCGATAATGCAGCAGAACCGCAAATGAATGCTGCACTACCCAAAGGCATTATACACCCCTGCCTCAATCAATTTTTTGGGGGGGGCAACTGGTATATCACACCAGTTGAATGATTTGTTCCAAGAGCATTTGCCCCTCTGTATAGCTGCAGTATCGTAGCAAAAATGCACACAACTGCTGCACAATACAAATGCACTATAATATACTTTCTATGTTAGAAAGTATATTATAAGTATATCACACCCCTCTGTGAGTCACACCTATTGATAGCACACCTACACCACTTTTGTGACCCTATTAGCTAGCGTTTGGTGTCCCTAACAGTCTGTCCCTGCTCCACACAGCAACCTCTCCTTACACTGGCAAAAGACTGAATATAAAATGGTGGCCAGAATGGGTTTATTTATAAGGTAGGGGGTATGTCCATGTGCTGAAATGTCTCATTTGGCTGTCCTGTACCACCTGATGGATGTGTAATGGGTCAAAGTTCTTCACAATGTAAAAGAATATGGCACCGGCGGACATCGCCATATGTTCGCCCGTTCGGCGATCCGCAAATGAGCAAAGTTTGCCACGAAACGACCGCCGGGTGAACCACAAGGCCATCTCTAATTATATAGGCCAAAATTAGGAGATTTTATTGCGCTATATATTTTTATTTTTTACTGATACGCTGCTCAGCTGCGTTGTTGCACCCCCTATTCTGTTTTGGGTGCCCTGTATTCTAATCAATAGCAGGTAGGATGAGAAGGATGTGTTTCTCAGGGGGCGTCTCCTTCTCCTTGACTGTGAGCTGTCCAATCGCAGCGGATCGCATCACAGCCATTGAGAAAAAAACAGCAAAACAACTTATCTTCTTCCTTTCTGTGACCTGGTCGGCTGCGATTGGACAGCTCACAGCCAGGGAGAAGGTGATGCCCCCTGAGAAACGCAGCTGTTCAGCATATCAGTAAAAAAAAAAATATGCCAGATTAAACTTTCTAATCTTGGCCTACAATGTGAGGTCATTATTTTAGAAAGTAAAAAATTATGAAAGTTCCACTTTAAGGACACAGGCAATTTTGGCATTATAAACACACCAAAACTTTTTTTACGCAGAGGGTCATTTATTATCCTAAAATACACCTATATTAGGCGTATTTTAGGCGCAGATGGCAGCGCAATGGTTAGTTGCGTCGCTATCTGCAACTTTTTCCTGCTCATGCCAGGTCTAAAATTTTGGGCATGGAGTGGGTTAGGAAGGGGACGAGCTGGCAGGCCTGTCTTATTCATAATTTTCTAACCCTGTTTTAGGCATAGAAAATGGTCTATGTAAAACAGCTTGGAAGCTGTCTTACATTTAGACTGCCGCTGGTTACATCAAAGTGGCGCAGGCCTCTTCATAACTTCTGTGGAACCATTGTCAGCTATGTGCCCCATAGTTTATAAGGCTAAAAAACATATATCCATCCAGTTCAGCCTATTTTTCCTCAACATATTCTGACAGACATAGAGGAACATTTGTCAAACCAGATATGTCTGGCTTTTGGTGTAAAAATGTCGCACGACAGGCAGATTGCAGTGTTTTCTCCTACATTTCTGTGACATTTAGAAGCCACCAAATTTTTCTAAGTGGTCTATGTTTAAGGCTGAAAAGTGAGACTAGATTTGGATTATGGCACCTTTGTTATCTGCAACACTGGGAAATGTAAAAAGTAGCATCCTACGCCAGGCAAGCCCCTGGTGTATTTTTTTTAAGTCATACAACACACAATGCAAAACCAGACTTAAACGTGATGAAAACTATCTGAAATGTCTCAAAATGTCCCCTCATAATGTCCTTCTATTGATTTAAGTTTATTTGTTTTTGCAGGATAACAGGTTTTTTAACACTTTTTTTTTTTAGAAAGAAATGCAAAAGGAAAACTACTCATTGACAAACAAATAACGCCCTCACATACAAATGTTCCTGCAAAACTCAGCATATAGTTATGTCTCCAGCTGATATGTAAATGATTGCAGATATGGTTTGATCTGAAATGATTGACAGTGAAAACAACCCTAAAATATTATCCCTCTTCACCAAACTTTACAGTTTGGACAATGCAGTAGGGCACGTACCAAAACCAGACTTGTCCATCAGACTGCCAGCTAGAGAAGCATTATTTGTCTCTCCATAGAACACATTTAGACTGCTCCAGAATCCAGGGGTGGTGTGTTTTACACCACTCCATCCAATGCTTGCCATTATGCTTGGTGATGTAAAACTTGCATGCAGCTGCTTCGCCATAGAAGCCCAGTGTAAAGTTTTTGTGCTGATGTTAATGCCAGGGGAGGTTTGGTATGCCCTATGTGCCTCAGTGCCTCTGAAACTTTATGTGGTCTTTCACTTTGTGGTTGGGTTGCTGTTGCTCCTAACACTTCCACTTTGCAATTTTACCACTCACAGTTGATCATGAAATGCTTGGGAGGGAAGAACGTTCATAAATGGTCTCTCATTCCTCTCCAAAATTAACTAATAGTTTTACCTAAATATATTGAATTTGGCAGGTACCGTGATAATATAAACCAATCCTTCCGTATATAAAGCTATATGAATGATGTATTCATAAGCACCTCCTTGGTGATGGCATTTATGAAGCTGTATCTAGGGATGAGCGAACCCGAACTGTATAGTTTGGGGTGTCCGTGACACGGACCCGAACCCGGACATTTTCGTAAAAGTCTGGGTTCGGGTTCGATGTTCGTCGCTTTCTTGGCGCTTTTTGAAAGGCTGCAAAGCAGCAAATCAACAAGCGTCATACTACTTGCCCCAAGAGGCCGTCACAGCCATGCCTACTATTGGCATGGCTGCTATTGGCCAGAGCACCATGTGACCCAGCCTCTATTTAAGCTGGAGTTGTGACGAACTGCGACCGCCGCAGCCACAATACGTCACAAAACCGTCACAGCGCCCCTAGTGGTCAATCCGCAAACAGGCCTCCCAGCCACTTTCAGCACACTGACAGTCTAACTTGAGTCCGTACAGTCGATAGGCTGAAAGCGCAGGGAGTGGACCTCCGATTGACCGCAAGTAAGCGTGCGATGAACTGCGACCGGAACTACACACAGGGTAGTTTAACTGCCACCACCTCACAATTTATGGGAGCGAGGAACCCACTATCTAGATAACACAACCGAGTAGCTTTCTCTTCGGCGAGGCTAAGGTAAGTTTTTGCAGTGTTTGAAAACAGGCATATGGCTAGAGAAATGACTTGGAGGTCATTTATTATATATCTATATACAATACAAATTATCACGATGCACAGTAATTATTAACACAATAATCAAGGAAAGTATAGTCCAATAAACAAAAAGAGAGAAAAGAAAGAAAATACTTAGTTTCCGCAGAAAAGATGTCCGTTGGTGAAATAGTCAGTTGCAGGGGTAAAGTCCAAGAAGCCTTTGTCCAGTGTAATATGCCTTCAGCCCACAGGTTCTCTGGCTGAGGCCCTTTTCAGGTGTTGTTAAAGTGGAGAACTCCTTTAGCAGATTCTAGGTCTTTGTTATAAAGGCTCCCAGAATCAAGGCGGGGAATTGAGAGTCCGCCTGCTGGGCAGGCTGTATTCCTGAGGTGAATGTCAGTTCTGAAATATGGCATGTGCCATATCGTGGGATGTCTCCGCTGTACACAAGTAACAAGCACATATTCACATTCCCCACAAAATATGGAGTTCAGGGATATCAAATATTACTATTATAACTGGTTCTATGATGGGGTAACACCATAACTTTACCTGGGTACATCTTAGAGTTATGTTTGTCCTATGTAAACGTCCCGTGAATTCTGAGTGACACGATGATGTAATTTTTATGTCCGTAAGATGCATGGGCTCTCTTAAAAAGGTAAAAATCATATCTCAGATTCATGTTGCAGTCTGGGAAACCTTAGTGCCGGCCTGTCTGCAGCAAGCCAGCTTACAGACCCCTTACGGCAGCGACACCAAATGTCTCCCCCCCCCAGGTGCAGTCTTCACACCTAGCTGTGATATCTCTTCAGAAAGGGAAGTTCTTTTGTCCACCTGAGGAAGCCAGCTGTAATTGCGTTATCTGCTGGGCATCTATTGACTGACTTGAACAAAAGGACTATGTTGTTCTCTGGGTACAACAGAAGGACAGAAGGAGACGCTCTGAATAATCAAATTGTAGGTTCTGGGGCCTAGGGAAATAATTACTGTTTAATAGACCCACTGTTCAATAAGGCAGAGTAATATTGATAATATTGGGAGGACAGTTCAATATTCTCGCGGATCATCCATGACAGGAGTCACATAGCGCCGCCCGTCACTCTGCTCTGATCAGTATAGGGAGAGGTTGCAGCTGCGACGTTAGGGCGAGATTAGCAGTGATTAACTCCTCCAAAAGACTTCATTCAGAGATCGATCTGCAGCTGTGGATGAATGAACTGCTGCTATTGAATTGCTCACTGTTTTTAGGCTGCCCAGAGCGTTTTTCAGTCACTTTTTTCTGGGGTGATCGGCGGCCATTTTGTGTCTTGTGGTGTGCCAGCACAAGCTGCCACCAAGTGCATTTAACCCTCAATGGTGTGGTTGTTTTTTGGCTAAATCCTACATCAGGGTCAAGCTGTCACACCAAGTGCATTTAACCATCAATAGTCTGGTTATTTTTTGGCCATATACTACATCAGGGGCAAGCTGACCCTGTCACCAAGTGCATTTAACCCTCAATAGTGTGGTTGGTCAAGCTGTCACACCAAGTGCATTTAACCATCAATAGTGTGGTTATTTTTTGGCCATATCCCAGTCTAATTCTGTCAGTAAACGTATACCTGTCACCCAGCGCCTAAATAATAGGCCTCAAATTTATATCCAGCTAAATCTGTCGTTACTGCTTTGGCTCGTCAAGTTATTTAGTGTCCGTCAAAGCACAGTTTTTGTTCTGGGTTGAAATACAATTCCCAATTTCGCAATTTCCTAAATTAGTGGTTTCTGCTGTATCAGAACTATTTTAAATCTATCCCTAAAAGGGTATATCAGATTCAAGGTGCACATAGGGTCATTCTGAATAACTTCACACACACGCTACTGTGCATTTCCAAGTCTAATTCTGTCAGTAAACCTATACCTGTCACCCAGCGCCTAAATACTAGGCCTCAAATTTATATCCAGCTAAATCTGTCGTTACTGCTGTGGCTGGTCAAGTTATTTAGTGTCCGTCAAAGCACAGTTTTTGTTCTGGGTTGAAATACAATTCCCAATTTATCAATTTCCTAATTTAGTGGTTTCTTCTGTATCAGAGCTATTTTAAATCTATCCCTAAAAGGGTATATAAGATTCAAGTTGCACATAGGGTCATTCTGAATAACTTCACACACACGCTACTGTGCATTTCCAAGTCTAATTCTGTCAGTAAACCTATACCTGTCACCCAGTGCCTAAATAATAGGCCTCAAATTTATATCCAGCTAAATCTGTCGTTACTTCTATGGCTGGTCAAGTTATTTAGTGTCCGTCAAAGCACAGTTTTTGTTCTGGGTTGAAATACAATTCCCAATTTATCAATTTCCTAATTTAGTGGTTTCTGCTGTATCAGAGCTATTTTAAATCTATCCCTAAAAGGGTATATAAGATTCAAGGTGCACATAGGGTCATTCTGAATAACTTCACACACACGCTACTGTGCATTTCCAAGTCTAATTCTGTCAGTAAACCTATACCTGTCACCCAGCGCCTAAATAATAGGACTCAAATTTATATCCAGCTAAATCTGTCGTTACTGCTGTGCCTGTATTAGTGTAATACGGTACCTAAATAGATAGCCAGATAGTGTTAGGTGTCTGTAAAAAAAGGCCTGAATTTGAATTCAATACATTGGGCCAAATAATATTTTTCTTATTGTGGTGAACGGTAACAATGAGGAAAACATCTAGTAAGGGACGTGGACGCGGGCATGGTCGTGGTGGTGTTAGTGGACCCTCTGGTGCTGGGAGAGGACGTGGCCGTTCTGCCACAGCCACACGTCCTAGTGTACCAACTGCCTCATGTCCCAGTAGCCGCCATAATTTACAGCGATATTTGGTGGGGCCCCATGCCGTTCTAAGGATGGTAAGGCCTGAGCAGGTACAGGCATTAGTCAATTGGGTGGCCGACAGTGGATCCAGCACGTTCACATTATCTCCCACCCAGTCTTCTGCAGAAAGCGCACAGATGGCGCCTCAAAACCAAGCCCATCAGTCTGTCACATCACCCCCATGCATACCAGGGAAACTGTCTGAGCCGCAAGTTATGCAGCAGTCTCTTATGCTGTTTGAAGACTCCGCTGGCAGAGTTTCCCAAGGGCATCCACCTAGCCCTTCCCCAGCGGTGGAAGACATAGAATGCACTGACGCACAACCACTTATGTTTCCTGATGATGAGGACATGGGAATACCACCTCAGCATGTCTCTGATGATGACGAAACACAGGTGCCAACTGCTGCGTCTTTCTGCAGTGTGCAGACTGAACAGGAGGTCAGGGATCAAGACTGGGTGGAAGACAAAGCAGGGGACGATGAGGTCCTAGACCCCACATGGAATGAAGGTCGTGCCACTGACTTTCACAGTTCGGAGGAAGAGGCAGTGGTGAGACCGAGCCAACAGCGTAGCAAAAGAGGGAGCAGTGGGCAAAAGCAGAACACCCGCCGCCAAGAGACTCCGCCTGCTACTGACTGCCGCCATCTGGGACCGAGCACCCCAAAGGCAGCTTCAAGGAGTTCCCTGGCATGGCACTTCTTCAAACAATGTGCAAGACCCGAGTGGTTTGCACGCTGTGCCATCAGAGCCTGAAGCGAGGCATTAACGTTCTGAACCTTAGCACAACCTGCATGACCAGGCACCTGCATGCAAAGCATGAACTGCAGTGGAGTAAACACCTTAAAAACAAGGAAGTCACTCAGGCTCCCCCTGCTACCTCTTCTGCTGCTGCCGCCTCGGCCTCTTCCTCCGCCTCTGGAGGAACGTTGGCACCTGCCGCCCAGCAAACAGGGGATGTACCACCAACACCACCACCTCCGTCACCAAGCATCTCAACCATGTCACACGGCAGCGTTCAGCTCTCCATCTCACAAACACTTGAGAGAAAGCATAAATTCCCACCTAGCCACCCTCGATCCCTGGCCCTGAATGCCAGCATTTCTAAACTACTGGCCTATGAAATGCTGTCATTTAGGCTGGTGGACACAGACAGCTTCAAACAGCTCATGTTGCTTGCTGTCCCACAGTATGTTGTTCCTAGCCGGCATTACTTCTCCAAGAGAGCCGTGCCTTCCCTGCACAACCAGGTATCCGATAAAATCAAGTATGCACTGCGCAACGCCATCTGTGGCAAGGTCCACCTAAGCACAGATACGTGGACCAGTAAGCACGGCCAGGGACGCTATATCTCCCTAACTGCACACTGGGTAAATGTAGTGGCAGCTGGGCCCCAGGCGGAGAGCTGTTTGGCGCACATCCTTCTGCCGCCAAGGATCGCAGGGCAACATTCTTTGCCTCCTGTTGCCACCTCCTCCTACTCAGCTTCCTCCTCCTCTTCTTCCACCTGGTCATCCAGTCAGCCACACACCTTCACCACCAACTTCAGCACAGCCCGGGGTAAACGTCAGCAGGCCATTCTGAAACTCATATGTTTGGGGGACAGGCCCCACACCACACAGGAGTTGTGGCGGGGTATAGAACAACAGACCGACGAGTGGTTGCTGCCGGGGAGCCTCAAGCCTGGCCTGGTGGTGTGCGATAATGGGGGCGAAATCTCGTTGCAGCTCTGGGACTAGCCGGTTTGACGCACATCCCTTGCTTGGCGCATGTGCTGAATTTGGTGGTGCAGAAGTTCATTCACAACTACCCCGACATGTCAGAGCTGCTGCATAAAGTGCGGGCCGTCTGTTCGCGCTTCCGGCATTCACATCCTGCCGCTGCTCGCCTGTCTGCGCTACAGCGTAACTTCGGCCTTCCCGCTCACCGCCTCATATGCGACGTGCCCACCAGGTAGAACTCCACCTTGCACATGCTGGACAGACTGTGCGAGCAGCAGCAGGCCATAGTGGAGTTTCAGCTGCAGCACGCACGGGTCAGTCGCACTACGGAACAGCACCACTTCACCACCAATGACTGGGCTTCCATGCGAGACCTGTGTGCCCTGTTGCGCTGTTTCGAGTACTCCACCAACATGGCCAGTGGCGATGACGCCATTATCAGCGTTACAATACCACTTCTATGTCTCCTTGAGAAAACACTTAGGGCGATGATGGAAGAGGAGGTGGCCCAGGAGGAGGAGGAGGAGGAGGAGGGGGAGGAGGAGGAGAAAGAGGGGTCATTTTTAGCACTTTCAGGCCAGTCTCTTCAAAGTGACTCAGAGGGAGGTTTTTTGCAACAGCAGAGGCCAGGTACAAATGTGGCCAGCCAGGGCCAACTACTGGAGGACGAGGAGGACGAGGATGAGGAGGAGGTGGAGGAGGATAAGGATGAAGCATGGTCACAGCGGGGTGGCACCCAACGCAGCTCGGGCCCATCACTGGTGCGTGGCTGGGGGGAAAGGCAGGACGATGACGATACGCCTCCCACAGAGGACAGCTTGTCCTTACCCCTGGGCAGCCTGGCACACATGACCGACTACATGCTACAGTGCCTGCGCAACGACAGCAGAGTTGCCCACATTTTAACGTGTGCAGACTACTGGGTTGCCACCCTGCTGGATCCACGGTACAAAGACAATGTGCCCACCTTACTTCCTGCACTGGAGCGTGATAGGAAGATGCGCAAGTACAAGCGCACGTTGGTAGACACGCTACTGAGAGCATTCCCAAATGTCACAGTGGAACAAGTGGAAGCCCAAGGCCAAGGCAGAGGAGGAGCAAGAGGTCGCCAAGGCAGCTGTGTCATGGCCAGCTCCTCTGAGGGCAGGGTTAGCATGGCAGAGATGTGGAAAAGTTTTGTCAACACGCCACAGCTAACTGCACCACCACCTGATACGCAACGTGTTAGCAGGAGGCAACATTTCACTAACATGGTGGAACAGTACGTGTGCACACCCCTCCACGTACTGACTGATGGTTCGGCCCCATTCAACTTCTGGGTCTCTAAATTGTCCACGTGGCCAGAGCTAGCCTTTTATGCCTTGGAGGTGCTGGCCTGCCCGGCGGCCAGCGTTTTGTCTGAACGTGTATTCATCATGGCAGGGGGCGTCATTGCAAACAAATGCAGCCGCCTGTCTACAGCCAATGTGGACAAGCCGACGTTCATAAAAATGAACCAGGCATGGATCCCACAGGACCTGTCCATCCCTTGTGCAGATTAGACATTAACTACCTCCCCTTAACCATATATTATTGTACTCCAGGGCACTTCCTCATTCAATCCTATTTTTATTTTCATTTTACCATTATATTGCGAGGCTACCCAAAGTTGAATGAACCTCTCCTCTGTCTGGGTGTCGCGGCCTAAATATATGCCAATGGACTGTTCCAATGTTGGGTGACGTGAAGCCTGATTCTCTGCTATGACGTGCAGACTAATTCTCTGCTGACATTGTCATGGTCTTACCTTCTTGCTGTTCTCCTTCGTTTGACATGTGCTGGCGGCCATCTTGGTTTCTGGGTTTCTTGTAGCCTCCCACCCTGCGGCTTCTCCTTCCCACTGGGAGGAGCTGGATGCCTAGCTCATATATATAGGAGGTCTGTGGCTTTAGTTCCTTGCTTGGTCCTCCTGTGTGCACATGCTTCTAAGACTGCTGCTGCTTCTGGTTCCTGATCCTGGCCTCGTCTGACTACCCCGCTGGTTCCTGATCCTGGCTTCGTCTGACTACCCTTCTGGTTCCTGATCCTGGCTTCGTCTGACTACCCTTCTGGCTCCTGACCTCTGGCTTCGCAAGACCCTGCTCCGGTTTAGCCATCCGTTTGGACTTTTGCTTACAGCTTGATTTGCAATAAAGCCTTCTTATTTCCACGTATCTCTTGTTGTACGTCTGGTTCATGGTTCCTTGACATTAGGACCAAGCCATGAATTCTGACGGTACAGGGCCATCCTCGCTACCCACGCTGGTTGCCAGACTTGATCAGCAGGATCACCTGTTGGGTCGGTTCGCTGTGGCGTTGCAAACCCTGCTTGAACGCACGGCACATTTCGCTTCCGTTGCCGATGGGTCGGTTGTCGCTCCTGGGCCCGCTCCTACTGCCGCTCCGGTTGTTGCGCCAGAGTCTACCCCGACACTTGTTGCTGCGCCTGCGGTGTCTCGGGGTATGACCGGTTCTGCCCCCCTTCCACAGCGCTTTGGGGGAGAGCCAACTCAGTGCCGAGGTTTCCTTAACCAGGTGGGCATTTATTTCGAGTTGCTGCCACATGCCTTTCCTACTGAGAGATCAAAGGTGGGCTTCTTGATCTCGCTGCTCTCGGACAAGGCCTTGGCCTGGGCCAGCCCTTTATGGGAGAACAACAATCCGGTGGTTGCCGAGTTTTCCGGTTTTGTTGCTTCTCTTCGGAAGGTATTCGATGTGCCGGCTCGTGCTGCCTCTGCTGCGAAGCTCCTTATGTCCATCAGACAGGGTTCACGATCCGTAGCTGAATACGCCATTGAGTTTCGTACCCTGGCGATGAGTGGAAGACCGCGTTTAACACCAGGACCGGTCATTATGAATCCTTGGTTATGCCCTTTGGGTTGTGCAATGCGCCCGCAGTCTTCCAGGAATTCATCAACGATGTTTTCCGTGACCTGTTGCAGCAGTGTGTGGTGGTCTATTTGGATGACATCTTGGTATATTCTGAATCCATGGAGGCCCACATTATGGATGTCAGACGAGTGTTGCAATGGTTACGAGAGAACAGGCTGTTCGGTAAGCTTGAGAAATGCGAATTTCACCGATCCCAGGTAACCTTCTTAGGTTACATCATTTCCGCTGAGGGGTTCTCCATGGATCCTGAGAAGGTTTCGGCTGTCTTACAGTGGCCCCAGCCCAGTGGTCTTCGTGCCCTGCAGCGCTTTTTGGGCTTCGCCAATTATTATCGGAAGTTCATCAGGGACTTTTCTATGCTAGCCAAGCCTCTCACGGATCTGACCAGGAAGGGCAGTAATTTCCAGGTCTGGCTGCTCGAGGCCATCCGAGCTTTTGAGGCTCTAAAGTCCGCCTTTGTGTCGGCTCCGATTCTGTCGCATCCCAACCCTGGGTTGCCCTTTGTCCTCGAGGTGGACGCGTCTGAGACGGGAGTAGGCGCCCTTCTGTCTCAGCGTAGAACACCAGAGGGTCCTCTGCTTCCTTGTGGGTTTTACTCCCGGAAACTGTCTTCCGCGGAGTGCAACTATCAGATTGGTGACAGGGAGTTATTGGCCATCGTGCAGGCCCTTAAAGAATGGAGGCACTTGCTCGAGGGTTCGGTGGTTCCGGTTCTCATCCTGACGGACCACAAGAATCTGACCTACCTTTCTGAGGCCAAGAGATTGACACCACGTCAGGCCAGATGGGCTCTGTTCTTGTCACGTTTTAATTACGTGGTCTCCTACCTACCCGGTTCCAAGAACATCAGAGCGGATGCCTTATCACGGCAGTACTCCGAGCTGTCCGGGGAGGAGTCGATTCCGACCTCGGTCATACCTCCGAATCAGATCCTGGCCGCCATTCGCACCAGCCTGACCTCTCCCCTGGGTGAGCAGATTTTGGCGGCTCAATCTGGTGCTCCCTCTGGGAGACCCAACGGCAGATGTTTTGTGCCTGAGGAGTTGCGCACTCGGTTGTTGCGAACCTACCATAACTCCAAGGCCGCGGGGCATCCTGGAAAGAATCAGCTGTCCTGGGCTGTTTCACGTCTGTTCTGGTGGCCTTCTCTACGTTCCGACATCGCCGCATATGTAGCGGCATGCTCCGTTTGTGCCCAGAGTAAGTCCCCTCGGCACCTTCCGTTGGGCCTTTTGCAACCCATAGCCACCGGGGAGCGCCCATGGTCACACCTGGGGATGGATTTCATTGTGGACCTCCCTGCATCCCGAGGCCATACGGTCATTCTCATGATTGTGGATCGGTTTTCCAAAATGTGCCACTGTGTTCCTCTCAAGAAGTTACCCTCTGCACAAGAGTTGGCCACGATTTTCGCCAGGGAGGTCTTCCGGTTGCACGGTTTGCCCAAGGAGATTGTGTCGGATCGGGGGAGTCAGTTTGTGTCCAGGTTCTGGCGCGCCTTTTGCTCCCAGTTGGGGATTCATCTCTCTTTCTCCTCGGCCTACCACCCTCAGTCCAATGGGGCCGCAGAACGATCCAATCAGGCCTTGGAGCAATTCCTTCGTTGCTATGTCTCCGATCACCAAGACAATTGGGTTGACCTCCTGCCTTGGGCTGAGTTTGCCAGGAACACGGCGGTGAACTCTTCCTCTGGGACGTCTCCCTTCATGGCCAATTATGGGTTCCAACCTGCCGTGTTACCGGAGGTATTCTCTCCCCAGGATATTCCGGCTGTGGAGGATCACCTTTCCGTCCTACGTGCTTCTTGGGTACAGATCCAGAGGTCCCTTGAGGTCTCTGCGCAGCGCCAGAGACTCCAGGCTGATCGCAGACGAGCGCCCGCTCCTTCCTACCAGGTCGGAGACCGTGTATGGTTGTCCACCCGCAACCTCAACCTTCGAGTGCCCACTCCCAAGCTGGCGCCTCGCTTTGTTGGTCCCTTCCGAGTGCTTCGCAGGGTAAACCCGGTAGCCTATGCCCTTGCGCTTCCTCCTGGCATGCGGATCTCCAACGTGTTTCATGTCTCCCTGTTGAAGCCATTGGTGTGTAATCGTTTCACTTCCTCGGTTCCTCGGCCTCGTCCGATCCAAGTGGGCAATCGTGAGGAGTATGAGGTGAGCAATATCCTGGACTCACGCCTGGTCCGCGGTCGGTTGCAGTTTTTGGTCCATTGGCGTGGTTATGGTCCAGAGGAGCGTTCCTGGGTTCCCTCCGCAGATGTCCATGCTCCTGCCTTGCTCCGAGCCTTCCACGCACACTTCCCTCAGAAACCGTTCCTTACTCCGCGGAGGAGGGGCCCTTGAGGGGGAGGTACTGTCATGGTCTTACCTTCTTGCTGTTATCCTTCGTTTGACATGTGCTGGCGGCCATCTTGGTTTCTGGGTTTCTTGTAGCCTCCCACCCTGCGGCTTCTCCTTCCCACTGGGAGGAGCTGGATGCCTAGCTCATATATATAGGAGGTCTGTGGCTTCAGTTCCTTGCTTGGTCCTCCTGTGAGCACATGCTTCTAAGACTGCTGCTGCTTCTGGTTCCTGATCCTGGCCTCGTCTGACTACCCCGCTGGTTCCTGATCCTGGCTTCGTCTGACTACCCTTCTGGTTCCTGATCCTGGCTTCGTCTGACTACCCTTCTGGCTCCTGACCTCTGGCTTCGCAAGACCCTGCTCCAGTTTAGCCATCCGTTTGGACTTTTGCTTACAGCTTGATTTGCAATAAAGCCTTCTTATTTCCACGTATCTCTTGTTGTACGTCTGGTTCATGGTTCCTTGACAGACATGAAGCCAGATTCTCTGTTACGGGACCTCTCTCCTCTGCCTGGGTGCTGGGCCTAAATATCTTACAATGGACTGTTGCAGTGGTGGCTGACGTGAAGCCTGATTCTCTGCTATGACATGCAGACTGATTCTCTGCTGACATGAAGCCAGATTGTCTGTTACGGGACCTCTCTCCTCTGCCTGGGTGCTGGGCGTAAATATATGACAATGGACTGTTGCAGTGGTGGCTGACGTGAAGCCTGATTCTCTGCTATGACATGCAGACTGATTCTCTGCTGACATGAAGCCAGATTCTCTGTTACGGGACCTCTCTCCTCTGCCTGGGTGCTGGGCCTAAATATATGACAATGGACTGTTGCAGTGGTGGCTGACGTGAAGCCTGATTCTCTGCTATGACATGCAGACTGATTCTCTGCTAACATGAAGCCAGATTCTCTGTTACGGCACCTCTCTCCTCTGCCTGGGTGCTGGGCCTAAATATATGACAATGGACTGTTGCAGTGGTGGCTGACGTGAAGCCTGATTCTCTGCTATGACATGCAGACTGATTCTCTGCTGACATGAAGCCAGATTCTCTGTTACGGGACCTCTCTCCTCTGCCTGGGTGCTGGGCCTAAATATATGACAATGGACTGTTGCAGTGGTGGCTGACGTGAAGTCTGATTCTCTGCTATGACATGCAGACTGATTCTCTGCTGACATGAAGCCAGATTCTCTGTTACGGGACCTCTCTTCTCTGCCTGGGTGCTGGGCCTAAATATATGACAATGGACTGTTACAGTGGTGGCTGACGTGAAGCCTGATTCTCTGCTATGAGATGCAGACTGATTCTCTGCTGACATGAAGCCAGATTCTCTGTTACGGGACCTCTCTCCTCTGCCTGGGTGCCTGGGCCTAAATATATGACAATGGACTGTTACAGTGTTGGCTGACGTGAAGCCTGATTCTCTGCTATGAAATGCAGACTGATTCTCTGCTGACATGAAGCCAGATTCTCTGTTACGGGACCTCTCTCCTCTGCCTGGGTGCCTGGGCCTAAATATATGCCAATGGACTGTTGCAGTGGTGGCTGACGTGAAGCCTGATTCTCTGCTATGGGACCTCTCTCCAATTGATTGGTTAATTTTTATTTATTTTATTTTTATTCATTTCCCTATCCACATTTGTTTGCAGGGGATTTACCTACATGTTGCTGCCTTTTGCAGCCTTCTAGCTCTTTCCTGGGCTGTTTTACAGCCTTTTTAGTGCCGAAAAGTTTGGGTCCCCATTGACTTCAATGGGGTTCGGGTTCGGGACGAAGTTCGGATCGGGTTCGAATCCCGAACCCGGACATTTCCGGGAAGTTCGGCCAAACTTCTCGAACCCGAACATCCAGGTGTCCGCTCAACTCTAGCTGTATCCTATGTTAATGAATTGACAGGCTACACATTAGCCACATTTAAAAGTCACTACCAATCTACATAAAACACAGTCGACTTTACAGTGGCTAAGCACGAGTTAATTGCTGATGCTCTGACCTCGTCAGATAGACGGACCATCACAAGTGAGTCTACCAATCACAGGGTCTTTTTTGACAATACCCCAAGTTTCCTAAATATTCTTCACTTCCTGATTAGCAGAATAATATGGCCCTATAATTATTATTATTATTATTTTTTTTATTTTTTTTTCTTTAAACATTCTTTATTTTCAGTGTTAACATAATAAACATAATACAAGGAGTTTGACTCACAGAAGAGTAAACAGCATAGTGTTCCATTCCATGTCTCCAATTTCGACTCCTTGCTTAATCGGAGCTCAGAATCAGAAGTAACAGCAATTGTAAGCTTACCTAATAGTAACTATATAGGAGTCAAACATATGAAATCTGCTAAGTAGCATATTAATAACACCAGGAACTCCTATTTAACCAGCTCCTATTTAACCAGCTGTACAACTCCTCAAATTGATATATCTGAGTGACCTTAGACCTCCACTTTTGAATAGAAGGAGGTTGAACTTCTAACCAGTGTAGGGGAATACGAGCTTTTGCTGCTGCAATAAGATTCCTCTTTGCTGAGTTATATAGCTTGGTGTGTCTAGCAAAGACAATCATGTTTAGATTGAGCTGAAAGTCTGGTGTAGTGAGTTTTCTGATCACTTCACTGACCCTTTCAGAATATGGTAAAAACAAGACCACCAGATGTGTTCCGTCAATGCCACATTAAGTTCTTTTTCCCACTCCACCAAATATGGTGGTTTGAAATCTCTCTCCTGGCCTCCCAGTTGTAGGTACAGTGCCAAGACCTTCCTCTGTTTAATTATTGGTGTAGTAAAAATCTTTTCAAAAGACGTGAGAGCTCTCTGAAATGACATGAAATGTTTCTTCAGAGCCTTCCTGGATACTGTGTAGAAATGAGCATATGTCAGAAAGAAGGCAGGAGTTTCTCTAATTGATTCAGGGAGTACCTCCACCGATGGGGGTTCCTGATCTACCATAAGGTCTCCTAGACTGGTCTGAGATAAGGACGTCCATATCTCCAAGAACGCTCCCCTCAGTACTCCTACTAGATCTGGAAGTATACTTGCCAGCATCAGGGAGGGGCAGGGACGGGGCTAAAATCCCCACACACAGCCAGCCATGTCCCAATATGTCCATATAATTATGACTGTGTCATCTTTTACCTTGCTTGGGTTTGGAGTGAGAAGCTGTCTCCTATTCCTCATAAGTAGGTGTTAGTAACCATCTTTCAGCGGCTGTTGAGGGTAGACTTTCTATACAAAGTATAGTCTGATATTGCCAGACATATTATGCTAGCTCTAAGGTATTGGCCTTTTAGAAACCCCTTGCACAGTACTGTGGGGAGCTGATTATTTCACCTTAGTAGGCTATTTGTACCCATCTTCCTGCAAAATATGTTGATTTTTAAAACTTTATACACCAACATAGTGATAGACAAATCAAGAAATGTATTTCTTCTTTCCTGGACCACAAAAGTGAAAAAGAGACCAAGTGGGTTGTTGTTGAAGTGTTTAATGAAGTCCGCAAATAGATCTCAGGTATTAGACCACAGGATCATCATGCCGTCGATATATCTTGGCCATAATGAAATGTGGTCCAGGTTTCTATACTCTCACTGCGACATCCTCCCTCTAGCCCATATAGAAATTTTCTTAAATAGGTGCACCTGGGCTCACCATGGCAAATTCTCTGAGCTGGTGGAACTACCTCTTTTAAAGGTGAAAAAAAATATTATGTTAAGAGCTGCCACAAAGTCATTGTGCTTATAGAAATGGACACACCAAGTCCTGAGGAATTCCTCTACTGCTCTACATTGTAGCTTGTTCAGGATAGAGCTGTATAGGGCCTCCACATCCAGACTAGCCATTATTTTCCCTGGTTCACAAAGAATGCCATTCAGTCTGTTTACGACATCCATTGCATCCCTAACATACAGCAGAAGTGCAAGAATAAATGGATGCAGAAGGCAGTCAATGTAAGCACTTTCTGCCATTTCTATCTTGTTCACTGATGTTGCAGCTGAATAAATATGTAAAGAGCTGCTGCTAGGGGGGGACACAACTAACACCAAAGCTATACTTTCTGACACTACTCTCTTTGAATGTTAATTAGAAGCACCCAATGGTTTCTTCATGCTAGTGATATATGCACCTATATGCCCCTAAGGATGTGCTCAATTACCAGAATTAATATTCTGGATATGGTCATCCTACACATTTCTACAACAAAAAATATATATTTTTCTCATAGGGCTATGTGCTTTGAGTATATGTGTGTGTTTTGATTGCTTTTGGTCATAGTAGAGATATCACAAACAAAAAAAAATAAGATTGTACATCCCTGATAGCTAACCAGTAAACAAAAAATGATCCAGCTTTTGGGATCAATATTGGATCAGAAAACACTTGTCATATGGCATACAGTAGATATACATTTTAATCATACTAATCAGGGGAATTCGGATTTCCAATTGAGCTACAATAATGGGGAATTCAAGAACCCATTCTGATATAATTTTGCTAATTTATCAGAAAATGTTGAATGTGTAAATGATGCATGCAAGGGTTACACATAGCCTATTTAACAATTACCCAGAGCATCATGAGTTATAGCTAAAAACTTAATTAAAAGATCAATTAAATCTTTAAAATGTTTATTAGGTCTAACACACTTAGTCATTTAATCTGTTTTTAATAGATTTAGTACTACTTGCCTTACACAGATGTTAAAAGGAAATGTATCCCATTTGTAAAACATGTTTAAACTAAGATCTATAGCTTAATAATACATTTAATCAATTATATTAATAAAACTGTGTTTGATTTACTTATTGTTACCAATAAATCCATGTAAATGTTTCATGTTATTCTTCAACCTTTAGGCAATTGCATGAACAGCTATTTCAAAATATACTAGTGGAAAATGAAAAATGAACTGGAACTGGAAAACTTAACATTAACCCTAACAAAGTTACTGGTGCTTGGTCAATGATCACACACTCTTTATTTTGGTTTCTGCAGCAGTGTATACAGTATGTTGAGCCAGGGTCATATTAATACTGAGTGGTCCCCTTGCGGTGATACAGGCTGCCACTGACATGGTAATGGCCATAAAGATGTTAAATATCTGTAGTGACCGGGCCGCATGGGCATGTGACTGGGGCTATTTTTTGTGGACGTGGACTGAGGAATAGTCTCTACTAGTGGTTAGCAGCTTCCTGGGTTGGTGTGCATTAACAGGAAAGATAGCATCGGATTCCTTCTGGGCACATTTTTGGACCATCAATGTTGAAGAGTTGCTTAGTTGCACACTGCTTCCTGTGTGTGTAGATATCTAGGAGTCAGGTTCCCACCCCACTGGATAGTGTATAATAAAACTCCAGAAAAGCAATATCGCGATTCATTGATTCTTAAAGAATCTGAGTTTCTTTATTAGATATGCGGCTGTTTAGTTACGATTCGGCCTTTTTATGTCCTTTTTCAAACTATGACAGAGCAAAGAGAATAACATAAATAACATGATTCATTTTTATTCTTAATGGCAATGGTAGGATTTTTTTGCCACAATATAATAAAATAATCAAATAGCTGGAGATATAGCGCTCAAATCGAATGATACATCATTAGAATAAGTTGAAACAGAAAGGTAAAACAAAATATAGACTAAAGTAAAATGAAGAGTAATACAATTTTATATGGAAGTCGCTAAAGATCATATAATATTTGTATCTTGCAGATCTATGGTCCTATGGAATCCATTGTAACTAGTAGAGATGAGCGAATTTTTCAAAAATTCGATTCGGCCAGTTCGCTAAATTTTGGGGAAAAATTAGATTTGATCCGAATTTATATTGCAGCGAATCGCATTTAAAAAACAGCTATTTCCTGGCTGCTGAGAGACTTTATAGTGGTGTAGAACACTGTGCCTTGTAGTAACACCCATAGGTAGTCTGCTTTGGTAGTGAAATGATACTATGAGTCCGTATCACATGCAGATGACAGGCGTCGCTCTTAGAATCACTGCACACTTCACTTATTAGGGCAGTCACGGGGCCAAAACTGACCAAATAACTCAAGTATGAGCTCAGTCTTACAGGTCGATGTTAGTGCCAAAAAAGCGCACTCCTTTTACACCGTCGCCAGCTGATTCCAGATAGATGTTATCAGAACCTGTTCTATTAAACGCGTCTACAAGTAGAGCCCCCGGACAGAGTCACTGATTCATTTACCCTTCCTCTGATCCATCAGAACAATAATCCACAAAAAAACAGATCCTGTCTGTGGAGCACTTGGTCAGCATTTGCTCAATAATCAATCAGTATTGCTAATGCACAAAAAAACAGGAGTGGATCTAAAACAGAGACACGTGAATGGAATATTTGCATGTCTTCTGTATTTTATACACACACACACACCTGCTTTTGGCTATCAAATCATAAGCCAATTCTGATGGTACCATACAGGCCTTACAGCTTCTACACAGACAGGATCCGTTGTGCGTCTAATTTTTCCTTCCTTTTGACAGATCAGAAGAAAGGTCAAATAAATGATGATGTCAGCCATGCCGAAAGGCAAAATAGTGGACCAGTCATGAAGTGGTGAGGTGGAAGCTGCATACAGAGTGGCCCAATGACAGGGTCTGGATTTGGCAACAGTATGAGGAAGCCACCGAGTGGCACAATGACAGAGTCTAGAGTTGGCAGCAGTATGAGGAGGCCAACAAGTGGCTCAATAACACAGTCTGGAGGAGGCGGCAGTATGAGGAGGCCACCAAGTGGGACAATGACAGAGTCTGGTGGTGGCGAATGCAGCAGCAGCATCATGAGAAGGCCACCGTGTGGCACAATGAAAGAGTCTGTAGATGGCAGTATGATGAGGCCACCGAGTGGCACAATGACAAAGTCTGGAGGTGGCAGCAGCATCAAGAGGTTGTCATTTTTTTAATTTTTTTGTATATTTGTTGTTTTATAATATATATTTTCCTCACACTTTCAGACATCACACGACCACACACAACATCATTTGTTCCATACACCAAAAGGAGTATTTCAGTCGTCCACCATTTTTACCGAAAAAAAAACTAGTTTGAAAGAAAACATTTCACCAAGACGTCATTCGGTTCATAAAGCAAAAGAAGTTTTACAATCACCCACCAACATTACTTAAAAAAACACTTTGAAAGAGTGGCACAATGACAGAGTCTGGAGGTGGAGGATGCAGCATCAGCATCATGAGAAGGCCACCAAGTGGCACAATGACAGAGTCTGTAGAAGGCAGCAGTATGATGAGGCCGCTGAGTGGCACAATGACAGAGTCTGGAGGTGGCAGCAGTATGAGGAGGCCACGGAGTGGTACAATGACAGAGTCTGGAGGTGCCGGCAGCATCAGGAGGTTGTCATTGTTTTCATGTACTTTTTGTATATATATTGTTTCATAATATATATTTTCCTCACATTTTCAAACGTCACATGACTCCACACGATGTCATTCAGTCCATACAGCAAAAGGAGTTTTTAAGTCACCCATTATTTTTACTGAAAAAAAAACACTTTAAAAGAGTGGCACAATGACAGAGTCTTTAGATGGCAGCAGTATGATGAGGGCACCGAGTGGCAAAATGAAATAGTTTGGAGGCGGCGGCAGCATCCGGAGATCCACAGAGTGGCAAGGTGACATAATGTGGAGATGGCAGCAGCAAGATACCACAGAGTGGCAAGGTGACATAGTGTGGAGATGGCAGCAGCATGAGGAGACCACAGATTGGTAAGGTAACATAGTTTGAAGGTGGCAACAGTATCAGGAGTCCACAGAGTGGCAAGGTGACATTGTGTGGATATGGCAGCAGCAGGATACCACAGAGTGGCAAGGTGACATAGTGTGGATATGGCAGCAGCATGAGGAGCCCACAGAGTGGCAAGGTTACATAGTGTGGAGATGGCAGCAGCATGAGGAGACCACAGAGTGGCAAGGTGACATAGTTTGGGGGTGGCGACAACATCGGGAGGCCACAGAGTGGCAAGGTGACATTGTGTGTATGTGGCAGCAGCAGCAGGATACCACAGAGTGGCAAGGTGACATAGTGTGGAGATGGCAGCAGCTTGAGGAGACCACAGAGTGGCAAAGTAACATAATGTATAGATGGCAGCAGCAGCAGCAGGATACCACAGAGTGGCGAGGTGACATAGTGTAGAGATGGCAGCAGCATCAGTAGACCACAGAGTGGCAAGGTGACATAGTGTGGATATGGCAGCAGCATGAGGAGGCCACAGAGTGGCATTGTGACATAATGTGGAGATGGCGGCAGCCCCAGCATATCACAGAGTGGCAAGGTGACATAGTGTGTCTGATGCATCAGGAATTGGTGGTTGGAAATCCTGGCTGATTCACGCCTGATTCATCTTGACAAAGGTCAGTCAAAAATAAGTCTCCACACATTTTTTGTGGACATGTGAGTTCTCCTTGTGGTAACTATGGCCCCCGCCACACTAAACACCCGCTCTAATGCCACACTACTGGCCGGGCAGGACAGCTTTTTCAGGGCAAACTCTGCTAGTTGCGACCACAAATCTAGTTTGGCTACCAAGTAGTCCAGCGGATCTTCAATATGGGGTGGCAAGGTGCTGTCCAAGTATGCCACTACCTGTTGGTTCAGGTCCTGCTCCAAGTCTACCTGCTGCTGCTGTAGGTGAGTAGTTTCTTCACTATGCAGGTGAAAAAAGCTAATCATCAGCGACTGTAGACTCAGGGTGCTACTGATGGAGCTGGTAATGCTCCTGACACCCAACCCCTCCACAGCAGCCACGGCAGTGGAACCTGATTGCAGGGGGCCCCCCAGTCAGACGTGTGAGAGGATGGACGATGGCGCAGATAGAGACCGGCCAACTGACTATATAGGATGTCTCTGTAGTAGTTCAGTTTGTCCTCCCTCTCGGTGGGTGTAAAAAGGCCCCCATTCTGGACCGGTAGTGAGGGTTTAACAAGGTGGAGAGCCAGAAGTCATCCCTCTGCCAAATGGTGACAATTCGGCTGTCACTATGAAAGCAAGTGAGCATGCATCATGCCATTTGTGCAAGTGACTCGGAGGAACTCCCTGCCTCCATCTCCACTGCATACTGCCACTGTGTGTCCGGGTCTTCTGTCTCGTCTTCCTCCTCGCCCTGTAGCCCCTCTGGCTGCTCCTGCTCCTCCTGTCCTTTTAGATGAGTAGAAAAACCACCCATTTGGCTACACATTGCCTGTGCTTCAATGTCCTCCTCCTCTTCCAGTTCAGCCCCCACAAGGCTCATGTGGCCATGAGATCGAGGCACCACATCTCCTGTCCCCTAACCAGCCATTGTTACCAGCATCTGTTCCAGGACATGAAGCAGTGGAATGACGTTGTTCATCCCGTAGTCCTGGCATCCTTAAAGGGCCTGAACAAACGGCAGGTGTCATGCATGAGCTGCCACTGGTTGACATCGAAGTTAAACAGTAAAAAAACTGAGAGAAAAAAGGGAGGAAGTTACTTCAATTCTAGAGGGATCTGAAATCCCACAAAAGAATGAAATAAATAGGGTGCCAACAATGGTGGGGACTGGAAGTGGAGTGATGGAAAGAGGAGAAGGAGAAAGATAGGAAGGCGGCTCACTAGGAAGTGTTATGAAAGTTCAAGAACACTCACAGACAGCAATGTTGGGTGTGCGGATTCTGGATGGTGTCGATGTGAGCAATTACACAGTAGACAGTCACCCACCACCAGGTGTAAAAAAAAAAGGGTGGGGTTTGTTTAGTGGGTACCACTCCAAGCGATCGTACTAGTGGTAAAATTCACAATTGGTGAAAATAATAATGAAGTAATAATGCACTGACTTTGCTGAGGGGTGGTCATCAGAATAAGCACATAACACCTGTGACCTAAACCCCCCTGGCCAGGATCGCATGTAGAGTGGCAGTGACAGATGGCAGCATACCGTGGAGGCTTCGGATCAATCACTTTATTCAAACAATATATAGCTCAACGAGTTTCAGGGACAAAGATTCCCTCTCCTCAGGAGAAGATGCAGAATATATACCTTATTGACACATACATATTTATACACATACCAATCAGTAAAAACTGGCGTTTTTCGTGCCTACAATCCCAAAACCGGAAGTGATGTCATGTTCGCTCATTGTGAAACGCATATGCTTTCAAACCATGAACGGGGATGAAAAGAAATGGACACCGTCCATATAATGTTACGGACGGAGCCGATGTTTTGCAGATGAGAGGAGGTGGATGGAAAGGCCGGGAGGCCATCTTACAGGTATGGCGACATGTCACTTCCATTCCGGGTGGAATGCACAAGCACTCACACGGACCAGAAGTGGACAGGGTTGAGGAGTGCGTGCCAACAGACTCGTTGGTGGAGCGCAAGGATGCGTTTCACCAGCCGGAAGTGAAGTAGCGGGATCGAGTGCCTGAAGGTAGGAACGCAAGATGCGGATTAATCCCTCAAAGGGATGGTGAAACAATATACAGGATCTTTTTGTATGTATATGAGGGCGTATTTGCCATGAGATAATATACACATATTAAAGAGAAGATAATAAACATAGGCTTATAGTACATTGTGACAATATGAAATACAATAAAATGAAATAAAGTAGAATAAAATAAGAGCATGAAGTTGTAGGCAGGATATATCCATGCATACAAATGTACCCATGTCCATACAAAAAGGTATTTGCATATATGCACACGTATTCATACACACATACAGATTTGGTGAGGGATCATGCCCTAACGAATACATATAAATACCAAACTACAGACAGACCAATAGCATTCATATAGGAAACAAGATAAAAAAACGTATAGGGCCGTCACCATATATTGGAGGGACCATACGTATCAAGATAAAGGAGTAGTAATTGCATAAAAAATATATTGATAGACATGCAGCTTAATTCATAAAATAGTGTGGAATGAGTAAAATCCATCATGCCAGCTCAAAGGCACTATATATTCGCGTGTGGTGGGTGTGTTGGATAGCTTGACGTGGGCTAATGTATAAAGATGCTTATATACAGGTCCTTCTCCAAAAATTAGCATATTGTGATAAAGTTCATTATTTTCTGTAATGTACTGATAAACATTAGACTTTCATATATTTTAGATTCATTACACACCAACTGAAGTAGTTCAAGCCTTTTATTGTTTTAATATTGATGATTTTGGCATACAGCTCATGAAAACCCAAATTTCCTATCTAAAAAAATTAGCATATTTCATCCGACCAATAACAGAAAAGTGTTTTGAATACAAAAAAAAGTCAACCTTCAATTAATTATGTTCAGTTATGCACTCAATACTTGGTCGGGAATCATTTTGCAGAAATTACTGCTTCAATGTGGCGTGGCACGGAGGCATCAGCCTGTGGCACTGCTGAGGTGTTATGGAGGCCCAGGATGCTTCGATAACGGCCTTAAGCTCATCCAGAGTGTTGGGTCTTGCGTCTCTCAACTTTCTCTTCCCAATATCCCACAGATTCTCTATGGGGTTCAGGTCAGGAGAGTTGGCAGGCCAATTGAGCACAGTAATACCATGGTCAGTAAACCATTTACCAGAGGTTTTGGCACTGTGAGCAGGTGCCAGGTCGTGCTGAAAAATGAAATCTTCATCTCCATAAAGCTTTTCAGCAGATGGAAGCATGAAGTGCTCCAAAATCTCCTGATAGCTAGCTGCATTGACCCTGCCCTTGATAAAACACAGTGGACCAACACCAGCAGCTGACATGGCACCCCAGACCATCACTGACTGTGGGTACTTGACACTGGACTTCAGGCATTTTGGCATTTCCCTCTCCCCAGTCTTCCTCCAGACTCTGGCACCTTGATTTCCGAATGACATGCAAAATTTGCTTTCATCCGAAAAAAGTACTTTGGACCACTGAGCAACAGTCCAGTGCTGCTTCTCTGTAGCCCAGGTCAGGCGCTTCTGCCGCTGTTTCTGGTTCAAAAGTGGCTTGACCTGGGGAATGCGGCACCTGTAGCCCATTTCCTGCACACGCCTGTACACGGTGGCTCTGGATGTTTCTACTCCAGACTCAGTCCACTGCTTCCGCAGGTCCCCCAAGGTCTGGAATCGGTCCTTCTCCACAATCTTCCTCAGGGTCCGGTCACCTCTTCTCGTTGTGCAGTGTTTTCTGCCACACTTTTTCCTTCCCACAGACTTCCCACTGAGGTGCCTTGATACAGCACTCTGGGAACAGCCTATTCGTTCAGAAATTTCTTTCTGTGTCTTACCCTCTTGCTTGAGGGTGTCAATGATGGCCTTCTGGACAGCAGTCAGGTCAGCAGTCTTACCCATGATTGCGGTTTTGAGTAATGAACCAGGCTGGGAGTTTTTAAAAGCCTCAGGAATCTTTTGCAGGTGTTTAGAGTTAATTAGTTGGTTCAGATGATTAGGTTAATAGCTCGTTTAGAGAACCTTTTCATGATATGCTAATTTTTTGAGATAGGAATTTTGGGTTTTCATGAGCTGTATGCCAAAATCATCAATATTAAAACAATAAAAGGCTTGAACTGCTTCAGTTGGTGTGTAATGAATCTAAAATATATGAAAGTCTAATGTTTATCAGTACATTACAGAAAATAATGAACTTTATCACAATATGCTAATTTTTTTAGAAGGACCTGTACCTGTGCAAAATAAAGATAAGAAGGCATCTTATTATAATTAGATAGAGGAAAAAGAGAGGGCCTTTAAATTAAGAGTGGTTATGCCTCAATGAGGCCTAATCTACAATTCATTCAAATGTTGTGGATCTATAAACTCAATATCTTGGTTCTCTTTGGCCTTAACTAGTCACTAGAGTGAATTACTAAAAGAAGACAATGAGAGGAACACACAAAGTGAATTGTAGATTAGGCCTCATTCATAGAATTGAGCGGACACCCGGATCTTCGGGTTCGGCAGGTTAAGCCGAACTTGAAAAAAAAGTTCGGGTTCGGGACCCGAACTTGACCCCGAACCCCATTGAAGTCAATGGGGACCCGAACCTTTGGGCTCTAAAATAGTCCTGGAAATGGCTAGAGGGCTGCAAAAAGCATCAAAATGTGCTTAAGAGCATGACAACTGTTCTGCAAACAAATGTGGATAGGGAAATGACTAAAAATAACATAAAATATAGAAACATTTTAAATAACAATCTGGATCTAGGAGTAGGAGGTTGAGGAGGTGGTGGATGGGTGGATGTGGCAGTGTAGGTTGACGTGGCGGTGTAGGCTGAAGCGGCGGTGAAGGAGGAATAGGTAGCCAACACTGATTTGTGTTATATATTTTTTTTTAATTGGGACATATAACAAAATAAAACTAAGAATAAGTGCACTTGAGTACAAGAATGGATGGTTGAGGCTGGTGTAAATGTTTATTCTGCACAAGACACAAGTCCTGTGGGATCCATGCCTGGTTCATTTTAATAAACGTAAGCTTGTCCACATTCGCTGCGGCCTGTGATAATGCTCTCTGCCGTGCTAAACACACGTTCACACTGAACACTGGCTGCAGGGCAGGTCAGCACCTCCAAGGCTGACAAATGCTAATGGCCATGCTAACCCTGCCTTCTCAGGGGGTGACGGTGCCCCAGCTGCGTTAGTGACCTCTTCCTCCTCCTCTGCCTTCGCCTTGTGCTCCCACTGTGCCCCCGCTGTTAGGTGGGAATGCTATCATCAGCGTGCGCTTGTAGTCGTGCATCTTCCGATCAGTAACAGATGTTTTCACTAAATTTAGTTCCCTGTCAGCAATGCAGAGCAGGGGTTCATTCACGGCAAAAGGGGGTTCATGTCACCCAGCAATACAACAGAGGATTTTGAGAGATTTAGGCCCCTGTCAGCAATGCAGAGCAAGTGTTCATTCACGGCAAAAGGGGGTTCATGTCACCCAGCAATAGAACAGAGGATTTTGAGAGATTTTGGCCCCTGTCACCCAGGCACAGCAGGGGTTTGTATACGCCAAAAATTGTAAAATGTCACCCGACAATTGAAAATAAGTTTTTTTTCAATTTAGGGCACTAAAATTGGCACTTTTTTTAAAATTAAAATGGCTCTAAAATAGTCCTTGAAAAGGCTAGAGGGATGTAAAAGGCAGTAAAATGTGCTTAAGAGCATGGCAACTGCTCTGCAAACAAATGTGGATAGGGAAATAACTTAAAATGAAATAAAATTACTAAAAATTGCAAATTATTAACCTGCAACTCAGAGAAAGAGGTGGATATGTTGTCGGAGGTTGAGGAGGCAGTGAATGTGGTGAGGAACAGGTAGCCAACAATGTTTTTTTATTTTTTTTATTGGGGTAGGTAGCCCCCAAAATATTGGGACAAATAAAATAAAAAAGAAAGCAAAGAATCATTGCACTTGACTTGAGTACAAGAATGTATGTTTGATGGTGGTATAAATGTCTATTCTGCACAAATAACAGACAAGTCTTGTGGGATCCAAGCCTGGTTCATTTTAACCACTTGGCGCCACGCTAACGCCGAAAGGCGTCATCTCCGCGGCGCTCCCAGGCTACGCTAACGCCGATTGGCGTCATCTCGCGTGAGCCGAGATTTCCTGTGAACGCGCGCACACAGGCGCGCGCGCTCACAGGAACGGAAGGTAAGCGAGTGGATCTCCAGCCTGCCAGCGGCGATCGCTCGCTGGCAGGCTGGAGATCCGAATTTTTTAACCCCTAACAGGTATATTAGACGCTGTTTTCATAACAGCGTCTAATATACCTCCTACCTGGTCCTCTGGTGGTCCCTTTTGTTAGGATCGACCACCAGAGGACTCAGGTAGGTCAGTACAGTCGCACCAAACACCACACTACACTACACTACACCCCCCCGTCACTTATTAACCCCTTATAAACCCCTGATCACCCATGATCACCCCATATAAACTCCCTGATCACCCCCCTGTCATTGATCACCGCCCTGTCATTGATCACCCCCCTGTCAGGCTCCGTTCAGACGTCCGTATGATTTTTACGGATCCACGGATACATGGATCGGATCCGCAAAAAGCATACGGACGTCTGAATGGAGCCTTACAGGGGGGTGATCAATGACAGGCGGGTGATCACCCATATACACTCCCTGATCACCCCCCTGTCATTGATAACCCCCCTGTAAGGCTCCATTCAGACGTCAGCATGCGTTTTGTGGATCCGATCCATGTATCCATGGATCCGTAAAAAATCATGCGGATGTCTGAATGGAGCCTTACAGGGGGGGTGATCAGTGACAGGGGGGTGATCACCCTGATTACCCTGATCACCCCCTGTCATTGATAACCCCCCTGTAAGGCTCCATTCAGACGTCCGCATGCGTTTTGTGGATCCGATCCATGTATCCATGGATCCGTAAAAAATCATACGGACGTCTGAATGGAGCCTTACAGGGGGGTGATCAATGACAGGTGGGTGATCACCCATATACACTCCCTGATCACCCCCTGTCATTGATCACCCCCCTGTCATTGATCACTCCCCTGTAAGGCTCCATTCAGACGTCCGCATGATTTTTACGGATCCATGGATACATGGATCGGATCCGCAAAACACATGCGGACGTCTGAATGGAGCCTTACAGGGGGTGATCAATGACAGGCGGGTGATCACCCATATACACTCCCTGATCACCCCCCTGTCATTGATAACCCCCCTGTAAGGCTCCATTCAGACATCAGCATGCGTTTTGTGGATCCGATCCATGTATCCATGGATCCGTAAAAAATCATGCGGATGTCTGAATGGAGCCTTACAGGGGGGGTGATCAGTGACAGGGGGGTGATTACCCTGATCACCCCCTGTCATTGATAACCCCCCTGTAAGGCTCCATTCAGACGTCCGCATGCGTTTTGTGGATCCGATCCATGTATCCATGGATCCGTAAAAAATCATGCGGATGTCTGAATGGAGCCTTACAGGGGGGGTGATCAGTGACAGGGGGGTGATCACCCTGATTACCCTGATCACCCCTGTCATTGATAACCCCCCTGTAAGGCTCCATTCAGACGTCCGCATGCGTTTTGTGGATCCGATCCATGTATCCATGGATCCGTAAAAAATCATGCGGATGTCTGAATGGAGCCTTACAGGGGGGGTGATCAGTGACAGGGGGGTGATTACCCTGAACACCCCCTGTCATTGATAACCCCCCTGTAAGGCTCCATTCAGACGTCCGCATGCGTTTTGTGGATCCGATCCATGGATCCGTAAAAAATCATGCGGATGTCTGAATGGAGCCTTACAGGGGGGGTGATCAGTGACAGGGGGGTGATCACCCTGATTACCCTGATCACCCCCTGTCATTGATAACCCCCCCTGTAAGGCTCCATTCAGACGTCCGCATGCGTTTTGTGGATCCGATACATGTATCCATGGATCCGTAAAAAATCATGCGGATGTCTGAATGGAGCCTTACAGGGGGGGTGATCAGTGACAGGGGGGTGATTACCCTGATCACCCCCTGTCATTGATAACCCCCCTGTAAGGCTCCATTCAGACGTCCGCATGCGTTTTGTGGATCCGATACATGTATCCATGGATCCGTAAAAAATCATGCGGATGTCTGAATGGAGCCTTACAGGGGGGGTGATCAGTGACAGGGGGGTGATCACCCTGATTACCCTGATCACCCCCTGTCATTGATAACCCCCCTGTAAGGCTACATTCAGACGTCCGCATGCGTCTGTGGATCCGATCCATGGATCCGTAAAAAATCATGCGGATGTCTGAATGGAGCCTTACAGGGGGGGTGATCAATGACAGGGGGGTGATCAGGGAGTCTATATGGGTGATCACCCCCCTGTCATTGATCACCCCCCTGTCATTGATCACCCCCCCCCCCCCCTGGTAAGGCTCCATTCAGACATTTTTTTTGGCACAAGTTAGCGGAAATTTTTTGTTTGTTTTTGTTTTTGTTTTTTCTTACTAAGTCTCATATTCCACTAACTTGTGTCAAAAAATAAAATCTCACATGGACGCACCATACCCCTCACGGAATCCAAATGCGTAAACATTTTTAGACATTTATATTCCAGACTTCTTCTCACGCTTTAGGGCCCCTAAAAAGCCAGGGCAGTATAAATACCCCACATGTGACCCCATTTCGGAAAGAAGACACCCCAAGGTATTCCGTGAGGGGCGTATTGAGTCCATGAAAGATTGAAATTTTTGTCCTAAGTTAGCGGAAAGTGAGACTTTGTGATAAAAAAACAAAAAAAAATCAATATCCGCTAACTTATGCAAAAAAATAAAAAATTCTAGGAACTTGCCAGGCCCCTCATTGAATACCTTGGGGTGTCTTCTTTCCAAAGTGGGGTCACATGTGGGGTATTTATACTGCCCTGGCTTTTTAGGGGCCCGAAAGTGTGAGAAGAAGTCTGGGATCCAAATGTCTAAAAATGCCCTCCTAAAAGGAATTTGGGCCCCTTTGCGCATCTAGGCTGCAAAACAGTGTCACACATCTGGTATCGCCGTACTCAGGAGAAGTTGGGGAATGTGTTTTGGGGTGTCATTTTACATATACCCATGCTGGGTGAGAGAAATATCTTGGTCAAATGCCAACTTTGTATAAAAAAATGGGAAAAGTTGTCTTTTGCCAAGATATTTCTCTCACCCAGCATGGGTATATGTAAAATGACACCCCAAAACACATTCCCCAACTTCTCCTGAGTACGGCGATACCAGATGTGTGACACTTTTTTGCAGCGAAGGTGGGCAAAGGGGCACATATTCCAAAGTGCACCTTTCGGATTTCCCCGACCATTTTTTACACATTTTGATTGCAAGGTACTTCTTACACATTTGGGCCCCTAAATTGCCAGGGCAGTATAACTACGCCACAAGTGACCCCATTTTGGAAAGAAGACACCCCAAGGTATTCCGTGAGGGGCACGGCGAGTTCCTAGAATGTTTTATTTTTTGTCACAAGTTAGCGGAAAATGATGATTTTTCTTTTTTTTTCTTTTTTCCTTACAAAGTCTCATATTCCACTAACTTGCGACAAAAAATAAAAAATTCTAGGAACTCGCCATGCCCCTCACGGAATATCTTGGGGTGTCTTCTTTCCAAAATGGGGTCACTTGTGGCGTAGTTATACTGCCCTGGCAATTTAGGGGCCCAAATGTGTGAGAAGTACTTTGCAATCAAAATCTGTAAAAAATGCCCTGCAAAATCCGAAAGGTGCACTTTGGAATATGTGCCCCTTTGCCCACCTTGGCAGCAAAAAAGTGTGACACATCTGGTATCGCCGTACTCAGGAGAAGTTGAGGAATGTGTTTTGGGGTGTCATTTTACATATACCCATGCTGGGTGAGAAAAATATCTTGGTCAAATGCCAACTTTGTATAAAAAAATTGGAAAAGTTGTCTTTTGCCAAGATATTTCTCTCACCCAGCATGGGTATATGTAAAATGACACCCCAAAACACATTCCCCAACTTCTCCTGAGTACGGCGATACCAGATGTGTGACACTTTTTTGATGCCAAGGTGGGCAAAGGGGCACATATTCCAAAGTGCACCTTTCGGATTTCACCGGTCATTTTTTTACAGATTTTGATTGCAAAGTACTTCTCACACATTTGGGCCCCTAAATTGCCAGGGCAGTATAACTACGCCACAAGTGACCCCATTTTGGAAAGAAGACACCCCAAGGTATTCCGTGAGGGGCATGGCGAGTTCCTAGAATTTTTTATTTTTTGTCGCAAGTTAGTGGAATATGAGACTTTGTAAGGAAAAAAGAGAAAAAAAAAAAATCATCATTTTCCGCTAACTTGTGACAAAAAATAAAAAATTCTAGGAACTCGCCATGCCCCTCACGGAATACCTTGGGGTGTCTTCTTTCCAAAATGGGGTCACTTGTGGCGTAGTTATACTGCCCTGGCAATTTAGGGGCCCAAATGTGTAAGAAGTACCTTGCAATCAAAATGTGTAAAAAATGGCCTGCAAAATCTGAAAGGTGCACTTTGGAATATGTGCCCCTTTGCCCACCTTGGCAGCAAAAAAGTGTGACACATCTGGTATCGCCGTACTCAGGAGAAGTTGGGGAATGTGTTTTGGGGTGTCATTTTACATATACCCATGCTGGGTGAGAGAAATATCTTGGCAAAAGACAACTTTTCCCATTTTTTTATACAAAGTTGGCATTTGACCAAGATATTTTTCTCACCCAGCATGGGTATATGTAAAATGACACCCCAAAACACATTCCCCAACTTCTCCTGAGTACGGCGATACCAGATGTGTCACACTTTTTTGCTGCCAAGGTGGGCAAAGGGGCACATATTCCAAAGTGCACCTTTCGGATTTCACCGGTCATTTTTTACACATTTTGATTGCAAAGTTCTTCTCACACATTTGGGCCCCTAAATTGCCAGGGCAGTATAACTACCCCACAAGTGACCCCATTTTGGAAAGAAGACACCCCAAGGTATTCCGTGAGGGGCATGGCAAGTTTTTAGAATTTTTTATTTTTTGTCGCAAGTTAGTGGAATATGAGACTTTGTAAGAAAAAATAAAAAAAATAAAATCATCATCATTTTCCGCTAACTTGTGACAAAAAATAAAAAGTTCTATGAACTCACTATGCCCATCAGCGAATACCTTAGGGTGTCTACTTTCCGAAATGGGGTCATTTGTGGGGGTTTTCTACTGTTTGGGCATTGTAGAACCTCAGGAATCATGACAGGTGCTCAGAAAGTCAGAGCTGTTTCAAAAAGCGGAAATTCACATTTTTGTACCATAGTTTGTAAATGCTATAACTTTTACCCAAACCATTTTTTTTTTTGCCCAAACATTTTTTTTTATCAAAGACATGTAGAACAATAAATTTGGCGAAAAATGTATATATGGATGTCGTTTTTTTTGCAAAATTTTACAGCTGAAAGTGAAAAATGTCATTTTTTTGCAAAAAAATCGTTAAATTTCGATTAATAACAAAAAAAGTAAAAATGTCAGCAGCAATAAAATACCACCAAATGAAAGCTCTATTAGTGAGAAGAAAAGGAGGTAAAATTCATTTGGGTGGTAAGTTGCATGACCGAGCAATAAACCGCTAAAGTTGTGGAGTGCCGATTTGTAAAAAAGGGCCTGGTCACTAGGGGGGTATAAACCTGTGGTCCTTAAGTGGTTAATGAATGTGAGCTTGTCCACGTTGGCTGTGGACAGGCAGCTGCGTCTGTCTGTAATGACGCCTCCTGCCGTGCTAAATACACGTTCAGGCCAGCACCTCCAAGGCATACAGGGCAAGCTCTGGCCATGTGGACAATTTGGAGACCCAGAAGTTGAATGGGGCAGAACCATCAGTCAGTACGTGTAGGTGTGTGCTCAGGTACTGTTCCACCATGTTGTTCAAATGCTGCCTCCTGCTAACACGCTCCATATCAGCATTTGTGGCCGGTTGTTGCGGCGAGGTAACAAAGCTTTTCCACATGTCGGCCATGCTAACCCTGCCTTCTGAGGTGCTGGCACTGACACAGCTGCGTTGGCGACCACTTCCTCCTCCCCTGCCTTCGCCTTGTGCTTCCACTTGTCCCCCGGCGTAAGTCGGGAATGCTCTCAGGAGCGTGTCTACCAGCCTGCGCCTGTAGTCGTGCATCTTCCGATCACGCTCCAGTGAGGGAATTAAGGACGGCACATTACCTTTGTAACAGGGATCCAGCAGGGTGGCTACCCAGTAGTCAGCACACGTTAAAATGTGGACAACTCTGCAGTCGTTGCGCAGGCACTGCAGCATGTAGTCGCTCATGTGTGCCAGGCTGCCCAGAGGTAAGGACAAGCTGTCCTCTGTGGGAGGCATATCGTCTGCGTCCTCCGTATCCCCCCAGCCACGCACCAGTGATGAGCCCGAGCTGCGTTGGAAGCCACCCCGCTGTGAACATGCTTCATCCCCATCCTCCTCCTCATCCTCCTCCTCCTCCAGTAGTGGGCCCTGGCTGGCAAAATTTGTACCTGGCCTCTGCTGTTGCAAAAATCCTCTTTCTGAGCCACTTCTAAAAGACTGGCCTGAAAGTGTTAGAGATGACCCCTCTTCCTCCTCCTCGTCCTGGGCCACATCCTCTTCCATCATCGCCCTAAGTGTTTTCTAAAGGAGACATAGAAGTGGTATTGTAACGCTGATCACGGCATCATCGCCACTGGCCATGTTGGTGGAGTACTCGAAACAGCGCAACAGGGCACACAGGTCTCGCATGGAGGCCCAGTCATTGGTGGTGAAGTGGTGCTGGTCCGCAGTGCGACTCACCCGTGCATGCGGCGAACTCCTGCGCGGTGTGGGGCCTGTCCCCCAAACACATCAGTTTCAGAACGGCCAGTTTACCCTTGGCTGTGCTGAAGTTGGTGGTGAAGGTCTGTCGCTGATCGGATGAGGAGGTGGTAGAAGAGGAGGAGGAAGAGGAGTAGGAAGAGGAGGCAACAGGAGGCAAAGAATGATGCCCTGCGATCCTTGGCGGCGGAAGGATGTGTGCCAAACAGCTCTCTGCCTGGGGCCCAGCCGCCACTACATTTACCCAGTGTGCAGTTAGGGAGATATAGCGTCCCTGGCCGTGCTTACTGGTCCACGTATCTGTGGTTAGATGGACCTTGCCACAGATGTCGTTGCGCAGTGCACACTTTTTTTTTATCCGATACTTGGTTGTGCAGGGAGGGCACGGCTTTCCTGGAGAAGTAGTGGCGGCTGGGAACGACATACTGTGGGACAGCAAGCGGCATGAGCTGTTTGAAGCTGTCCATCTCCATCAGCCTGAATGAGAGCATTTCAAAAGCCAGTAGTTTAGAAATGCTGGCATTCAGGGCCAGGGATCAATAGTGGCTAGGTGGGAATTTACGTTTTCTATCAAAGGTTTGTGAGATGGAGAGCTGAACGCTTCCGTGTGACATGGTGGAGAAGCTTGGTGATGGAGGTGGTGTTGTTGGTGGCACATCCTCTGTTTGCTGGGCGGCAGGTGCCAACGTTCCTCCAGAGGTGGAGGAAGAGGCCGAGGCAGCAGCAGAAAAGGGGGCAGGAGGGGCCTGAGCCCTTTCTTGTTTTTGAAGGTTTTTGCTCCACTGCAGCCCGTGTCTCGCATGTAGATGCCTCGTTATGCAGGTTGTGCTAAGGTTCAGAACATTAAGGCCTCACTTCAGGCTCTGATGGCACAGCGTGCAAACCACTTGGGTCTTGTCGTCAGCACATTGTGTGAAGAAGTGCCATGCCAGGGAATTCCTTGAAGCTGCCTTTGGTGTGCTTGGTTCCTGTTGACGGTGGTCAGTAGCAGGCGAACTGTTTTGGCGACGGCTGCTCTGCTTTTGCACCCTGCTCCTGCTTTTCCTACGTTGTTGGCTCGGTCTCACCACTGCCTCTTCCTCCGAACTCTGTAGGTCAGTGGCACGACCTTCATTCCATGTGGGGTCTAGGTCCTCATCGTCCCCTGCATCGTCTTCCACCCAGTCTTTCTCCCTGAACTCCTTTTCGGTCTGCACACTGCAGAAAGATGCAGCAGTTGGCACCTTTGTTTCGTCATCATCAGAGACGTGCTGAGGTGGTATTCCCATGTCCTCATCAGGAAACATAAGTGGTTGTGCGTCAGTGCATTCTATGTCTTCCACCCCTATGGAATGGCTAGGTGGATGCCCTAGGGAAACCCTGCCAGCAGAGTCTTCAAACAGCATAAGAGACTGCTGCATGACATGAGGCTTAGACAGGTTCCCCGATATGCACGGGGGTGATGCGACAGACTGATGGGCATGGGTTTCAGGCGCCACCTGTGCGCTTTCTGCAGAAGACTGGGTGGGAGATAATGTGAACGTGCTGGATCCACTGTCAGACACCCAATTGACTAGCACCTGTACTTGCTCAGGCCTTACCATCCTTAGAACGGCATTAGGCCCGACCAAATATCGCTGTAGATCCTGGCGCTACTGGGACCTGAGGTAGTAGGTTCAGTCGGACGTGTAGCTGTGGCAGAACGACCACGTCCTCTCCCTGCACCAGAGGCTCCACCAACACCACCACCACGACCATAACCGCGTCCCTTATTAGATATTTGCCTCATAGTTAGCATTCACAAAGCAAAGTAAAAAGTGGTTAAGTATGTTAAAAATAATTAACCACCAATATAAACCCTGATGTAGGGTATTGCACTCTATTTATTTATTTTTACTCTATATGAAAGCGGTATTTGTGACACTCACTTATGCACGTCTTATCCCAGATGTGCAGTATATCAGAGAGTTTTTTCACCCCAGTATGCCAAAGCCGTATTTATGGCCTAAATGTGACAGTGACTTATGCACGTATAATCCCAGATGTGCAGTATATTAGAGGGTTTTTTCACCCTAACCAAAAAGCAGTATTTCTGTCCTAAATATGACAGTGACTTATGCACGTGTAACCCCAGATGTGCAGTATATTAGAGGTTTTTTTCACCCCCAGTATGCCAAAGCCATATTTCTGTCCTAAATGTGACAGTCACTTATACACATGTATTCCCAGATGTGCAGTATATGAGAGGCTTTTTTCACCCCAGTATGCCAAATCTGTATTTATGTCCTAAATGTGACAGTCACTTATGCATGTGTAATCCCAGATGTGCAGTATATTAGAGGGTTTTTTCACCCTAACCAAAAAGCTGTATTTCTGTCCTAAATGTGACAGTCACTTATGCATGTGTAATACCAGATGTACAGTATATGAGAGGCTTTTTTCACCCCAGTATGCCAAAGCCGTATTTATGGCCTAAATGTGACAGTGACTTATCCACGTCTAATCCCAGATGTACAGTATATGAGAGGCTTTTTTCACCCCAGTATGCCAAAGCCGTATTTATGGTCTAAATGTGACAGCTACTTATGCATGTGTAATCCCAGATGTGCAGTATATTAGAGTTTTTTTTCACCCTAACCAAAACGCTGTATTTCTGTCCTAAATGTGACAGTCACTTATACTTGTCTAATCCCAGATGTGCAGTATATTACAGGGTTTTTTCACCCCAGTATGCCAAAGCTGTATTTCTGGACTTGCAGATAGCCTATGCTGCTGATCATGTGTTCATATTGACTAACTGAAAAAAAAAAGTTAGTTTTCAGCAGTAGTTGGCTCAGGGCAGGCTTAAAAAAATTGTGCACTGCACCCACAAAACACTTTTTCTGTAGATCGCTGAGTACATAAACCAGTTCTTGATAAGATCTCTCCCTGATCTCTCCCTCACAGCAACTGCAGCCTCTCCCTTCACTAATCCAAGCTGAGTGACGGGCGGCGCTACGTGACTTCAGCTTAAATAGAGGCTGGGTCACATGCTGCAGTTGGCCAATCACAGCCATGCCAATAGTAGGCATGGCTGTGATGGCCTTTGGGGCCAGTAGTATGACGCTTGTTGATTGGCTGCTTTGCAGCTTTTCAAAAAGTGTCATGCCCAGCTCTGACTATGTGCGGAGGTCGGCCAGAATAGCAGCACGTCTTTAGTGTTTGTTTTGGAGCTGGATCCGCCTCCCATCAGGTGCACTGGGTGGGGTCATTAGTTTAAATGGCTCTCATTTCCAGTGTTATGAGCGGGTTATAGAAATCAGTCTGGCCTAGGAAGCAAGCAAGCAAGCAAGGAAGGTTTTCTGTCCTAGCTCTGTTAATATAAGTGTGGTTTCTGTTCTTGTTGTTTGCTGTTTAAGTTGTGTTGATATCTTCTCTCCCATCCAGGTTCTGTGCGAGAAGGCTGCTCCTATTTCCCCTTTTCACCATCTCAGGGAAGTTAGGGTGTATTAGCCTAGGCACGAGGACACAGCATTCCTACCACCAAGGTCTGCCTGTGGGCTGAGCAGTGCAGGGAGAGAGGTGAGGGATTAGCTAGGAGGTGACCCTTTCCCTGCTTCTCGCTCAGAGCCTGGTTGTTGGTTTTTCTGTGTGTCTGAGTGCTTGTCCGCCGTGACATTATAACCCGCCAAACTTTGACTGTCATTACTCAGCAGTTTTGTGATGGCGTCAATTGAAGCGTTAGTTGACCGCATGCATGGGCTATCCCTAGAGGTTGCGGAGCTACGTGATTCGGTCACATGGTGTCAGAATGCTCTGGCATCAGGTGCAGGTCAAATTTGTGTGGAGCCTAAAGTGGCTCTTCCTGATCGATTTTCAGGGGGTACGGTTGACTTTTTCAGTTTTAGAGAATCCTGCAAATTGTATTTTCGGCTGCGTCCATCGTCGTCAGGTGATGAGAGCCAGGAATAATAGGAATAATCATTTCTCTGCTTAAAGGGGACGCGCAATCCTGGGCCTTTTCTCTGCCACCTGGTTCTTGGGCCCTCCGGTCGGTGGAGGAATTTTTTAAGGCTCTGGGATTAATCTACGATGACCCAGATCGGGTCTCGATGGCAGAATTTATTTCAGGGTGAACATACTGCAGAGGCTTACTGCGTTGAGTTTAGGAGATGGGCTACGGAATCAGAGTGGAATGATCCTGCGTTACGTAGTCAGTTTTGTCAAGGGTTATCTGAGAGATTGAAGGATGCCCTTGCTTTTTATGAATACCCAGACTCTTTGGAGAATGCCATGTCTTTAGCAGTATGGTTAGATAGACGTATCAGAGAAAGGTGTAGGGCTCCCTCCGCGCAAGGGATCCCTTCTGCGAGTGGTTTCGTCTCTACTAGCTTCCCGGGTGATGTTACAGGTAACTCTGGAATAGCGGAGGAACCCATGCAGCTGGGTCAGGTTTCTTGCCATTCTAATAGTAGAGACTTTAGGAAATTGCACAAACTGTGTTACTATTGTTGAAAGAGTGGTCATTTTATTTTTGCTTGTCCTTATGTTAAACCGCAGGTGGAAGTGAAAAAGAAAGAAAAAAAAACTTCCCTGTCACTTGGTAGCGTGAATGGTGTGGTGGAGCAAGCAGGTAGGCAAGCTCCCTGCAGTTCCCGTTTTCTCCTTCCAGCGGTGGTGGCGCTAGAGTCAAGAACATTTTTTGTTGAAGTATTCCTTGATTGTGGTGCTGGGGTAAACCTCATTGACTCTCTTTTTCTTCAAAATCTAGGACTAGGTACTTGCACTTTAGAGAATGAGATTCGAGTTTTTGCAATTGATTTTTCCCCTCTTTCTCAAAGGAGTCTTACATTGTTCATGGTATTCACTTAAGGGTGGGTGATGCACATGTTGAAATTATTTCTTGTTTTGTCATGAAGGATTTGCCAGCTCCTATAGTTTTGGGGTTGCCATGGTTGATTAAACATAACCCAATTAATAGATTGGCAAGTGAGACAAATCATTGGTTGGAGTGAGTTTTGTTCGGATAATTGTCTCTATCTCTGGGGTGCACTACGATTTTACCTCAGTATCGCTCAGATTTTGCGGATGCCTTTTTGGAAGGTGGGGCTCAGGAATTACCCCCTCATCGAGACTATGATTTTCCAGTTAAATTTATCCCTGGGGCTAAATTGCCAAAATCTCGGCTTTACAACCTTTCTTAACCCGAAAGAGAGGTCATGCGAAAGTATATCGCCGAGAGTTTGGCAAAAGGTCATATTAGGCCATCTAAGTCTCCGGTGGCAGTAGGCTTGTTCTTTGTAAAGAAAAAGGATGGATCGCTGAGACCGTGTTTAGATTTCCGGGAATTGAACCATATTACGGTCCGGGATCCATATCCCCTGCCTTTGATTTCTAACCTTTTTGATCAGATTGTGGGAGCCAAGGTGTTCTCCAAGTTGGATTTGAGGGGGCCTACAACCTGATCAGGATCAAGGAGGGGCATGAGTGGAAAACGGCCTTCAATACGCACAAGAGTCATTTTGAGAATCTGGTTATGCCTTTTGGGTTGACGAATGCGCCAGCAGTAGTTCAGCGATTCGTCAATGACATTTTTCATCACCCGGTGGGGAGGTTTGTGGTGGTTTATTTGGATGACATTTTAATTTATTCTCCTGATCTGAAGACCCATCAGGATCATGTGAGACAGGTTTCGACGATCCTTCGGGAGAATAAATTATATGCTAAATTGGAGAAATGTTTATTTTCGGTGCAGGAGCTTCCGTTCTTGGGATACATGCTTTCTGACTCTGGTTTTCGTATGGACCCCGAAAAGGTCCAGGCGGTTCTGGAATGGGACCGACCAGAGAATCAGAAAACTTTGATGCGGTTCTTGGGGTTTACTAATTATTATAGGAAATTTATTTCAAACTATTCCACCATTGTAAAACCTCTCATGGATATGATTAAGAAGGGCGCTGACATCTCTGTCTGGTCGGATGAGGCATTGCAGGCCTTTTTGGCTATTAAGGAGCGTTTTGCGTCTGCTCCCATTCTGGTGCAGCCTGATGTGTCTCAGCTATTCATCGTGGAGGTTGATGCATCTGAAGTGGGGGTTGGACCGGTACTGTCGCAGGGTTCATCTGGCAAATGGGTCCCGTGTGCTTTTTTCTCCAAGAAGCTCTCGGTCGCCGAGAAGAATTATGATGTTGGCGATAGAGAGTTGCTGGCTATCAAGTTGGCCTTTGATGAATAGCGTCACTGGTTGGAGGGGGCGTCTCACCCTGTTACAGTATATACAGACCATAAGAATTTGGCGTACTTGCAGCCTGCCAAGCGTCTGAACCCTAGACAGGCCAGATGGTCACTGTTTTTTACCAGGTTCAATTTTGTTGTTACCTTTCGCCCAGGGGTTAAGAACGTCAAGGCAGATTCCTTGTCTCACAGCTTTCCTGGGGGAGGTGATTCAGAGAATCCTGCTCCAATTTTGGCGGATGGGGTGGTTGTCTCCACTCTGTACCCCGAATTGGAGATGGAGGTGTTGGGAGCCCAGGAGGGGGCTCCTGGTTCTTGTCACCCAGGGAGGTTGTTTGTTCCTGAGGGCCTGCAATACAAGGTATTTAAGGAACATCACAATACTGTCCTTGCTGGGCATCCTGGTGGTAAGTCGACCTTTGAGCTTGTGTCCCGGAGGTTCTGGTGGCCCAGGTTACGTAAGAGCATTGAGGATTACGTGGCAGCTTGTGAAATCTGTGCTCGGTCAAAGGTTGCTCATACTCGACCGGCTGGTTCACTTCTTCCATTGTCTATTCCATCTCGTCCCTGGACTCAGTTGTCTATGGATATATTACGGATCTACCGAGTTCCTCCGGGAGAACAGTAATTTTGGTGGTAGTTGACCGTTTCAGTAAAATGGCTCACTTTGTATCTTTAGCTAGTCTGCCTAACGCCAAGACCCTTGCGCAGATTTTTATGGATAATATTGTGAAATTTCATGGTATTCCTTCGGATGTGGTCTCCGATAGGGGCACGCAGTTTGTCTCCAGGTTTTGGAGGGCGTTCTGCTCTCGGCTTGGCATTCAACTTTCATTCTCTTCGGCTTTTCATACACAGTCGAATGGACAGACAGAGCGTACTAATCAAAACCTGGAGACCTACTTGAGGTGCTTTGTGGCTGAGAATCAGGAGGACTGGTCCTCATTCTTGTCTCTAGCAGAATTTGCTTTGAATAACCTTAGGCAGGAGTCCACGGGTAAATCACCGTTTTTCGGCGCATACGGCTTTCATCCTCAGTTTGGTACCTTTTCTGGGACTGGTTCCTCTGGGATGCCAGAGGAGGAGAGATTTTCTTCTGCCTTGTCTTCCATCTGGCGGAAGATCCAAGGGAATTTGGAGAAGATGGGCAAGAGGTATAAGTGAATGGCTGACAAGAGACGTGTGACTGGTCCGGACCTGTGTGTGGGTGATCTGGTATGGTTGTCCACTAAAAATATTAAGTTGAGAGTTCCATCTTGGAAACTGGGTCCAAGATTTATTGGTCCTTACAAAATATCTGCAGTGATCAACCCAGTAGCGTTTCGGCTGGATCTTCCGCAAACTTGGAGGATTCATGACGTGTTCCACAGGTCTTTACTGAAAAAATATGTGAAACCTGTGGAACCATCGCCATTGCCTCCTCCTCCTGTTCTGGTCGATGTAAATTTGGAGTTCGAGATCTCCAGGATTCTCGACTCTAGAGTTCCTCTGGGTTCTGGTACACTGGAGGGGATACGGCCCTGAGGAGAGGATGTGGGTTCCTGCACGGGATGTCAGTGCCAGCCGACTGGTGAGGGCTTTTCATAGATCCCATCCGGATAAGGTTGGTCTGGGGTGTCCGGAGGTCACCCGTAGAAGGGGGGTACTGTCATGCCCGGCTCTGACTATGTGCATAGGTCGGCCAGAATAGCAGCACATCTTTAGTGTTTGTTTTGGACTCGCCTCCCATCAGGTGCACTGGGTGGGGTCATTAGTTTAAATGGCTCTCATTTCCAGTGCTCTGAGCGGGTTATAGAAATCAGTCTGGCCTAGGAAGCAAGCAAGCAAGCAAGGAAGGTTTTCTGTCCTAGCTCTGTTAATATAAGTGTGGTTTCTGTTCTTGTTGTTTTCTGTTTAAGTTGTGTTGATATCTTCTCTCCCATCCAGGTTCTGTGCGAGAAGGCTGCGCCTATTTCCCCTTTTCACCATCTCAGGGAAGTTAGGGTGTATTAGCCTAGGCATGAGGACACAGCATTCCTACCACCAAGGTCTGCCTGTGGGCTGAGCAGTGCAGGGAGAGAGGTCAGGGATTAGCTAGGAGGTGACCCTTTCCCTGCTTCTCGCTCAGAGCCTGGTTGTTGGTTTTTCTGTGTGTCTGAGTGCTTGTCCGCCGTGACAAAAAGTGCCATAAAAATCGCCGAACACCGAAGCCAAACTTTTACGTAAATGTTCGGGTCCAGGTGCCGAAAACCCTAAAGTTTGGTACGAACCTGAACTTTACAGTTCGGGTTCGCTCAACTCTACTCATTGAGGCATAACCACTCTTAACTTAAAGGCCCTCTCTTTTTCCTCTATCTAATTATAATAAGATGCCTTCTTATCTTTATTTTGCCCAGGTATATAAGCATCTTTATACATTAGCCCATGTCAAGCTATCCAACACACCCACCACACACGAATATATAGTCTACAGGTAGTGGACAGATGGCTCACTTTGGTTCACCACACCTGGTGCTCAGGTTCAAAAAGAAACACCCCTAGTTCTAAGTAAAAAAAAAATTTTTAAAAGATGGAACCGGAAATCACGTGGAAGTAGAATAACTAAAATGTATTACACTACATAGACATGTATACATATAGGTAGAGATAAGGAGGAATACCTGTGTGACATGTAACCTCGAGTGTACATGGCCATGTACACAAATACGAAAAATCACTGCTAAAGAAGCGCTATCCTACTCATGCAAGCAAATATTCGTAATAGGATTCTCGCGAGAAGTAAGGCGAGACCTCGGCGAAACCAAAAATAACATCGCCGGAGTGGAGATCAGCCGAACTGTGGAACGCCACAGCAGGAACCCCCGCGTGTCGAATAAGGTGAACCACCTAGGCACACAGTAAGTAGAGAGACAACTTGGATAAAATTATATTGGGACTGTATAGAGACTATTCCCTCAAGATAAAAAATACACAAAGTCCTCTATATGTGAGATAAAGAAAGTCGCAGCACGGTTGGAATTATAATTACGTGCCTAGACATCTGTGAGTTAAATTGGATGGACAATCTGAACACTGCTCAAAGGGAAATACGTGTAACCTTTTAGATACCATCTTTCTAGGCACCGCATATGACCGCTATCTGAAATTAATATACGGCACATGGGAATGTATGTACTGACGGCATAGTCTATGATAGCTACAATTTGAGTGCAATTGTACATGCTATTTAGGAGAAATCGCTCTACCATAACAGCTGTGATCCAAAGAGTTATCCCTACAGGGAGGATACGGATGCAGCTTGTTTGATACAGCGAATCCTGAATGTGATATATCTACAGTACAGACCAAATGTTTGGACACACCTGCTGTGTTAGCCATGCTGGTTCAGTATGCCTTCAATTTTGAATAAATCCCCAACAGTGTCACTAGAAGAGCACCCCCACACCATCACACCTCCTCCTCCATGCTTCACGGTGGGAACCAGGCATGTAGAGTCCATCTGTTCACCTTTGTTGCGTCACACAAAGACACGGTGGTTGGAACCAAAGATCTCAAATTTGGACTCATCAGACCAAAGCACAGATTTCCACTGGTCTAATGTCCATTCCTTGTGTTCTTTAGCCCAAACAAGTCTCTTCTGCTTGTTGCCTGTCCTTAGCAGTGGTTTCCTAGCAGATATTCTACCATGAAGGCCTGATTCACACAGTCTCCTCTTAACAGTTGTTCTAGAGATGTGTCTGCTGCTAGAACTCTGTGTGGCATTGACCTGGTCTCTAATCTGAGCTGCTGTTAACCTGTGATTTCTGAGGCTGGTGACTCGGATGAACTTATCCTCTGCAGCAGAGGTGACTCTTGGTCTTCCTTTCCTGGGGTGGTCCGCATGTGAGCCAGTTTCTTTGTAGCGCTTGATGGTTTTTGTGACTGCACTTGGGGACAATTTCAAAGTTTTCCCAATTTTTCGGACTGACTGACCGTCATTTCTTAAAGTAATGATGGCCACTTGTTTTTCTTTACTTAGCTGCTTTTTTCTTGCCATAATACAAATTCTAACAGTCTATTCAGTAGGGATGTCAGCTGTGTATCTACCTGACTTCTCCACAACGCAACTGATGGTCCCAACCCCTTGTATAAGGCAAGAAATCACACTTATTAAACCTGACAGGGCACACCTGTGAAGTGAAAACCATTTCAGGTGACTACCTCTTGAAGCTCATCAAGAGAATGCCAAGAGTGTGCAAAGCAGTAATCAAAGCAAATGGTGGCTACTTTGAAGAACCTAGAATATGACATATTTTCAGTTGTTTCACACTTTTTTGTTATGTATATAATTCCACATGTGTTAATTCATAGTTTTGATGCCTTCAGTGTGAATCTACAATTTTCATAGTCATGAAAATAAAGAAAACTCTTTGAATGAGAAGGTGTGTCCAAACTTTTGGTCTGTACTGTATATTTACGTGAATATAGTGATATCCACACACCTTCTATATATTGTTTTTTTATTGTTGCTTTTTATACATTTTTACCTACATGTATACATGTCTATGTAGTGTAATACATTTTTGTTATTCTACTTCCACTTGATTTCCAACTGTTCTGAGTGCCAGTTCCATCTTTTCACGAATATATAGTGCTTTTGAGCTGGCATGATGGATTTTACCTATTCCACACTGACTAATTTATGAATCAAGCTGCATGTCTATCAATATATTTTTTATGCAATTACTACTCCTTTATCTTGATACGTATAATCCCTCCTGTATATGGTGACTATTGACACGGCCCTGTACCTTTTTTATCTTGTTTCCTGTATGGATGCTATTGGTCTGTCTGTAGTTTGGTGTTTACATATATTTGTTAGGGCAGGATCCCTCACCAAATCTGTACCTTTTTGTATGGACATGGGTACATTTGTATGCATGGATATATCCTGCCTACAACTTCTTGCTCTTATTTTATTCTACTTTATTTCATTTTATTGTATTTCATATTGTGACTCTGTACTATAAGCCTATGTTTATTATCTTCTCTTTTATATGTGTATTTTATATTTTAGCTCATGGCAAATACGCCCTCATATAAATACAAAAAGATCCTGTATATTGTTTCACCATCCCCTCTCTGTTTTGAGGGATTCGTCCATATCTTGCGTTCCTACTTGCAATGCACTCAATCCCGTTTCCGGCTGGTGAAACGCATCCTTGCGCTCCACCAACGAGTCTGTTGGCACGCACTCCTCAACCCTCTCCACTTCCGGTCCGTGTGAGTGCTTGTGCGTTCCTTACAGGTGTTGCCATACCTGTAAGACGGCCTCTAGGCCTTTCCATCCGCCTCCTCTCATCTGCAAAACATCGGCTGCGTCCGTAACATTACATTGACGGTGTCCATTTAATTACTTAATTATTTTGACGTCTTTTCATCCCCGTTCATGGTTTGAAAGCATATGCGGTTCATGACGAGCGGACATGACGTCACTTCCGGTTCCGGGATTGTAGGCACGAAAAACACCAGTTTTCACTGATTGGTATGTGTATAAATATGCATGTGTCAATAAGGTATATATTCTGCATCTGCTCCTGAGGAAGGGGAACCTTTGTCCCTGAAACGCGTTGAGCTATATATTGTTTGAATAAAGTGATTGATCCGAAGCCTCCACGGTATGCTGCCATCTGTCACTGCCACTCTACATGCGATCCTGGCCAGGGGGGTTTAGGTCACCGGTGTCATGTGCTTATCCTGATGACCATCCCCCAGCGAAGTGAGTGCATTATTACTTCATAATTATTTTCACCAATTGTGAATTTTACCACTTGAACGATAGCTATTTTTATTACAATTTTTATTAACATCTTTTATTGCTAATTTTACTGCTTCCTTCACGATACATTTTATTTGTTTGGACTCGCTCCTTCTGACTGGACTACAGTTCATTCACTTATATAGCGACCATATCCATCTTTGAGTGGCACTCACTAAACAAACCCCCCCTTTTTTTTACACCTGGCAGTGGGTGACTGTCCACTGTGTAATTATTCACACCGACACCATCCGGAATCCGCACCCCAACATTGCTGACATCGAAGTTACACAGTGGAGAACCCCTATCCGCTTGCATCATCAAGAAATCTTTGATGGCCTTTCTCTGTTCATATAGTCGGTCCAACATATGGAGAGTGGAATTCCAATGGGTGGAAACGTTGCATATCCGCCTATGTTAGGGGAGGCCGTTCTGCAGGTCAAGGAGGGTGTGCTTTGCGGTATACGACTGGCTGAAGTGCATGCAAAGTTTCCTGCCTATTTTTAGAAGTCTTGCAGATGGGTGGAAGACTTCAGGAGCCACATAACAACCAGATTGAACACATGTGCCATGCAGGGCACATGGCTCATCCTTCCTTGACTCAGCGCTGACACCATACTCTTCCTGTTGTCTGTCAGCATGGTTCTGATTTTCAGTTGTCGCGGAGGAAACCAGGATTCAATTTCTTGATGCATCACACGGAGCAGTTCCTCCCCTGTGTGACTCCGTTCACCAAGACAAACCAGGTGCAGAACAGCATGACACTGCCGAGCCCTGCACATGTGATATGCTGGAGGGGCACTGTGACTTGTCGCTGCAGTGGAGGCTGAGGACATGGTGGAGGATAAGGAGGGAGAGGTGGACATTGTCGCAGGACCAACAGCGTGACAACGTGGAGGCGAAAGCGGCGTAACCTGGCCAAGTTGCATGTGTGGCTTTGTAGGAGCCACATTCACCCAGTGGGCCGTAAAATACATTTATTGTCCCTAACCAGTAGTTAAAGCTCCACACGTCGGCGCTGCCGTGCACTTTGGCAGACACAAACGGGCTCAAGGACTGGCCCACCTTCTATTCTACATATTTGTGCAGTGCTGGTACTGCCTTTTTAGAAAAAAAAATGATGGCTTGTGACTCTCCACTTTGGCTCAGCACAATACATCAGTTCTCTGAAAGGTGCGAGGTCCATGACTTGGAAAGGGAGGAACTGCAGCACCAGCAACTTGTGTGCACGCATACTGCTGTCTCTTGGAAATCGGTTTGTTGATCGATTGCTGACGGAATGACTGACGAGGAGTAGGAGGAGCAGGAGCATCTGGACCAGAAGAAGATGGGAATGACAGACAGCTCCCTTCGACTGAGGTGGTGGATCATTGACTGCCTGAAACCTGGTGTGTTCCACTGGCTGATGCAGTGTTTGCTGCGGCAGACTGGACCACCACATCAGAGCTATAGTTCTCTGAAGCCACTGTATGGCGACACTACATATGTTGCACCCTGGCCATGCTTCACCTTCTGCCCACAGATGTGACATATGGCTCCGTTCACCTCCTGTGGCGCTTTGAAAAGAAACTGCCACACCGCCGAGTAGGTGATTTTCCCCCCAACAGTCCACACTGACTGATTGCTACTGCTGCTGAATCCCTGCACCACTACTTCCCGGGCAGGTAGGCTGCTGCGAAACAGGTGGTCTACTCCGGGCACATTTGGCTCTTGACATCGCACTGCTGTCAACCTGCTGACTAACGGCCATGCTACCGACTTGCTGTCTCTGCCGCTGCCTGACGGGCAAGCTGCCACCCTCTTCTCCTGATGATGATGAAGCCCCTTCTTCACCCGGCTCTCAAGTGCGATCGGCTTTATCATCATCGAGTAGTGTCTGCACACCACTGATGTCCTCCTCAACGGCCTCTGGGTCAGGAGCCTGACCACTCTCAACACAAGCTCCCATGCCACTCTCCTCATCACTACTTGCCCGCCTGGCAGAGGAAGTGGCGGAATTCTCCTTCACATCTTGGCTGGGCAGAAGTTGCTGGCTGTCCTCTAATAGCTCATCCTCACTGAAAAGTGAAGCTGAGCCCACTGCAAGTAATAATTCTTGCGGTGATGGAACAGAAAAGGCCAGAGGCAGGTTGAGGAAAGGTGAGGGCACAGAGCCTTCTCCAGGGCCATGCCACCTAAAGGTTGTGTCTGACAAACCCACCGACTGTTGGATGGGGGTGTCTCATGTAACTTGGGATGACTTGAGTGACCGAGTTAACCAATCAAGAACCACAGGGTTGCTGGTCAAGACATGACTGGTAGATGACACTGGGAGCTCAGGCTGCTCGCTGTGACTACAGATTCCACGACCCCTTACTCTGCTGCGACCTCTGCTTGCGCTATAAACATTCAGGCCTCTGCCAATCCTCTGTGCATGCCCTGGCACTTCTCTGCCTGACATACTTGTAGCTGAACTAAACAAATTAAATGGAAATTAAAACACCCCTAAAAGTGACAAATATATTTTTCTTTTTGTACTGAAATAGGCAACTAAACGCTTTCATCACAATTAACTACTGAAATGCACTGAGAATATATTTTTCTTGTTGTATTAAAATACGACCTTATACGCTTTGACCAGAATTTTTTTTAAGACTGAACTGCATATATATATTTCTTGAAGTACTGTAATACGCCCCTATAAGCTTTCACCAGAAATAACTGCAGCAGTGAAATGAGAATATATATTTCTTGTTGGATTGAAATTGGCGACTATACACTTTGAACAGAAAAAAAAATAAAAAATGAACTGCTTATATGCAATGGATCTAAAAAGTCTACACACCCATGTTAAAATGTCAGGTTTCTGTGATGTAAAAAAAAAGAGACAAACAGCAATCATTTTAGAACTTTTTCCACCTTTAATGTGACCTGTAAACTGTACCACTCAATTGAAAAACAAACTGAAATCTTTTAGGTAGAGGGAAGAAAAAATATAAAAATAATATGCTCCTACCGTATAAGCTTTCACCAGAAATAACTGCAGACGTGAGTTGAGAATATACACTCACCTAAAGAATTATTAGGAACACCAAACTAATATGGTGTTGGACCCCCTTTTGCCTTCAGAACTGCCTTAATTCTATGTGGCATTGATTCAACAAGGTGCTGATAGCATTCTTTAGAAATGTTGGCCCATATTGATAGGATAGCATCTTGCAGTTGATGGAGATTTGAGGGATGCACATCCAGGGCACGAAGCTCCCGTTCCACCACATCCCAAAGATGCTCTATTGGGTTGAGATCTGGTGACTGTGGGAGCCATTTTAGTACAGTGAACTCATTGTCATGTTCAAGAAACCAATTTGAAATGATTCGGGCTTTGTGACATGGTGCATTATCCTGCTGGAAGTAGCCATCAGAGGATGGGTACATGGTGGTCATGAAAGGATGGACATGGTCAGAAACAATGCTCAGGTAGCACGTGGCATTTAAACAATGGGCAATTGGCACTAAGGGGCCTAAAGTGTGCCCAGAAAACATCCCCCACACCATTATACCACCACCACCAGCCTGCACAGTGGTAACAAGGTATGATGGATACATGTTCTCATTCTGTTTATGCCAAATTTGGACTCTACCATTTGAATGTCTCAACAGAAATCGAGACTCATCAGACCAGGCAACATTTTTCCAGTCTTCAACAGTCCAATTTTGGTGAGCTTGTGCAAATTGTAGCCTCTTTTTCCTATTTGTAGTGGAGATGAGTGGTACCCGGTGGGGTCTTCTGCTGTTGTAGCCCACCTTTCTTTCCCATTCTGACATTCAGTTTGGAGTTCAGAAGATTGTCTTGACCAGGACCACAACCCTACATGCATTGAAGCAACTGCCATGTGATTGGTTGACTAGATAATCGCATTAATGAGAAATAGAACAGGTGTTCCTAATAATTCTTTAGGTGAGTGTATATTTCTTGTTGGAATGAAATAGGCCACTATACGCTTCCAGAAAACTATTAAATAGTGAAGTGCTTATATAATTTTCTGGTAGTACTGAAACACACCCTTACAGTCAGGTCCATAAATATTGGGACATCGACACAATTCTAACATTTTCGGCTCTTTACACCACCACGATGGACTTGAAATAAACCAAAGATGTGCTTTAACTGCAGACTATCAGCTTTAATTTGAGGGTATTTACATCCAAATCAGGTGAACGGTGTAGGAATAACAACAGTTTGCTTATGTGCTTCCCACTTGTTAAGCGACCAAAAGTAATGGGACAATTGGCTTCTCAGCTGTTTCATGGTCAGGTGTGTGTTATTCCCTCATTATCCCAATTACAAGGAGCAGATAAAAGGTCCAGAGTTCATTTCAAGTGTGTTATTTGCATTTGGAATCTGCTGCTGTCAACTCTCAAGATGAGAGCTGTCACTATCAGTGAAGCAAGCCATCATTAGGCTAAAAAATTAAAATTAAACAAACCCATCAGAGAGATAGCAAAAACATTAGGCGTGACCAAAACAACTGTTTGGAACATTCTTAAAAAGAAGGAAGGTACCGGTGAGCTCAGCAACACCAAAAACCTGGAAGACAACAGAAAACAACTGTGTTGAATGACCGAAGAATTCTTTCCTTGAAGAAGAAAACACCCTTCACAACAGTTGGCCAGATCAAGAACACTCTCCAGGAGGTAGGGGTATGTGTGTCAAAGTCAACAATCAAGAGAAAACGTCACCAGAGTGAATACAGAGGGTTCACCACAAGATGTAAACCATTGGTGAGACTCAAAAACAGGAAGGCCAGATTACAGTTTTCCAAACGACATCTAAAAAAGCCTTCACAGTTCTGGAACAACGTGCTATGGACAGATGAGACCAAGAACAACGTGTACCAGAGTGATGGGAACAGAAGAGCATGGAGAAGGAAATTAACTGCTCATGATCCTAAGCATACCACCTCATCAATGAAGAATGGTGGCGGTAGTGTCATGGCGTGGGCATGTATGGCTGCCAATGGAACTGGTTCTCTTATACTTATTGATGATGTGACTGCTGACAAAGGCAGCAGGATGAATTCAGGCGATATTATCTGCTCATATTCAGCGAAATGCTTCAGAACTCATTGGACAGTGCTTCACAGTGCATATGGACAAAGACCCAAAGCATACTGCAAAAGCAACCAAAGAGCTTTTAACCCCTTCACGCAACATCACGTACATGTACGTGATCGGCTTTCTCTGTCAGCGCAGGGAGTGAAGCGCTGAAGGTTCAGTGAAGCCGGCGTGCTGGGGTTGCTAGGCAACCAGAGAAGCCGGTGGGAACTGCATTGGAGATCTGACCCGCCCACGATCGATGTGATTGGTCCAATACTGCAGAGGGACCAATCGCAGCGCATCGGGGCAGGTAAGGGGGGTTAGGGAGGGACTGTGTGCTTCTCCTTCTCTGATCGTCCCAATTCCTGTCAGGGAAGCGATCAGAGAAGGAGAGAGTGTGAAAAGCTGATGTACCTTCCCGACCTATGACTAGTATACTCGTCATGGAGCACTGCTACTTAGCGCTCCATGACGAGTATACACGTCATGGCATTCAACTGTCACCATGTCTGCAGACATGGTGACAGCAGCTGTTACAATGCCGAGGGGGGTCCTGTGACCCCCCCCCCCCCGTATCGGCGATCGGTGCAAGCCGCAGGTCAATTCAGACCTGCGGTTTGCTGCGATTTCTGCAGTTTCTGATCCGCGGGGATCAGAAACTTTAGCATTCGTAAAATATAAATGTATCCTTCCCCCCTGCACCCCTGAATGATTTTATCCGGGTGGGAGATGCAGGGGGAGGGTTGCGTCTAGTTGGCTTCTAGTGGGTATACCAGGGTGTCAGCACATTGCTGACACCCTGGTATAAACGGCTGACATCTGTGCCACGATTTCAGCCGTTTAACCCTTTCCATATCGGGGTCCGTACGGACCACTGTATGGAAAAGGTTAACAGCTCAGGGAGATCCCTCCCTCTCCCAGACAGCCCCCAGACAGCCCCCCAAAGCCCCGTCCTTACCCTTCCCCATCTACGCAGTCCTGGCCACTACTAAGCAGATGGGGAAGGTTCCCATGGCAACAGGATGCCTTCTCAGGCGTCCTGCTATCCATGGTTCTGAACAGATCTGTGCTGAAGGCATAGATCTGTTCAGACAAAGTGTAAGTAAAATACAGTACAGTACAGTATATATTGTACTGTACTGTATTATACAGACATCAGACCCACTGGATCTTGAAGAACCAAGTGGGTCTGGGTAAAAAAAAAGTAAAAAAAAAAGTAAAAATCAAAAAACACATTTATCACTGATTAAAAATGAAAAAAAAAAAAAATTCCCTACACATTTTTGGTATCGCCGAGTCCGTAACGACCTGATCTATAAAACGCTCATGTTACTTTACGCCATAAAAATAAAAATTTAAAAACTATGATGAAATTTAAATTTTGCCCACCTTACTTCCCAAAAAAAGGTAATAAAAGTGATCAAAAAAGTTGCATGTACGCCAAAATTGTAACAATCAAACCGTCATCTCATCCCATAAAAATCATACCCTATCCAAGATAATCGCCCAAAAACTGAAAAAACTATGGCTCTTAGACTATGGAAACATTAAAAATGATTGTTTTTGTTTCAAAAAAGAAATCATTGTGTAAAACTTACATAAATAAAAAAAAGGATACATACTAGGTATCTCCGCGTCCGTATTGGCCGGCTCTATAAAAATATCACATGGCCTAACCCCTCAGATGACCACCGTAAAAAAAATAAAAATAAAAACGGTGCAAAAAAGGCAATTTTTTGTCATCTTATGTCACAAAAAGTGTAATAGCAAGCGATCAAAAATTCATATGCACCCCAAAATAGTGCCAATCAAACCATCATCTCATCCCGCAAAAAATGAGACCCTATTTAAGATAATCGCCCAAAAACTGAAAAAAATATGGCTCTTAGACTATGGAGACACTAAAACATTTTTTTTGTTTTAAAAATGAAATCATTGTGTAAAACTTACATAAATAAAAAAAATGTATACATATTAGGTATGGCCGCGTCTGTGACAACCTGCTCTATAAAATTACCACATGATCTAACCTGTCAGATGAATGTTGTAAATAAAAAAAATTTAAACGGTGCCAAAAAAGCTATTTCTTGTTACCTTGCCGCACAAAATGTGTAATATAGAGCAACCAAAAATCATATGTACCCTAAACTAGTACCAACAAAACTGCCAACCTATCCCGTAGTTTCTAAAATGGGGTCACTTTTTTGGAGTTTCTACTCTAGGGGTGCATAAGGGGGGCTTCAAATGGGACATGGTGTAAAAAAAAACAGTCCAGCAAAATCTGCCTTTTAAAAACTGTATGGCATTCCTTTCCTTCTGCGCCCTGCCATGTGCCCGTACAGCAGTTTACAACCACATATGGCGTGTTTCTGTAAACTACAGAATCAGGGCCATAAATAATGAGTTTTGTTTGGCTGCTAACCCTTGCATTGTAACTGGAAAAAAAAAAATTAAATGAAAAATCTGCCAAAAAGTAAAATTTTGAAATTGTATCTCTATTTTCCATTAAATCTTGTACAACACCTAAAGGGTCAACAAAGTTTGTAAAATCAGTTTTGAATACCTTGAGGGGTGTACTTTCTTATATGGGGTCACTTTTAGGGAGTTTCTGCTTTAGCGGTGCATCAGGGGGCTTCAAATGGGACATGGTGTAAATAAACCAGTCCAGCAAAATCTGCATTCCAAAAACCAAATGGCGCACCTTCCACTCTACGCCCCGCTGTGTGGCCGTACAGTAGTTTATGGCCACATATGGGGTGTTTCTGTAAACGGCAGATTCAGAGCAATAAAGATACAGTCTTGTTTGGCTGTTAACCCTTGTTTTGTTAGTGGAAAAAATTGGTTAAAATGGAAAATTAGGCAAAAAAATGAAATTCTCAAATTTCATCCCCATTTGCCAATAACTCTTGTGCAACACCTAAAGGGTTAACAAAGTTAGTAAAATCAGTTTTGAATACCTTGAGGGGTGTAGTTTCTTAGATGGGATCTATTTTATGGAGTTTCTACTCTAGGGTTGCATCAGGGGGGCTTCAAATGGGACATGGTGTAAATAAACCAGTCCAGCAAAATCTGCATTCCAAAAACCAAACGGCGCACCTTTCACTCTACGCCCCGCTGTGTGGCCAAACAGTAGTTTACGGCCACATATGGGGTGTTTCTGTAAACGGCAGAGTCAGGGCAATAAAGGTACAGTCTTGTTTGGCTGTTAACCCTTGCTTTGTTAGTGGAAAAAATTGGTTAAAATGGAAAATTCGGCAAAAAAATTAAATTCTCAAATTTCATCCCCATTTGCCAATAACTCTTGTGCAATATCTAAAGGGTTAACAAAGTATTTAAAATCAGTTTTGAATACCTTGAGGGGTGTAGTTTATAGAATGGGGTCATTTTTGGGTCGTTTCTATTATGTAAGCCTCACAAAGTGACTTCAGACCTGTAGTGGACCCTAAAAATTGGATTTCTGAAAAATTTCAAGATTTGCTTCTAAACTTCTAAGCCTTGTAACATCCCCAAAAAATAAAATATCATTCCCAAAATAATTCAAAGATGAAGTAGACATATGGGCAATGTAAAGTCATCACAATTTTTGGGGGTATTACTATGTATTACAGAAGTAGAGAAACTGAAACTTTGAAATTTGCTAATTTTTCCAAATTTTGGGTAAATTTAGGTATTTTTTTATGCAAAAAAAAATATTTGGGGGACTTCATTTTTCCAGTGCCATGAAGTACAATATGTGACAAAAAAACAATCTCAGAACGGCCTGGATAAGTCAAAGGATTTTAAAGTTATAAGCACTTAAAGTGACACTGGTCAGATTTGCAAAAAATGGCCTGGTCCTTAAGGTGAAATAGGGCTGTGTCTTGAAGGGGTTAAGGGAAAGAAGTGGAATGTTATGCAATGTCCAAGTCAATCACCTGACCTGAATCCAATTGAGCATGCATTTCCCTTGCTGAAGACAAAACTGAAGGTAAAAAGCCCAAAGAACAAGCAGGAACTGAATACAGTTGCAGTAGAGGCCTGGCAGAGCATCACCAGGGATGAAACCCAGTGTCTGGTGATGTATATGCGTTCCAGACTTCAGGCTGTAATTAACTGCAAAGGATTTGCAACCAAGTATTAAAAAAGTGAAAGTTTGATTTATGATTAATATTATGTCCCATTACTTTTGGTCCCTTAACAAGTGGGAGGCACAGAAGCAAACTGTTGTAATTCTTAGACCGCTCACCTGATTTGGATGTAAATACCCTCAAATTAAAGCTGATAGTCTGCAGTTAAAGCATATTTTCTTTGTTTGATTTCAAATCCATTGTGGTGGTGTATAGAGCCAAAAATGTTAGAATTGTGCCGTTGTCCCAATATTTATGGACCTGACTGTATATGCTTTCTCCAGAAATAACTGCAAAAGGACAGTGCTTATATATTTATATTTTTTACTGAAATACACCCCTATACGCTTTCACCATAAATAACTGCAACAGTGCAGTGCGTATATACTTTTCTTTTTTAACTGAAATACGCCCCTATATGCTTTCACCAGAAATAACTGCAACAGTGAAGAGAACATATATTTGTTTTGTTTTTTAAGAAATACGCCCATATACACTTTCACCAGAAATAACTTCAACAGTGCAGTGCGTATATATTTTTCTTTTTTTAATGAAATATGCCCCTATATGCTTTCACCACAAATAACTCCAGAAGTGACCTGAGAATATATATTTCTTGTTGGAATGAAATAGGCTACTATACGCTTTAACCAGAAAACAATATTGAATAGTGAAGTGCGTATATATTTTTCTGTTAGTACTGAAATATGCCCATATTTCATCAGAAATACCGTAACTGCAACAGTGCAGTGCGTATATATTTGTCATTTTTAACTGAAATACGCCCCTATATGCTTTCACCAGAAATAACTGCAAAAGGCCAGTGCGTATATATTTTTCTTTTTTTACTGTAATACATCCTATACGCCTTTTCCAGATATAACTGCAGAAGTGACCTGAGAATATATATTTCTTGTTGGAATGAAAGAGGCCACTATACACTTTACCGGAAATCAATTAAATAGTAAAGTGCGTTTATATTTATCTTTTTTTTACTGAAAAACACCTATACGCTTTCATCAGAAATAACTGCAACAGTGCAGTGCATATATATTTTTCTTATTTTACTGAAATACGCCCCTATATGATTTCAACTGAAATAACTGCAACACTGCAGTGTGTATATACTTTTCTTTTTTAACAGAAATACACCCCTATACGCTTTCACCAGAAATAACTACAACAGTGCAGTGAGTATATATTTTTCTTTTTTTAATGAAACACGCCCCTATACACTTTCAACAGAAATAACTCCAGAAGTGACCTGAGAATATACATTTCTTGTTGGAATGAAATAGGCTACTATACGCTTTAACCAGAAAACTATTGTAGAGTGAAGTGCGTATATATTTTTCTGTTAGTACTGAAATATACCCCTTGACCCCAAACCCCATTGAAGTCAATAGGGACCCGAACTTTTGAGCACTAAAATAGAAGCAAATATGTCATGGAAAGAGCTAAAGGGCTGCAAATGCCAGCAAAATGTGGTTAAGAGCATGGCGAGTGGATAGGGAAATTACTTTAAAAAACATAAAATACATAAAAATAATAATCTTGATCTAGAAGGACGAGGTCCATATGGAGTAGGAGGTTGAGGAGTTTTTTTAGTTTTAAATTTATTTAAATTTTTTTTAAATTAGGGTACACCCCAAAACATTGGGAAATATAACCTGTGATAACCCCCTCCAGTCATGCTAAACAGACGTCCAGACAATACACTGGCTGCAGGGCAGGCCAGCACCTCCAAGGCGTAAAGGGCAAGCTCAGGCCATGTGCCCAATTTGGAGACCCAGAAGTTGAAGGGGGCAGACCTATCATTCAGTATGTGTAGGAGTGTGTATACATACTGCTCCACCATGTTGCACGTCCCTGTCCACCATCCATTTGGATATCTTCTCTATCAACTTTCAATGTTCTTTTCTGAGCCTACCATGTTGATCACAGTTATTGGCGATTCAGGGTTCCACGCAGGAGAGGGCGCGTGCGAAAGAGAGACCACATTCAAGGGAGTTTAATTGTTTCAAATTAAATATGATAGAGTGGAAATATGGGACAAAGTATTAAAGCGCAAATGTGGGACAACTTGTTAAAGTTTAAGCATTGAATGAAAGGAGGTGGCGCGCAAGTAAAGAAGAATTTCTGAAATTCTATTCCTTGTCACCTGTGCAGAGAAGCCTCTGTGACGTCCACCATCCATTTGGATATCTTCTCTATCAACTTTCGATGTTCTTTTCTGAGCCTACCATGTTGATCATGGTTATTGGCGAATCAGGGTTCCACACCGGAGAGGGAGCGTGAGAAAAAGAGACCACATCCAAGGGAGATAAATGGCTGAAATTTTATTTTGATCAAGCGAAAATATAAGAAAAATTATTGAGGTGCAAATGTGGGACAAATTATTGAAGCGCAAATGAGAGACAAATTATTAAAGCGCAAATGTGGGACTAATTATTAAAGCGAAAATGTGGGAAAAATTATTGAAGCGCAAGTGTGGGACAAGTTATTAAAGTGCAAATGTGGGACAAATTATTGAAGCGCAAATGTGGGACAATTTGTTAAAGTTTAAGCATTGAATGAAAGGAGGTGGCGCGCATCAAGTAAAGAAGAATTTCTGAAATTTTATTCCCTGTCACCTATGCAGAGCAGAGGTTTATTCACGTACAAAATAGTTAAATATTAACCCAAGAATGTAACAGAAAAATTTGTGAATTTTTTTTAACCTGTCTACTCGGCATTGAAGTGGTACATCACACCCAAAAATTTGTGAATTTCACCCGAAATCGTAACAGACAAATTTGTGAATTTTTTTAACCTGTCTACTAGGTATAGCAGAGGTACATCACACCAAAAAATTGGTGAATATGACCCAAAAATGTAACAGACAAATTTGTGAATTTTTTTAACCTGTCTACTAGGTATAGCAGTGGTAAATCCCACCCAAAAATTGGTGAATTTCACCCGAAAATGTAACAACGTAGTGAAATGACATAAAATAAAATACGTACAAATCAAAAAATAAATAATTGATTTATGAGGTGGCGGTCCATATGGAGTAGGAGTTTGCAGAGGCGGTAGACGTAGCATTGTAGGTGGAAGCAGCGTTGAAGGAGGACAAGGTAGCCAACACTGGTTTTTGGTTTAAATTATATATTTTTTTTATTAGGATACACTCCAAAAGAGTGCGAAATATCCTAAATACAAGAATGAGCAATTGCGCTGTAGTATAACAATGGCTAGTTAAGGCCGGTATACATGTGTATTCTGCACAAGGTGCGGACAAGTCCTGTGGGATCCATGCCTGGTTCATTTTAATGAACATGAGCTTGTCCACATTGGCTGTGGACAGGCGGCTGCGCTTGTCTGTGATGATGCCCCCTGCCGTGCCAAACAAACGTTCAGATAATACACTGGCTGCAGGGCAGGCCAGCACCTCCAAGGCATAAAGGGCAAGCTCAGGCCATGTGCCCAATTTGGAGTCCCAGAAGTTGAAGGGGTACACCCGTCATTCAGTACGTGTAGGCGTGTGCATACATACTGCTCCACCATGTTGGTGAAATGCTGCCTACTGCTAAGATGTTCCAGCTAGCGGTGCTGGATGTTGTGGCGTGCTGACAAAGCTTTTTCACATTTCGGCCATGCTTACCCTGCCTTCTGAGGTGCTCAGCTGCGTTGGCAACATCTTCATCCTCCTCTGCCTTCGGCTTGTGCTTCCACTGTGCCCCCCCTGTTAGGTGGGAATGTCAACAGCAGCATGTCTACCAGCGTGCGCTTGTACTCGCGTATCTTCCGATCACGCTCCAGTGAGGGAGGACGGATCCAGCAACCTGGCCACCCAGTAATCAGCACAAGTTAGAATGTGGGCAACTCGGCGGTCATTGCAGAGACACTGCAGCATGTAATCGCTCATGTGTGCCAGGCTGCCCAGAGGCAACTAAAAGCTGTCCTCTGTGGGAGGTGTATCGTCTGTGTCCTCTGTATCCCCCCAGCCACGCACCAGTGATTTGTGATGTCCCGAACTATTCGCCGGCGAACAGTTCCCAGCGAACATAGCTTGTTCGCGTTCGCCGCGGCGGGCGAACATATGCGATGTTCGGTCCGCCCCCTATACATCATCATTGAGTAAATTTTTACCCTGTACCTCACAGTCAGCAGACACATTCCAGCCAATCAGCAGCAGACCCTCCCTCCCACCTCCTGGAAAGCATCCGTTTTAGATTCATTCGGAAGCTGCATTCACAGTGAGAGGAGGGACAGTGCTGCTGCTGCTGATTCAATAGGGAAAGCGTTAGCTCGGGCATTGTTCTGTGTCCACAGACTCATCTGCTGTAAGGACAGCATCCTGACAGCACCCCAAAAAGCCCCTTTCAGGGCTGGTACATCAGTGTTCTTTTTTTATTTTATATATATATATATATATATATTGCAGTTGCCTGGATGTCCGTGTGTGAGAGGCTGCAGGCTCAGTCACAGACAGCACGTGCACACCATTCATACAGGGTGTGACAGAAAATACCTTGCAGATTCTATTTAGTATTTTTCTGTGACATAATCACATTTGCAAGCCTGTGTGTGTCAGACCCACACAGACTGTATTGTGGCCACTGGCTAGTGTCTAGGCCTCCACTCATACCGTTACAGGGTGTCATTCACTCAAATACCTTGCAAATAAAAAAAATTATATTTACAATTTTTCTGTGATATAATCACATTTGCAAGCCCGTGTGTGCGTCAGGCCCACACAGACTGTATTGTGGCCACTGGCTAGGCCTCCACTCATACCGTTACAGCGTGTCATTCACTCAAATACCTTGCAAATAAAAAAAATTATATTTAAAATTTGTCTGTGATATAATCACATTTAAAAGCCCGTATGTGTCAGGCCCACAAAGACTGTATTGTGGCCACTGGTTAGGCCTCCACCCATACCGTTACAGGGTGTCATTCACTCAAATACCTTGCAAATAAAAAAATTATATTTAAAAATTTTCTGTGATATAATCACATTTGCAAGCCCGTGTGTGTCAGGCCCACACAGACTGTACTGTGCCCGCTGCCCACCACTTACATAGGGTGGCACAGTACCTTGCACGCATAGTACCACTTATCTAAAAAAAAATGACAGGCAGAGGCAGGCCACCCCGCAGGGACCGTCGTGGTCGCGGTGCTGTGATTTCCACTGGCCCTGGAATAATGCCCAGTGTACTGGCCACGTACCCTGAACCCAAAAAATTCTGAGAAAATAGTTGACTGGCTTACACAGGACACCCAATCTTCAACAGCTTCCGCTAAGAACCTTGACGTACCATCCTCCTCCAGCTCAGCTTTGGTCACCTGCTCTCAAGTTACCACTCTACCGCCTGCCGCCACCACCACCACTACCACCACAGCCACCACGGCCACTTCACTTGATCCCTCAGAGGAGTTATTTACACATCAGTTGGATGAAATTAGTGATGCGCAACCATTATTGCCAGGGGATGTAGATAACAGGGATATGTCTCAGTCAGGCAGCATTACACACATGGACATACAGTGTGATGATGATGATGTTGTACCCGCTGCTGCTTCCTTTGCTGAGGTGTCAGATACAAGTGAAGTGGTTGATGATGTGTCTGTGGATGCCACGTGGGTGCCTGCTCGAAGAGAAGAATAAGAGGGGGAAAGTTCAGAAGGGGAGACAGAGAGAAGGAGGAGACGAGTTGGAAGCAGGGGGAGGTCGTCGCAAGGAGCTAGTGGCACAGTCAGACAGCATGTATTGGCACCCGGGGTCAGCCAGACAGCACGCCAACCAACACATGCTGTTGCCACCACCAGAATGCCGTCATTGCAAAGCTCAGCAGTGTGGCATTTTTTTTGTGTGTCTGCCTCTGACAACAGCGATGCCATTTGCAACCTGTGCCAAAAGAAACTAACACCCACCTAGGTACATCTGCTTTGCGAAGGCCCATGATCGCACATCACAAATGCCTATGTGATCAACACATGATGACGAGTAGAAGCAGCACACAAGCTCAAAGCCACCATCCTCCTCCTGGTCCAGCATCTTCAGCCACATCAACCACTGCTGTCCCTCTTGCCCCCTCTCAACCACTCGCCAATCCGCCTCTCACCTTCAGCAGTTCCATCTCATCTGCCCACAGTCAGGTGTCTGTAAAGGAAATGTTTGAGCGTAAGAAGCCAATGTCACAGAGTCACCCCCTTGCCCGGCGTCTGACAGCTGGCTTGACGGAACTCTTAGCCCGCCAGCTTTTACCATACCAACTGGTGGAGTCTGAGGCCTTAAAAAAAAAAAAATCGCTATTGGGACACCACAGTGGAAGGTACCCAGACAATTTTTTTTTTCAAATAAGGCAATCCCAAACCTCTATTCAGTGATTGAAAAGGAAGTCATGGCATCTCTGGCATACAGTGTTGGGGCAAGGGTCCATCTGACCACTGATACCTGGTCTGCAAAGCACAGTCAGGGCAGGTATATCACCTACACTGCGCATTGAGTCAACCTGCTGATGGCTGCCAAGCATGGAATGCGTGGCTCTGCAGCGGAGTTGGTGACACCGCCATGACTTGCAGGCAGGCCTACTGCCACCTCCTCTACTCCTCCTACTCCATCCTCTTCCATAACCTCCTTGGCTGAGTCCTCTTCTGCAGCGGCGTCTGGCTGCACATTAACTGAATCCCCCCAGCTCCCCAGGGGCTATTCCACATCCCGGATACGACAGTGTCACGCTGTCTTGGGGTTGACTTGCCTGAAAGCAGAGAGCCACACTGGACCAGCACTCCTGTCCGCCCTGAACGCACAGGTGGATCAGTGGCTGACCCCGCACCAACTGGAGATCGGCAAAGTGGTGTGTGACAATGGAAGCAATTTGTTGGCGGCATTGAATTTGGGCAAGTTGTCACATGTGCCGTGCATGGCACATGTGTTGAATCTCATCGTACAACGCTTTGTGTCTAAGTACCTAGGCTTACAGGATGTCCTCAAGCAGGCCAGGAAGGTGTGTGGCCATTTCAGGCGTTCCTACACGGCCATGGCGCACTTTTCAGACATTCAGCGCCGAAACAACATGCCAGTGAGGCGCTTGATTTGCGACAGCCCGACACATTGGAATTCAACACTCCTAATGTTCGACCGCCTGCTCCAACAAAAAAAAGCCATCAACGAGCATTTGTATGACCGGGGTGCTAGGACAGCCTTTGCGGAGCTGGGAATTTTTTTGCCACGTTACTGGACGCTCATGCGCAATGCCTGTAGGCTCATGCGTCCTTTTGAGGAGGTGACAAACCTAGTCAGTTGCACCGAAGGCACCATCAGCGACCTCATCCCATTTGTTTTCTTCCTGGAGCGTGCCCTGCGAAGAGTGCTGGATCAGGCTGTAGATGAGCGTGAAGAGGAAGAGTTGTGGTCACCATCACCACCAGAAACAGCCTTGTCATCATCGCTTGCCGGACCTGCGGCAACGCTGGAAGAGGAGTATGAGGAAGAGGAGTCAGAGGAGGAATGTGGCTTTGAGGAGGAGGAAGACCAACCACAGCAGGCATCCCAGGGTGCTCGTTGTTGTCACCTATCTGGGTCATGTGGTGTTGTACGTGGCTGGGGGGAAGAACAGACCATCAATGACATCAGTGAGGACGAGTAACGGGAAATGAGTAGCTCGGCATCCAACCTTGTGCAAAAGGGGTCTTTCATGCTGATATGTCTGTTGAGGGACCCTCGTATAAAAAGGATGAAGGAAAACGACCTGTACTGGGAGGCCACGCTACTAGACCCCCGGTATAAGCAGAAAGTGGTGGAAATGTTACCAAATTACCGGAAGTCAGAAAGGATTCAGCAGTTCAAAACCAAACTAAAAAATATGCTTACACAGCTTACAAGGGGGATGTCACAGCACAACGGGAATCTAATAGGGGAAGAGGTGAAAGTAATCCTCCTCCTACCACGACCACGGCGGCAAGGACAGGACGCTTTACAGATGTGTTGTTGATGGAGGACATGCAGAGCTTTTTCAGTCCTACACATCGCCACAGCCCTTCGGGATCCAGCCTTAGAGAGCGACTCGACCGACAGGTAGCAGACTACCTCACCTTAACTGCAGATATCGACACTCTGAGGAGCGATGAACCCCTTGACTACTGGGTGTGCAGGCTTGACCTGTGGCCTGAACTATCCCAGTTTGTGATAGAACTTCTGGCCTGCCCCGCTTCAAGTGTCCTGTCAGAAAGGACCTTCAGTGCAGCAGGAGGCATTGTCACTGACAAAAGTAGTCGCCTCGGTCAAAAAAGTGTTGATTACCTCACCTTCATTAAGATGAATGAGGCATGGATCCCGCAGCGGGTGCAACAATACCTAATTTTTCAGGCATGTGTACAGGCCTCTAGTGCTGCACTGTGGCTGCAAAAGCAAAACAAAAAAAAGGCACATACATGTGTCAATTCCCCTTTGTGATCGGTACCTTGTTGTGGTGAAGGGGCTTGCGTATCACAATGAAGCGATCATCACCTCTATGAGTTTGTTGGCAATGTTGCCACACCCCAGATAAGGCCGTTGCTTCATTATGATCAGACTAAAAGTGATCGGCTGGATAGTTTTTCCTAGAAAAAACATTATTTTTCCTTTTTTTTTAGTTGTATGGGTTTTTAATATATAAAATAAAAAAATCATAATAATGTCTCCTAGTTTATTAGATATAATGCAGACAATTTAAAAAATCCCCATCAATTCCAAGACAAAGCAAGTACAGAGCTCAGAACAAAATTATTTCAGGATTTCGTTAATTCGACAATGATTAATCTATTTGACACACGTCCCGGATAGGGGACGTAACAGGGATTAAACTGATAGGAATAGAACTAGTTAAGACACCACTCATATAGGATGTCACAGCACATTGCTCCGTGCACGCGCAGTGCCCCAACTTGGGAGTAAGAGGACCGACCAAGCTGCTTTTTCCATCTCCTGGTTCCTAAAATCAATTCAGTTTGGTGTATCAGAGTTTGGTCTGTCACTGTGAAGGCAGTCGAAGGTACCCGGCCTAAAATTTTTTTCACAAAAGGCAATCCCTGATATGGGACGTAACAGGGATTAAACTGATGAGAATAGTACTACAGAAAATACCACTCATATCGGGTGTGACAGTAAATTGCACAGCACAGGCGCAGTGACCGTGGCATGGATTCAAACAAAGGGGAGGGAGCCAGCGGTTTTTTAACCATCTCCCCATTTGAAAAATCAATTAAATTCACCTTTCAGGGACCCTTGGTGTTGTATGTGGCTGGGTGGAGGAAGAAACCTTCAATTACATCAACGGGACATGGCTAGCTTGGTATCCAACCTTGTGCAAATGGGAAGTTTGCTGTTGGGCAAATTGACTGTTTGCGGTTGTTTGCGGTGCATTAAAAGGGGAGTTTGGTCTGTCAATGTCAGTGAAGCGGGCGTAACCCTTACACTACCTGATCGATACAACATCATACCTGATCGTATACACACACTGGATGTTTTAAACCACGTTTTTCAAAAAAAATTAGGATTGTTAGGTGATTTATGCCCTTTATGGATTAAAATCCAACTCTGCGTCAACTATGTAATTTTCCATGGGAGTTTTGCCATGGATCCCCTTCCAGCATGCCACAGTTCAGGTGTTAGTCCCGAAAGAGTCGCCTGCCTATCGAAGTCAATGGCGGTTCGCTTGTTGGCAAACATTTGCAGAAAATCGCGTTTGCCGTTCGCGAACGGAAAATTTTATGTTCGCGACATCTCTACCAGTGATGGCCATGAGCTGGTATGGGTGCCACCCTGCTGTGAACAAGGTTCCTCCTCCTCCATCTCCTCATCCTCCACCTCGTCATCCTCCCGAACTGTGCCCTGGCTGGACAATTGTGTACCTGGCGTTTGTGGGTGCAGGAACCCACCCTCGGAGCCACTTGTGAATGACTGGCCGGAAACCCTACGAAATGATCCCTCTTCGTCCTCCTCCTCCTGTACCACATTCTCTTCCATCATCACCAGCAGCATTTTTTCAAGGAGGCATAGAAGTGGGATAGTAACGCTGAGAACGGCAGTATCGGCACTGGCCATGTTGGTGGAGTACTCGAAATAGCGCAACAAGGAACACAGGTCTCGTATGGAGGCCCAGTCATTGGTGGTGAAGTGGTGCTGTTCCGCAGATCGACTTCCTCTTCCGCTCCAATGTTTGGGAGATGGAGAGCTGAATGCTTCCATGGGATATTGTGGAGATGCTTGGTGACCCAGGTGGTGGTGTTGCTATCAGATCCTCGGTTTGCGGGGTGGCACGTGGCACTGTAACTCCAGAGGTGGATGTGTAAGATGAAAAAATAGCCACTAATGCTGTTTCTGAGACTGTCAATCTGTTTTTCTGCCTCAAGAGGCTGCTGTTTCCCAGATCTAGATATGCAAAACAGAAGATGACTCATGCTGTGTGTGCCAGAGAGAGAGCAAATGGTGACATGAGGAGACATGCTTGTGTAGAGGCTGAGTACAGGATCCAGTGCCATCCTCAGGTCTGTGGGACTTGGAGCGGTCAAAGTCACTGTCAGAAGTGACTGATGCCTGTCAGCAATGCAGATGTTGCCAAGGGAGAAAGTATCGGTTCCCGGAAGGTGAGTTGGACCGTGGAATGTGGTTACAGATCGTGTGAGGCCTCATGGTGGATGGAAGGACCTGCAAGTTGGTGTAAGTCCCTATCGGATAAGGACCAGGCCAGGGTCAGCGATTCAGAATCCTTCCCAGAGAGAGAGAGGGAGGTCTGGGTCCTGGAAGGCTGGAAGAGCCATGGAACTGTTGGAGCTACCAGGAGAGGTGGAGTTGCTCAGCTTGGAGAAGAACTAGTCCGCCTTTTTGTGAGCTGCGTGTGGATCCGGATTCTGTTCGCAGGAATGAGTATTGGCGTCGGAAAGCTGATCGGAACAGAGGGTCAGAGTACAGGTTCTGCAGAGTCACATGTTGTGGCAGGGACTTTCTGTCTGTCTGGAGCAACCAGAAAACACAGGACATACCCAGGTCAGTGACTTAGCGTCACGGTTATTGACTTATAGGCTCTGCCGTGTGCGCCATCGGTCAGGTTCGTTACCCTGCGGCACAGTATCGACTTGTGGGCTCTGCTGTGTATGTTGCTTTGGGTACGGTTGTTCATTTGGGCTGGTATCATGACTCTGAGCCTGGGGTATAGGGTATTCTGGACACTCCATCATTGCTACACTACAAGGTCACTCCAGCGTCCAGGCTGAGAGTATTCAGGGCACGTGAACAGTGTCGTTTGGGGGGTAATATAAGCGAATGTGACGTTTTGTTGTTCAGTGTATATAATATATATGTGATATATATATATATATATATATATATATATATACTCTCTGTAACTACTGTTATTATTTCTGTTAATACCACTGTTTAGTAAAGTTACTGTTTTTGCATCAGGTGCTGGTGTCCGTGTCGCTTTCCTTATTCTATGACTTCGCTGTATCCTAGGGGTCCCTCCCCGGTTCACGGTCTTACAGATGAAGAGACCGAGACTGCAGCAGAAGAGGAAGTGGGAGGAGCCAGAGAACTTTCTTGGTTTTTGAGGTGTCTACTCCACTGCAGCTTGTGCTTTGCACTTAAATGCCTGCTCATGCAGGTTGTGCTCAGGTTGAAAAAGTTTATGCCTCGCTTCAGGCTCTGATTGCACAGCATGCAAACCACTCATGTCTTGTCGTCAGCACATTGTCTGAAGAACTCCCACGCCAGGGAACTCCTTGGAGATGGCTTTGGTGTGCTTGGTCCCTTACTGTGGTGGGCAGTAGCAGATGTACTGTCTAGGGGACGTCCACTCCGCTTTTGCACCCTGCTCCCACTTCTGCTGTGCTCGTGGCTCTGTGCGACCACCGCCTCTTCCTCCGAAATATATAGGTCTCTCGCATGACCTTGATTTCATGTGGGGTCGAGGACCTCATTGTTCTCCACATCATCTTCCACCCAGTCTTCACCCCTGCCTTCATTGTCAGTATGCACACTTTCTAAAGCCACAGCAGTTGGCACCTGTGTTTAGTTATCATCCGAGGCGTGCTGCAATGGTCCTCCCATCTTGAAACATAAGTGGTTGGGCATCGGTGCACTCAATCTCTTCCACTTTTGGGGGCAGGGATAGGTGGATGGCCCTGGGAAACCCTGCTAACAGAGTCATCAAAAAGCAGAAAAGACTGCTGCATGACTTGGGGCTCAGACTGCTTGGCTGATTTGCAAGGGGGTGAGGTGAAAGACTGATGGACATCTGCTGCAGGTGCCAACTCTGATCTTTCAACAGGAGACTGGGTGGGAGACAATGTGAAGGAACTGGAGGCACTGTCAGCAACCCAATCTACTATCGCCTGTACTTGTTCTGGCCTCACCATTCGTAGAGCCGCATTATGCCCAACCAAATACCGCCGCAGATTCTGTTGCCTACTTGCACCTTAGGAAGGGGTTTCACTTGTGCGTGTAGCTGGCACAGATCGACCACATCCTCTGCCTGCAACAGGAGCTCCACTAGCAGCACCCCGACCTGGGCCACATCCGTTATTTGACTCTCTCCTTATATTTCTCAAATTTACGATCTTGCCTTAAATGGGTGTTTAATTATGAGCAGAATAGAACGACAGTATGTAAAGGTTGTATCTTACACGTACAGATGCAGACTGGTTGTTTTTCAAATAACTGAATAGAACCACAGTATCTAAAGTGGGTATCTCACAATGACATATGCAGCAAAGTCTGCAACAAGGTTCCTCCTCCTCCATCTCCTCCTCCTCAAGCTTGGATTTGAGTGTCCCAAAAGCTTAGATGCAGTGCTGGTGCACTGAGCTTGAATAAAATGGCCCCCGCCGCCGCCCACCTAACTAACAGATGAATAAAAGTTATTTTTTTCTGTCACTGGGCTCAGGGCAGGGTAAAAAGATTGTGCACTGCACCCACACAACTAAGTCTATGTAGATCGCTGAGTTCAATTGGAGTTCTGATCACAGATTCTGTCCTATTCTCTCTCTCAAAGCACCAGCAGCATCCTCTCCAGCAGCTTATATAGAGGCTGGGTCACATGCTGCACTGGCCAATCACAGCCATGCCATTAGTAGGCATGGCTGTGATGGCTTTTAAGGTCACACAGTTAAACGCTTGTTGATTGGCTGCTCTGCAGCCTTTCAAAAAGAGCCAAGAAAACACCAAACCCGAACGTTTACTTAAATGGGTCCGGGGTCCAAAAATCCTAAAGTTCGGTACGAACCCGAACTTTACACTTCGAATTCGCTCAACCCTAGTAGCAAGCCTTCATTCAGACACACAGACTCCTGAGCTCCATTGTCAGAGGGAGGTAAATCCACGCACCTGGCAGTGCTGGCTGGTTTTTATGCCTTGCAAAACCCGACCTGGAACATGGGGAATAGTCACCCACCCAACACTTTGACTACTCCTAGTAAGAGCCGTTCTGGATCAGCTATGACAGCCATGCTAACTATCAAGGTGTCAATTAGCAATAGCTTCTGCTGACACATAAATTACCGGCTCTTACTTCACCGAGGCCAGGAACCTTTGTGACACATACCTTCCATCCACGACAGTCCCTTGCTCCTTTCTACAACGCTTTTACCAAAAATAACTGCAACAGTGCAGTGCGTATATATTTTTCTTATTTTACTGAAATACGCCTCTACACGCTTTCACCAGAAATAATTGCAACAGTGCAGTGCATAAATATTTTTCTTTTATTACTGTAATACGCCCCTATACGCTTCCTCCAGAAATAACTGCAACAGCTCAGAACGTATATATTTGTCTATTTTTACTGAAATAGGCCCCTATAAGCTTTTACCAGAAATAACTGCAACAGTGCAGTGCCTATATATTTTTCTTATTTTAATGAAATACGCCTCTATACGCTTTCACCAGAAATAACTGCAGAAGTGACTTTAGAATATATATTTTTTGTTGGAATGAAATAGGCCACTACATGCTTTAACAAGAAAACAATTAAATAGTGAAGCGCATATATATTTGTATTTTTTTACTGAAATACGCCCCTATACGCTTTCACCAGAAATAACTGCAATAGTGCACTGCATATATATTTATCTTTTTTTACTGAAATACACCACTATACGCTTTAACCAGAAATACCGGAGCTGCAACAGTGCAGTGCGTATATATATTTGTCTTTTTTTTTTTACTGAAATACGCCCCTATACGCTTTCACCAGAAATAACTGCAACAGTGCAGTGTGTATATATTTTCCTCATTTTACTGAAATACACCCTTATACGCTTTCACCAGAAAAAATTGCAACTGTGCAGTGCGTATATATTTTTCCTTTTTTACTGTAATACTCCGCTATATGTTTTTACCAGAAATAACTTCAACAGCTCAGAGCGTATATATTTGTCTATTTTTACTGAAATAGGCCCCTATAAGCTTTTACCAGAAATAACTGCAACAGTTCAGTGCCTATATATTTTTCTTATTTTAATGAAATACGCCCCTACACGCACCAGAAATAACTGCAGAAGTGACTTTAGAATATATATTTATTGTTGGAATGAAATAGGCCACTACATGCTTTAACAAGAAAACAATTAAATAGTGAAGCGCATATATATTTGTATTTTTTAACTGAAATACGCCCCAATACGCTTTCACCAAAAATAACTGCAAAAGTGCAGTGTCTTTATATTTTTCTTATTTTACTGATATAAGTCCCTATACACTTTCACCAGAAATAAATGCAACAGCAAAGTGCGTATATATTTGTCTTATTTTACTGAAATACGCCCTATACCCTTTCACCAGAAATAACTGCAACAGCGAAGTGCGTATATATTTTTCTGAAATGCACCCCTATATGCTTTCACCAGAAATAACTACAACAGTGCAGTGTGTATATATTTTTTCTATTTTACTGAAATACGCCCCTATACGCTTTCACCAGAAATAACCGCAACAGTATTTTTTTTTACTGTAATACACCCCTATATGCTTTCACTAGAAATCACTGCAGTGCATATATATATTTTTCTCCCTATCTCCCTATTTGATTCCTCCCTACCCTTTCCCTGCACTTATAAATCCTTTTTTCAGTTTCTTTTTTAACCCCTTAAGGACACGGCCATATTTCACCTTAAGGACCAGGCCATTTTTGGCAAATCTGACCAGTGTCACTTTATGTGGTGATAACTTTAAAACGCTTTGACTTATTCAGGCCATTCTGAGATAGTTTTTTCGTCACATATTGTACTTCATGACACTGGTAAAATGGAGTAAATAAAATTTCATTTTTATTTATAAAGAAAATACAAAATTTGCCCAAAATTTTGAAAAATTTCCAAGTTTACATTTTTCTACTTCTATAATACATAGTAATACCTATAAAAATAGTTATTACTTTACATTCCCCATATGTCTACTTCATGTTTTGGATCATTTTGGGAATTACATTTTTTTTTTGGAGATGTTACAAGGCTTATAAGTTTAGAAGCAAATCTTGACATTTTTCTGAAAATTTTAAGGACCAGTTCAGGTCTGAAGTTACTTTGTGAGACTTAGGCCTCATGCACACGACAGTTTTTTTTCACGGCCCGCAAAAACGGGGTCCGTGGGTCCGTGGGTCCGTGATCCGTGACCATTTTTTCGTCCGTGGGTCTTCCTTGATTTTTGGAGGATCCACGGACATGAAAAAAAAGTCGTTTTGGCGTCCGCCTGGCCGTGCGGAGCCAAACGGATCCGTCCTGAATTACAATGCAAGTCAATGGGGACGGATCCGTTTGATGTTGACACAATATGGTGCCATTTCAAACGGATCCGTCCCCATTGACTTTCAATGTAAAGTCTGGAGTTCTTTTATACCATCGGATTGGAGTTTTCTCCAATCCGATGGTATATTTTAACTTAAAGCGTCCCCATCACCATGGGAACGCCTCTATGTTAGAATATACTGTCGGATATGAGCTACTTCGTGAACCTCAGATCCGACAGTATATTCTAACACAGAGGCGTTCCCATGGTGATGGGGACGCTTCAGGTTAGAATACACTACAAACTTTGTACAAGACTGCCCCCTGCTGCCTGGCAGCACCCGATCTCTTACAGGGGGATATGATAGCACAATTAACCCCTTTAGGTGCGGCACCTAAAGGGGTTAATTGTACTATCATATTCCCCTGTAAGAGATCAGGGCTGCCAGGCAGCAGGGGGCAGCCCCCCCCCCTCCCCAGTTTGAATATCGTTGGTGCCCCCCCCCCTCCCTCCCTCTATTGTATTAAATCGTTGGTGGCACAGTGTGCCAACCACCATCGGCCCCCCTCCCTCCCTCTATTGTATTAAATCGTTGGTGGCACAGTGTGCCAACCACCATCGGCCCCCCTCCCTCCCTCTATTGTATTAAATCGTTGGTGGCACAGTGTGCCAACCACCATCGGCCCACCTCCCTCCCTCTATTGTATTAAATCGTTGGTGGCACAGTGTGCCAACCACCATCGCCCCCCCTCCCTCTATAGCAGTAACATTGGTGGCAGTGTGCGGTCTCAACAGTAGAAGATTCATACTTACCTGCTTGCTGCTGCGATGTCTGTGTCCGGCCGGGAGCTCCTCCTACTGGTAAGTGAAAGGTCTGTGCGGCGCATTGCTAAAGAACTGTCACTTACCAGTAGGAGGAGCTCCCGGCCGTTCACAGACATCGCAGCAGCAAGCAGGTAAGTACGAATCTTCTACTGTTGAGACCGCACACTGCCACCAATGTTACTGCTATAGAGGGAGGGGGGGGGCGATGGTGGTTGGCACACTGTGCCACCAACGATTTAATACAATAGAGGGAGGGAGGGGGGCCGATTGTGGTTGGCACACTGTGCCACCAACGATTTAATACAATAGAGGGAGGGAGGGGGGGGCGATGGTGGAGGCACACTGTGCCACCAACGATTTAATACAATAGAGGGAGGGAGGGGGGGGCGATGGTGGAGGCACACTGTGCCACCAACGATATTCAAACTGGGGAGGGGGGGGGTCTGCCCCCTGCTGCCTGGCAGCCCTGATCTCTTACAGGGGAATATGATAGTACAATTAACCCCTTTAGGTGCCGCACCTGAAGGGGTTAATTGTGCTATCATATCCCCCTGTAAGAGATCGGGTGCTGCCAGGCAGCAGGGGGCAGTCTTGTACAAAGTTTGCAGTGTATTCTAACTAGAATATACTGTCGGAAATGAGTTTTCACGAAGTGAAAACTTAGATCAGAAAAAGCTTTTATGCAGACGGATCTTCGGATCCGTCTGTATGAAAGCAACCTACGGCCACGGATCACGGACACGGATGCCAATCTTGTGTGCATCCGTGTTCTTTCACGGACCCATTGACTTGAATGGGTCCGTGAACCGTTGTCCGTCAAAAAAATAGGACAGGTGATATTTTTTTGACGGACAGGATACACGGATCACGGCCTCGGCTGCAAAACGGTGCATTTTCCGATTTTTCCACGGACCCATTGAAAGTCAATGGGTCCGCGAAAAAAAACGGAAAATGGCACAACGGCCACGGATGCACACAACGGTCGTGTGCATGAGGCCTTAGATAATAGAAACCACCAACAAATGACCCCATCTAAGAAACTACAACCCTCAAGGTATTCAAAACTAATTTTACAAACTTTGTTAATCCTTTAGGTGTTCCACAAGAGTTATTGACAAATGGAGATAAAATTTGAGAATTACAATTTTTTTGCAAATTTTCTATTTTAATACATTTTTTCCAGTAACAAAGCAAAGGTTAACAGCCAAATAAAATGCTATATTTATTGCCCTGATTCTGTTGTTTGCAGAAACACCCCATATGTGGCCATAAACTACTGTACGGGCACACGGTAGGGCGTAGAGGGAAAGGTGCGCCATGTGGTTTTTGGAAGGCAGATTTTGCTGGACTGTTTTATTTACACCATGTCCCATTTGAAGCCCCCTGATGCACCCCTAGAGTAGAAACTCCATAAAAGTGACCCCATTTTGGAAACTACAGAATAAGGTGACAGTTTTGTTGGGACTATTTTTAGGGTACATATGATTTTTGGTTGCTCTATATTACATTTTTGTGAGGCAAGGTTACCAAGAATATAATTTCTGAAATTTCATCTCCATTTGCCATAAACTGTTGAGGAACACGTAAAGTGTTAATAAAGTTTGTAAAATCAGTTTTGAATACCTTGAGGGGTGTAGTTTCTTAGATGGGGTCGCTTTTATGGAGTTTCTACTCTAGGGGTGCATCAAATGGGACATGGTGCCAAAAAAAAGGCCATCAAAATCTGCCTTCCAGAAACCATACAGCGTTCCTTTCCTTCTGAGCCCTGCCGTTTGGTCATACAGCAGTTTACGACCACATATGGGGTGTTTCAGTAAACTGCAGAATCAGGGCAATAAATATTAAGTTTTCTTTGGCCTTTAACCCTTGCTTTGTTACTGAAAAAAAAAACAGATTAAAATGGAAAATTTGCCAACAAATTGCTGTTTTGGCACTGTTTGTATATATTTTTTTGACTGTGTTCATCTAAAGGGTTAGGTCATGGGGTATTTTTATAGAGCAGATTCTTATGGACGCGGCGATACCTAATATGTCAATTTTTTTTACATTTATTTATGTTTTACACTATATTATCTTTTTATAAACAACAAAAAAAAACATTTTAGTATCTCCATAGTCTGGAGATAGCCACCATAGTCATTTTTTTATTTTTTTTTTAGCCGATTATCTTAGGTAGGGGCTCACTTTTTGCAGGATGAGAGGACGGTTTTATTGGCACTATTTTTGGGGGCATATGACTTTTTGATCGCTTGCTATTACAATTTTTGTAATGTAAGTTGACAAAACCTTTTTTTGGACCATTTGTATTTCAATTTGTGTTCATCTGAGGGGTTAGGTCATGAGGTATTTTTATAGAGCAGATTCTTGCGGACGTGGAGATACCTAACATGTCTACTTTTTTTATTTATTTTAGTTTTACAAAATAGTATTTCTGAAAAAAATAACATTTTTAGTTTTAGTGTCTCAAGTCTGAGAACCATATTTTTTTTTTCCCAATTGTCAGTGGCTAAATTGGGGAAGGGGAATATAAATTTAGTACTCCATGGAAGTGTGGTACTCCCTGAAGCAATCGTCACTGCAGAGGCCCGAATAATCAGGGCACGTGTCACACTGAGTGGTGGTGTCCTTCCTTATCCCCCTCCTGTGACACACTCTGCACTTTTTTGAGTCGGTCCCTTCTTTCCAGTATGGGGGACCACACCTGGAAAGTGTTGGCCAGGGACGATCAGGGCACCTACAGTTCCCGAGGTACTCCGGCCTGCTCTTTCCCAGTCAGAAAAGATCAGGGCCTTGAGGACTGCCTCATAGAACTGAAGGAATTTCCCTGTGCCAGCGCTCTGGGACAGCACAAAAGAGGTGTACAAGGCAACCTGTACCAAGTAGACCGCAACTTTTTTGTACCAAGCCCGGGTTTTGCGCATGGCATTATATGGCTTGAGGACTTGATCAGAGAGATCAACTTCTCCCATATAGCGATTGTAGTCGACGATACAATTGGACTTAAGGACAGTTGCCGCGGTACCTCGCACAGGGACAGGGGTGATTCCGCTACCGTGAATTGTGGACAGTACAAGGACATCCCTCTGGTAAGGGTACAGGTCACACCCCTGGGGATAGGTACCTGGAGGGGGTGGGTATGGAGGCCACGTTGATTTTTCCGCACGGTCCCACAAGCGGGCGTGGATCTGGCGGCGAGGGGCTGGAACAAGGGGATACTAGTATAAAAGTTATCCACATACAGGTGGTAACCCTTATCTAGAAATGGGTGCATAAGGTCCCAAACAAGTTTCCCGCTAACACCCAGAGTGGGGGGACATTCTGGGGGTTCAATACGGGACTATCACCCCTCGTACACACGAAACCTGTAAGTGTACCCTGAGATACTCTCACAAAGTTTGTAAAGATTCACGCCATATCTCGCCCTTAGAGGGAACATACTGGCAGAAAATGAGTCTCCCCTTGAAAGCAGTGAGAGACTCATCAACCGTGACATCCCTTCCAGGTACATAGGCCTCAAAAAATTTGGCCCCAAAGTGATCGATGACCAGCCAAATTTTATCATAGGCAGGATCACCTTGGGGGGTATGGCCTCAAACCAGCTATGTGTCATGGCCGTACTGTAAAGTGGGGTCTGGCAGAGGACGTCCCCACTCCTATAATGCCTGACACTGGGTTTTTTGACTAGGCACATGTGCAGCACGAAGCCCCAAAACGTCCTCATCTCGGCTGCACTGACCGGAGCCCTAGCCAAAAAGGAGCCTGGGTTTGAGCAATGAACTGTTGGCCGAACAGGTTTGTTTGCTCCACCATCAGATTTAGGCCTCATGCACACGACCGTTGTGTGCATCCGTGGCCGTTGTGCCGTATTCAGTTTTTTTGCGGACCCATTGACTTTCAATGGGTCCGTTTAAAAATAGGAAAATGCCCCGTTTTGCAGCCGAGACCGTGATCCGTGTATCCTGTCCATCAAAAAAAATAAGACCTGTCCTATTTTTTTGACGGACAACGGTTCACGGACCCATTCAAGTCAATGGGTCCGTGAAAGAACACGGATGCACACAAGATTGGCATCCGTGTCCGTGATCCGTGGCCGTAGGTTACTTTCATACAGACGGATCCAAAGATCCGTCTGCATAAAAGCTTTTTCAGATCTAAGTTTTCACTTCTTGAAAACTCATATCCGACAGTATATTCTAACACAGAGGCATTCCCATGGTGATGGGGACGCTTCTAGTTAGAATATATTCTACAAACTGTGTACAAGACTGCCCCTGCTGCCTGGCAGCACCCGTTCTCTTACAGGGGGCCGTGATCAGCACAATTAACCCCTTCAGGTGCGGCACCTGAAGGGGTTAATTGTACTATCATATCCCTCTGTAAGAGATCAGGGCTGCCAGGCAGCAGGGGGCAGACCCCTCCCCCCTCCCCAGTTTGAATATCATTGGTGGCCAGTGCCCCCCCCCTCCCTTCCTCTATTGTAATAATTTGTTGGTGGCACAGTGTGCGCAGTCCCCCCGTGCCCCCCCACCCCCCCCTCCTCCCTGTATTGTAATATTTCGTTGGTGGCACAGTGTGCACCCCCCATCGCCCCCCCTTCCTCCCTGTATTGTAATAATTATTCGTTGGTGGCACAGTGTGCACCCCCCATCGCCCCCCCTTCCTCCCTGTATTGTAATAATTATTTGTTGGTGGCACAGTGTGCACCCCCCATCGTCCCCCTCTTCCTCCCTGTAATGTAATAATTATTCGTTGGTGGCACAGAGTGCGCCCCCCATCGGCCCCCCCTTCCTCCCTGTATTGTAATAATTATTCGTTAGTGGCACAGTGTGCGCCCCCCATCGGCACCCCCCTTCCTCCCTGTATTGTAATAATTATTCGTTGGTTGCACAGTGTGCTCCCCCCATTGGCCCCCCCTCCCTCTATAGCATTAACAACATTGGTGGCCAGTGTGCGGCCTCCCATCCCCCCCCCCCCCCCCGATCATTGGTGGCAGCGGAGTTCCGATCGGAGTCCCAGTTTAATCGCTGGGGCTCCGATCGGTAACCATGGCAACCAGGACGCTACTGCAGCCCTGGTTGCCATGGTTACTTAGCAATAGTACAATAGTAAAAGATTCATACTTACCTGGGAGCTGCGATGTCTGTGTCCGGCCGGGAGCTCCACCTACTGGTAAGTGACAGCAATGTGCCACACAGACATGTCACTTACCAGTAGGAGGAGCTCCCGGCCGGACACAGACATCGCAGCTCCCAGGTAAGTATGAATCTTTTACTATTGTACTATTGCTAAGTAACCATGGCAACCAGGGCTGCAGTAGCGTCCTGGTTGCCATGGTTACCGATCGGAGCCCCAGCGATTAAACTGGGACTCCGATCGGAACTCCACTGCCACCAATGATGGGGGTGGGGGAGATGGGAGGCCGCACACTGGCCACCAATGTTGTTGATGCTATAGAGGGAGGGGGGGCGATGGGGGGAGCACACTGTGCCACCAACGAATAATTATTACAATACAGGGAGGAAGGGGGGGCGATGGCGGGTGCACACTGTGCTACCAACGAATAATTATTACAATACAGGGAGGAAGGGGGGGCCGGGGGGGCGCACACTGTGCCACCAATGAATAATTATTACAATACAGGGAGGAAGGGGGGGCGATGGGGGCGCACACTGTGCCACCAACAAATTATTACAATAGAGGGAGGAAGGGGGGGGCCGGGGGGGCGCACACTGTGCCACCAACGAATTATTACAATAGAGGGAGGGAGGGAGGGGGGGCCGCACTGGCCACCAATGATATTCAAACTGGGGAGGGGGGGGTCTGCCACCTGCTGCCTGGCAGCCCTGATCTCTTACAGGGGGATATGATAGTACAATTAACCCCTTCAGGTGCGGCACCTGAGGGGTTAATTGTGCTGATCACGGCCCCCTGTAAGAGATCGGGTGCTGCCAGGCAGCAGGGGGCAGTCATGTACACAGTTTGTAGTATATTCTAACTAGAAGCGTCCCCATCACCATGGGAACGCCTCTGTGTTAGAATATACTGTCGGAAATGAGTTTTCACGATCTAACTCATATCCGACAGTATATTCTAACATAGAGGCGTTCCCATGGTGATGGGGACGCTTCAAGTTAAAATATACCATCGGATTGGAGAAAACTCCGATCAGATGGTATAAAAGGGACTCCAGACTTTACATTGAAAGTCAATGGGGACGGATCCGTTTGAAATGGCACCATATTGTGTCAACGTCAAACGGATCCGTCCCCATTGACTTGCATTGTAATTCAGGACGGATCCGTTTGGCTCCGCACGGCCAGGCGGACACCAAAACGAAATTTTTTTCATGTTCGTGGATCCTCCAAAAATCAAGGAAGACCCACGGACGAAAAAACGGTCACTGATCACGGACCTACGGACCCCGTTTTTACAGACCGTGAAAAAATACTGTCGTGTGCATGAGGCCTCACAAAGTAGTCACTTAAAAAAAGACTAAAATAGTCATATTCAGTGAAGCCCACTGTGGGAATCTGGATTCCTGCTTGGCTAACAAAATCAGGAATCACAGGCTCAAAATGCTCTGGGGTACACCATGCAAGTTCACCGGTAGGGGGCTCCGGTGGACTTAACTGGTGAGCCGGAAAACTAGTACGAGCCCTAGAGCTTCTCGTACTAGTGTGGGCCACAGGGTCCCTAGCATGGCGGTCCCCTTGCCTGACAATTCAAACTCGCTGATCAGCCATCCGAAGCTGATCAGCGGTGGGGTGTGAGATGCTCTAACAGTGGCCGGACGCTAAGAGTGCCGGACACAGTCAGCGTACGAATAATTATTATTATTTTTTTAAATGCTTGCACCCCATAAAAAGTTAGCGGGCAGGGGGGGCAAGCTGCAGCGCCACTAGGGGGGTCTAGGGTCACACAGCTATGCTGTGGACCACAGACAGCTGATTTAGGGTTATGCAACAAAAAACTTTTTTTTTCCCCACTAAACTTTCCCTGAATATCCCTGCCTAAGCTAACCTGTCCTTAACCTTTACCTTTCCCCAGATGGCACTGTGGAGGGTCAGAAGGGGGTGCAGGCTCTGGAGATTGATGCAGCCCTCCTCTCTGCTCGGCTCCCGGACACAGAAAGGTGGAGGAGAGGAGCGCTGCAATAATTTGAACCACCCACCTCTGCAGCCAATCAGAGCTGATCCTGAGAGGTGATGTCACTATCACCTCTCAGGATTGCAGGATTGTGATTGGTGGTGTATTATCACACCACCGATCACCATTCTGTTCTGGGTTATCAGACCCCCAGAGAACTGAATAACCCGGAAACACAGCAAGCCGCAGGTCTGAATTGACCCGTCCGCGCATTGTCCCAAGGTGCCTGCTCAATGATTTGAGCAGGCAGCCAGTTCCGACCGCGGCGGTGATCGGAAATACACAGGATGTACAGGTACGTCCTGTGTCCTTAAGTACCAGGACATCAGGGCATACCTGTACGCACTGTGCCCTTAAGAGGTTAAAGAAATTTAACCACCCGCCATCCCAAAAATGTATTTATTTATTTTTTATCTGTAAGCAATGACATACAAACTTTAAAAATTTCAACCATGTGGAAACGGAATACACGTAAACGGACGATTTAGAGGCACTTAGTAGCATGATGCAGGCCACAGGAGCAGTAGCTGTACAGAACGCGAGAATAGGCAGACAGACAGAAGACAGATGGGAGAGGTCTATACTTTGGAATCAGCAGGAGGAGTGTTAAAATTCTTCTGAATCCAGGCTTGGTTCATTTTAACAAAAGTGATGTTTTGGACACTGGTGGAAAACAACTTGGTCCGTTTGGGTGTTACTGTACACCGACAGTGTCACCATGCCCCCACTGAAAACTCTCTCTGAGTTGACAATGGAGGCAGGGCAAAAAAGAAGACCACTGTTCCAGTTTACCCGACCAGAAATCCATGGGGTCAAGGCACTGGGTATGCAACAGAAATTGGCCATAGTTTAAGTAGGCCTGAACCTTGGCTTTGAGGCAGGAGCTGTCAGTTTGCTGACTGGCCTAAGCAGGGCATGGCACATGGAAAAACTGCTCAATCATGTTGAGGAGACTAAAATGGCTGCTGCTGCTGCCGCATCTGCTGCTTGTGGCGGCGGAAGGGGGGTGACTGTGTGGGGGTGGAGGGGGGCTTCTCTTTCAGACACGCTGGCAGCAGGCGTCTGTTCGCCAGAAGCTGCAGCAAACTGCGTACACAGGCAAAACTGTGCACATTTCAAAGTGTCCTTTTATTGTGGGCAGTCTAAGGCCAGGGCCGATGCAAGGATTTTTGCCGCCCTAGGCAAGATAAAAATCACCGCCCCCCCCCCCCCCTTATCAGATGATCTGCCCATATCATGTTCCACCCCATTCTCAGCATTTAAATTAAAAGAACTGCTATGTTTCCCTTAGGGTTAATCAAGCTTCTTGTAGCTGTCTCCCTGACAGCCGCTAGAGGTGCTTCCGCGATTCTCACTGCGAAAATTACAGTGGGAAGACGCGGAACATAGTTTTGAATGCGTGCGCATGCGCAGCTGAGAGGAAGATCGGGGAGAAGAGTTCCCAGTGCCGGCGCTGGAGAAAGGTAAGTGGCTGAAGGGGTTTTAACAGAGGATGCCCCACTCCTAACAACTATATACTGCCAGGAAAATGAGTTTGTTTTCCTGGCACTATAGTGCTCCTTTAACACCAGTACTGCACAGTGTCATTTCTCTGCAGGAACAGGCTATAGACACCAGTACCACTACATAAACTGTACTGGTTCTGGGACTATAGTGTCCTTTTAGGCTCCATTCACACGTCCACAATTTCGTTCTGCTTTTTGCGAAACGGAATTGCGGACCCATTCATTCCTATGGGGCAGCAGATTCAGACAGATTTGTGAACAATATTTGAGAGTAATGGGTCTTTTGTGTATGTAGAAAATGTTTCAGATCTTTAAATTCAGCTCATGTAAAATGGGAGCAAAATGGAAAGTGTTACGTTTATATTTTTGGTCAGTGTATATTCCTCGGTCAGCTGCCCTGCTTTTTTCTATTGTATACAACACACACAATTTGTCTTTGGAATCCTAGCCTTTCCCTTCATTGTCCCTGGCAGTAAGCCTGATTGATTCATTTCTGACTTTCCGTGATTGCTTGAAGTTTGTTTTCCTGGCAGACATTGTAACACTTAATCACCCTCTCTTACAGCCCAGGAAAGAATATCATTCTCTTTGTTCTGCCGCACTGTTTGGCTCATCCAGGTTGTCTGTCAGCCTAGGAGCCAATCAGGGCAATCCCTCCCCCCATCTTCCTCGCAGGGTCATATAAGAATCCTTCTTGTTCCATAGTGCTTTTTTTCCACCGACATGTGCACTAAAATGGCGCTACATGCCGTATTAGCGGATTAGTTTGAACCAAACCCGAAAAGATTCGGGTTTATCTGCAGTTTCGAAAAATAGCAACGTTTGGTCCGGACTGGTTCGCTCATCTTTAATTAGATATTATATTACTGGTAATTTATGCATATTGTATTAGTGTAATATTTATTCTACACTTTATATGTAAGTAGTTCTATTGTGAATGTTGGTATATTCACATTTTCTTTGTACAATGAAACAATAAAATAAACAAAGAGGCAAAGAAAATGAAACCCATAAAATGCACTATTGAAAACCAAAAGAAATCAGAAAAGCAGAAAGTTAATTTTCCATATAATATATCCTATCTCCAAACCTGATTCTGCTGTAGCTTTTTATATTACAAAATGATTTAAAAGGCTGGACCTGCATCACATAGATTATTTAATGAGTAAAGCAGTTGTTTATGTTCACCCTGGGGTACTTTGTAGGCAGTTTGTAATCTACAGTACTACTGCCGTACACCGCAATAAAGATATTGATTGCACAGCTAAAGGTAGATTTATTGTAGAAAAGTGAAAAAGCATGAATTCATGAAATGTTTAAGCGAGTTCTGAAGCACTTGAAAAATGTGTTTTACCTCACTTGCCTGTTTATAACTTTAGAGTTTAGCTCTGCTTCCTGAACTATTTAAGGTGATGTGTGGATTTCTAACAATTAGATACCACTATGTAAATTTTTTGGGGCAAAACAAGATGTCTTACAAATAAAAGCTAAAAATAAATAGTTTTGAGCTCTCGGAAGCTTGCATATCTTCAAAAAGTGGACATACCTATTGTATATAACTGGATAGCAACATGGCCATATCAGCACAAAATATACTTTCTTTGCATTTCTGAACAGTTCACAGTAACACAACAAAGGTCTTAAAAAAAATGTATCACCTAGATTATTTCTCTAATTAAAACCTATTACTGAAAAATATTATTTGTTGCCCATAGCAACCAATGATACAACATGCATTATATACACTAATGTAACTGAAACTGCTGAGGCATTGCTTCTCATTCTGCCTCTCATCACCCCTGCATTTCAGGTTACCCCTTACATACGCTGCCTAAAAGACAAGCTGTTTGTGGGCCATAGCAGCCAATCAATAACTACAATGGCAACTACAATGGCGGCTACTCGTGTGAGGACATGGGGCAAGGAACTCTAGGAAGGCGAGCTGACCCATAATGCCATGCATGCAGCCAATCAGCAGCCAGCCCTATGACGCCACAGCCCTATAAATAAGGCGGCCATCTTAGAGTCAGACATTTTCAAGCGTTCTGATTGCAGGGACAGACGTGAGAAGGTGCTAGGGACAGCAATTAGAATAACCTTTTAGTGAAAAAAGAACTGAAAAAAATGATTTATAAGTGCAGGGAAAGGGTAGGGAGGAATCATTTCACAGCATGTTAGTGCTGGGAGAGACGTCAGAAGGCGCTAGGGACAGTGCCAGAAAAGCAATTTACAAGTGCAGGGAAAGGATAGGGAGGAATCATTTCACACCATCTTAGTGCAGGGAGAGGCATCATAAAGCGCTAGGAACAGTGCCTATAAAAGCGATTTACAAGTGCAGAGAAAGGATAGGGAAGAATCATTTCACAGCATCTTAGTGCAGTGAGAGATGTCAGAAGGCGCTAGGGACAGTGCTAGAAAAGCGATTTACAAGTGCAGGGAAAGATAATTTGGGGATTCAAATAGCCATTATGCAGCTCTATCATTCCAGAAATGTGTTCTTGTGATGCAAGTGCTATGTTGAAAAGCCTTTAGTGGCTTATATATTTTAAAACAAGAAAAATATATTCTCAGTTCACATCGGCGGTTATTAGTTGAAAGCGTACAGAAAGAAAAAAACATATGCGCTTCACTGGTGCACTTACTGTATTTGTGGCAAAAGCGTTAAGTGGCCTATTTCATTGCAGAAAGAAAAAAATATATGCAGTTCACTGGTGCACTTATTGGTGGCAAAAGCGTTTAGTGGCCTATTTCATTATAGAAAGAAAAAAATATATGCACTTCACTGGTGCAGTGATTTGTACTTCACTGGTGCACTTATTTGTGGCAAAAGGGTTTAGTGGCCTATTTCATTATAGAAAGTAAAAAAATAATATACGCACTTCACTGGTGCACTTATTTGTGGCGAAAAAAGCGTCCAGTGGCCTATTTCATTGTAGAAAGAAAAAAATATACGCACTTCACTGGTGTAGTTATTTGTGGCAAAAGGGTTTAGTGCCTTATTTCATTATAGAAAGAAAAAAATATACGCACTTCACTGGTGCAGTTATTAGTGGCAAAAGCGTTTAGTGGCCTATTTAAGTACAGAAAGAAAAAAATATACACACTTCACTGGTGCACTTATTTGTGGCAAAAACGTTCAGTAGCCTATTTCAGTACAAAAAGAAAAATATATTCTCAGTTCACTTTTGCAGGTATATGTCTTGAAAACGTTTAGTGGCCTATTTCAGTACAAAAAGAAAAATACATTCTCAGTTCACATCGGCGGTTATATGTGTTGAAAGCGTACAGAAAGAAAAAAGTATACGCACTTCACTAATGCACTTAATTGTGGCAAAAGCATTTCATCATAGAAAGAAAACAATATACGCACTTCACTGGTGCACTTATTTGTGGCAATAGGGTCCAGTGGCCTATTTCATTATGCAAAGAAAAAAATATATGCACTTCACTGGTGCAGTTATTTGTGGCAAAAGGGTTTAGTGCCCTATTTCATTATAGAAAGAAAAAAATATACGCAATTCACTGGTGCAGTTTTTTGTGGCAAAAGGGTTTAGTGCCCTATTTCAATATAGTGTCGGGTTGTAATAATTCAATTAAGAATTATTAATTATGGTCATAAAAATAATTAACCATAAAAATGTTTTTTTATAAAATTTGTCATAAATTCTTAAAATCATGATCTGGTGAATTGTAGACAACCTAATTGATACAATTCACATCTGAGTCCGACTATTTCCTCAGATAAATAAGTTCTTTTTGACGTGAGATGACGTTAATGATAAAACATGTAGTTCTGCGTTATACAATAATACACAGGTATTATAAAAAAATGCAGATTTATTGGTTACAAGGTTATAAACATATATAAGTAAATAAATACAATGATACATGCAAATGAATATATATAGCATTACAAGCTTAACAATACATGTGAGTGGAAATAACTTGTCACATTATAACCAAGCTATTATTAGGTTAGGATATCAAAATATAAACATAAGTTATATACATTACTGCTGTTCAGAGAAAACCTCATGATATCAGGATGGGCATGTCTAATCCTAGACATCAATATGGAATGCTAAATACATTCCACCCCCTCTAACCAACTACACATCACATGACCTCAAGATGGGAAAATCCATTCAAGGATATAACTTAGAAGAGATAACTGTATCCTTCCGCCCCATCCTGGACTATTTTCACACATATAACTTTAGTAAGACTATTAAGACAAATAACAGGGATCTAGGATCATTGCTAGATCATATCTTAAATGGGAAGGACTTGAAATAAGTATTTCCTGTGGGAATCCATCACTTAGCTTGGCGAAGAATGTTCTATCAATATATATATATATATATATATATATATATATAAAAAAGCAATTATTTAATGTTTTGCTAGATTATGAGTCTTGATTCTTCTGCAGGTAGAATGAAGTCTCACAATATCCTAAGACTACATCTCAAATATGGAGATGATCAATTAATTAATGTATTTATTCGCCAATCTAGATGGTATAATTTCACCCACACTATCAAATTAGTCTTAATAAAATTAAATATCATTTTCTGTGTCTCTTACCAAGTCCTAGTAGAAATCTCACTTCTGCTCCTAGGAAAGCTGGGTGGTCCATCATAGTGCATCTCACTATGGCTTTCATCTTGATAGACCCCTCTAAAGAGCTTAACTTCTCTTTCCTCTCTTTCTTGTGTGTGTGTCCTTTCTCCCCCTGTGTATGGTTTATGATCACAAACTTATCAGTTAGACACACCTTCCTAGTTTGGAACTTTCCAATCATAGTCGGATGGGTGTGACTATTGATAAGAAATATGACATCATAACCTTACCCAGAATGCACTTTTGCTACGGTGGTAATGTCACCTACCCATACCTAGGTGGCATTGCTGTGTAAGCTATTTCCATCATAGTATAAAGGGTTAACTTATGTAAGTCTGAAATTCTATACATTTTGACCTTAAAAGCTTTAATTCAAAGCTATAGGGATTAATTCTGACACTTGTAGCAATTAGAGACAGATCTCTAGGCGTCTCTCTGAATGTTTCTCACACAGTTTATTTATGAATCGCAAATAACTTCAATGGCCTTGTTTTCTCACAGAGATATCAGTACCTTCTCTTGTCACACCAAAAGATGTGATTCATGGTTACAAAACACACATCTTCACAGACACTCTTTTAGAGACAAAGATTCTCCTAATGAGAAATATATATAATATACTGGATACATGTTGTCTTCATAACATATAACAGTATAATATATAACATATAATATATATTATATGTTCTACTGATTGTCTTATGCTAAGGACTAAGGCTCATTAAATGAATACATACATATTATATATTTTGCTTCATTAATAAATGCCTAATTGTATAGGTTATTATTACCAGCTGCATAGAGCTTATCTTTATCTCCCATCATAAATTTAAAAGTAGACAAGGAGGATTCTTCTCAGATTGGTACATTCATGAGAAGAATAACACTGAAGAGCAGAAACCTTTGTGCGACCTTACTCAAGACATACAAAATTGTAACTATAGTCGAGCATGGCTCTTAAAGGCAATGAACATTCATCTTGACTAAAATAATTGGATATCAATGCATTTACCTATGAAAATGCACAACAATAGAATGAAAAAAATATATACGGACTTCACTGGTGCAGTTATTTGTGGCAAAAGGGTTTAGTGGCCTATTTCAATACACAAAGAAAAATATATTCTCAGTTCACAATGGCGGTTATATGTGTTAAAAGCGTACAGAAAGAAAAAAGTATGCGCACTTCACTATTGCACTTAATTGTGGCAAAAGCGTTCAATGGCCTATTTCATCATAGAAAGAAAACAATATACACACTTCACTGGTGCACTTATTTGTGGCAAAAGGGTTTAGTGGCCAATTTCAGTATATAAAGAAAAAAATATATGCACTTCACTGGTGCACTTATTTGTGGTAAAAGCGTTTAATGGCGTATTTCAAAACAGAAACAAAAAAAATATACGCACTTCACTGGTGCAGTTATTTGTGGCAAAAGGGTTTAGTGGCATATATCAGTACAGAAAAAAATATATATACGCACTTCACTGGTGCATTTATTTCTGCTGAAAGCGTTTACTGGCCAATTTCAGTACAAAAAGAATAGTGATGAACGAGCATGCTCGGCCTAATACGTCTTCAGCTCGAGCATCACTATGCTTGGCATATGGCAGTACTCGGTCGAGTATCGCATGTGCTCGAGCGCTATGCTTGAGTCTCCTCCCCGCATGTTTCGTGGCTGCTAATTAGTACTGCCATCACTGTAAGGCCAGTAGCAATGTTGGCTACTGGCATTACAGTGATTGGCTGGTCGGAACGCATCATCGGGTGCTATATAGCACCCAATGACACGTGATCGAATCAGTCATAGTCAGGGAGAGCAGAGCGTAGGAAGGGAAAGGCAGTGTAGGGAGTGAAATTCACAGTTATTATACGAAGAAAGCTTTTCAATGACCAAAAAGCCCTTTTAAGGACTACTGTGTGTGTGTGTTTTAGAGGAGTAATATATTTTTACCTGCGCTAAATGGATCAGTCTCAGGGACATTCATGCTGAGGAAGGGACAGATAGTGCAGAAATGTGCTCTTTTTACTACCAAAAGCTTTTCAAAGACCACAAAGTCCTTTTAGGACTAATGTGTGTGTGCTTGACAGCAGCAAGATATTTTTATTTGATACCTATTAGTGACATATACTGTACATGATTCACAGAATGTCTTTTTGCATAAATTCAAATAATCAGCGCCAAATTTATTGTCTATAGTGTGAGTTTAATACAGATCTGTGACATATACAGTACGCCATCCGAAAAACTGTTTATTTAACATAAATTTAAATATTCAGGGGACAGCCCTCATCTACTGTCTCTGTAGTGTGTGCATGTAATACAAATCCGTGAAATAGACAGTAATCCATCCGAAAACTATTTGATTTAGCATAAATTTAAATAATCTAGGCATAATCTAGTATCCAGAGAGTGTGGTTTTCTGTGACGTATACAGTACGCCATCCGAAAACTATTTAAATAATCAGGGGCCAGCCCTCATCTACTGTCTCTGTAGTGTGTGCATGTAATACACATCCATGACATATACAGTACGCCATCCGAAAACTGTTTCTTTAGTGTAAATTTAAATAATCTGGGCCTAATCTAGTGTCCATAGTGTGTTGTTTTCTGTGACATATACAGTGCGCCCTCCGAAAACAGTTTCTTTAGGGCAAATTTAACTAATTTGGGCTTAATCTAGTGTCCATAGTGTGTGACTATCTGTGAAATATACAGTATGCCATCCGCAAACTGTTTCTGTACTGTAAATTGAAATAATCTTGGAAATATCTAGTGTCCATAGTGTATTGTTTTCTATGAAATATACAGTATGCTATCCGAAAACTGTTTCTATAGGGGAAATTTAACTAATTTGGGCCTAATCTAGTGTCCATTAGAGATGTCGCGAACATAAAATTGACTTCTATTGGCAGGAGAATTTTAAAACCAGAGTTAGATTTTAATCCATAAAGATTAGCATAAATCACCGGTCACTGCGTCTGCGCCGTGCAATTTACTGTCACACCCGATATGAGTTCTATTTTCTGCAGTACTATTCTCATCAGATTAATCCCTGTTACGTGACATCCCCAATCTGGGGTCCATTTATTAAATTGATTTTTCGAACGGGGAGATGGTTAAAAAAATGCTGGCTCCCTCCCCTTTGTTTGAATCCACGCCACAGTACTATTCTCATCAGTTTAATCCCTGTTGCGTCCCATATCAGGGTGGGATTGCCTTTTGTGATTTTTTTTTTTTAAATAGAATCATTTTTTTTGCAAGGTATTTGTGTGAATGACACCCTGTAACGGTATGAGTGCAGGCATAGCCACTAGCCAGTGGGTACAATGCAGTATGTGTTGGCCTGACGCACAGAGGCTTGCAAATGTGATTATATCACAGAGAAATGTTCAATAGAATTTTTTTATCTGCAAGGTATTTGAGTAAATGACACCCTGTAACGGTATGAGTGCAGGCCTAGCCACTAGCCACTGTGCACAATACAGTATGTGTTGGCCTGACACACACGGGCTTGCAAATGTGATTAGATCACAGAAAAATTTTAAATATAATTATTTTTTCCTGAAAGGTATTTGAGTGAATGACACCCTGTAACGGTATGAGTGCAGGCCTAGCCACTAGCCAGTGGGCACAATACAGTATGTGTTGGCCTGACACACACGGGCTTGCAAATGTGATTATATCACAGAAAAAATTTCAATAGAATTTTTTTTTCTGCAAGGTATTTGTCACGGAAGGTGTACAGAAAACTAGAAGACACAAAATGAAGATCCGACTGACTGGACCCAAAACTAAGGAACAAAAGGGAGAGCCCCTGCATCAGACCTGGCTCTCTCCCTAACTGCTCAGCCTATGCAAAAATCCCAATGGTAGATGATCGCATATCCTCGTACCTCGACTGTATAAAACCTGAACACCCTATAATAGTGAGGGGACACGACCACCGGCTCCCTACACTTGATACGGAGGGAGTCAGGGTCACCTGGGATCCAGCAAACAGGAAAACACAAATGAACGAACAAAACTTATCTGTAGAAGAATAAGTAGTAGCATCAGCATGCACACACTCCAGGAAGTAATATAAACCGCAAAGTGATGCAGTATGGGAAGAGATTTAAAGGGATGCAATCAGTGCAACTACATGACAGCTAAGAGAGGCTAACGAGATGAGAAAATGAAAGCAAAACAAAAGGAACCTCAAGGAGGAGGTTCTGAAGGACGTCTGTCAGAACTTCTCAGATGTCTGGTGGTGACAGTATTTGGGTGAATGACACCCTGTAACGGTATGAGTGCAGGCCTTGCCACTAGCCAGTGGGCACAATACAGTATGTGTTGGCCTGACACACACGGGCTTGCAAATGTGATTAGATCACAGAAAAATGTTAAATAGATTTTTTTTTTCTGCAAGGCATTTGAGTGAATGACACCCTGTAATGGTATGAGTGGAGGTCTAGCCACTAGCCAGTGGGCACAATACAGTATGTGTGGGCCGGACACACACGGGCTTGCAAATGTGATTAGATCACAGAAAAATATTAAATATATATTTTTTTTATCTGCAAGGTATTTTCTGTCACACCCTGTATGAATAGTGTGCACTGTGACTATGACTGAGCCTGCAGCCTCTCACACACGGGCAGCCAGGAAACTGCAATATATATATATATATATATATATATATATAAATAAAAAATTAAAAAAAGCACACTGATGTACCAGCCCTGAAAAGGGCTTTTTGGGGTGCTGTCAGGACGCTGTCCTTGCAACAGATGAGTCTGTGGACACAGAACAATGCCCTAGCTAACATTTTCCATATTGAATCAGCAGCAGCAGTACTCTCCCTCCTCTCACTGTGAATGCAGTTTCCGAATTAATCTAAAATGGATGCTGTCCAGGAGGTGGGAGGGTCTGGGAGGGAGGGTCTGCTGCTGATTGGCTGGAATATGTCTGCTGACTGTGAGGTACAGGGTCAAAGTTTACTCAATGATGATGTATAGGGGGCGGACCGAACATCGCATATGTTCGCCCGCAGCGGCGAACGCGAACAAGCTATGTTCGCCGGGAACTATTCGCTGGCGAATAGTTCGGGACATCACTAGTGTCCATAGTGTGTGGCTTTCTCTGACAGATACAGTACGTCATCCGCAAACTGTTTCTTTAGCATAAATTTAAATAATCTGGGCCAAATCTAGTGTCCATAGTGTGTTGTTTTCTGTGACATATACAGTACGCCCTCCGAAAACTGTTTCTATAGGGGAAATGTAACTAATTTGGGCCTAATCTAGTGTCCATAGTGGGTGGCTTTCTGTGACAGATACAGTACGCCATCCGAAAACTGTTTCTGTAGCGTAAATTAAAATAATCTGGGCCTAATCTAATGTCCATAGTGTGTTGTATTCTGTGACATATACAGTGCGCCCTCCGAAAACAGTTTCTTTAGGGCAAATTTAACTAATTTGGGCCTAATCTAGTGTCCATAGTGTGTGGCTTTCTGTGACATATTCAGTATGTCATCCGCAAACAGTTTTTCTTTTGCATAAATTTAAATAATCTGGGCCTAATCTAGTGTCCATAGTGTGTTGTTTTCTGTGATATATACAGTACGCTTTCCGAAAACTGTTTCTTTAGTGCAAATTTAACTAATTTTGGCTCAATATAGTATCCATCGTGTGTGGCTGTTACATATACAGTACGCCATCCGCAAACTGTTTCTTTAGCGTAAATTTAAATAATCTGAGCCTAATCTAGTGTCCATAGTGTGTTGTTTTCTGTGACATATGCAGTGTGCCCTCTGAAAACTGTTTCTTTAGGATAAATTTAATAAATTTTGGCCTAATCTAGTGTCCATAGTGTGTGGCTTTCTGTGACATATTCAGTACGCCATCTGCAAACTTTTTTTCCCCCCGTAAATTGAAATAATCTTGGCCTAATCTTGTGTCCATAGTGTAATTTTTTCTGTGATATATACAGTACTCCATCCGAAAACTGTTTCTGTACCGTAAATTAAGATAATCTTGCCCTAATATATTGTCCATAGTGTATTGTTTTCTGTAATATATACAGTACGACCTCCGAAAACTGTTTCTATAGGGCAAATTTAACTAATTTGGGCCTAATCTAGTGTCCATAGTGTGTGGCTTTCTGTGATTTATACAGTACGCCATCCGCAAACTGTTTCTTTAGTATAAATTTAAATAATCTGGGCCTAATCTAGTGTCCATGGTGTGTTATTTTCTGTGACATATACAGTACGCCCTCCGAAAACTGTTTCTTTAGTGCAAATGTAACTAATTTTGGCTCAATTTAGTGTCCATCGTGTGTGGCTGTTATATATACAGTACGTTATCCGCAAACTGTTTCTTTAGCGTGAATTGAAATAATCTGGACCTAATCTAGTGTCCATAGTCTATTGTTTAATGTGATTTATATAGAATGTCATCTGAAAACTGTTTCTTTAGCGTAAATTTAAATAATCTGGGCCTAATCTAGTGTCCATAGTGTGTGGCTTTCTGTGAAATATACAGTACGCCATCCGCAAACTGTTTCTTTATCGTAAATTGAAATAACCTTTGGCTAATCTAGTGTCCATAGTGTGTTGTTTTCTGTGATATATACAGTACGCCATCAGCAAACAGTTTCTTTAGTTTAAATTTAAATAATCAGGGCCTAATCTAGTGTCCATAGTGTGTTGTTTTCTGTGATATCTATAGTACTCTATCCGAAAACTATTTCTTTAATGTAAATTTAAATAATCTGGGTCTAATTTAGTGTCCATAGTGTGCTGTTTTCTGTGACATATACATTACGCCATCTGCAAACTGTTTCTTTATCGTAAATTTAAATAGCCTTTGGCTAATCTAGTGTCATTACTGTGTTGTTTTCTGTGATATATACAGTATGCCATCAGCAAACAGTTTATTTAGCTTAAATTTAAATAATCGGGGCCTAATCTAGTGTCCATAGTGTGTGGTTTTCTGTGATTTATATAGTACTCTATCCGAAAACTATTTCTTTAGCTTAAATTTAAATAATCTGGGCCTAATCTAGTGTCCATAGTGTGCTGTTTTTGGTGACATATACAGTACGCCATCTGAAAACTGTTTCTTTTGAGCTAATTTAACTAATCTGGGCCTAATCTCGTGTCCATAGTGTGTGGCTTTCTGTGACATATACAGTACACCATCTGAAAACTGTTTCATTTAGCTCAAACTTAAATAATCTGGGCCTAATCTAGTGTCCATAGTGTGTTGTTTTCTGTGATTTATACAGTACGCCATCCGAAAAATGTTTCTTTAGCATAAATTTAAATAATCTGGGCCTAACCTAGTGTCTATAGTGTGTTGTTTTCTGTGACATATACAGTACGCCATTTGAAAACTGTTTCTTTAGGGCAAATTTAACTAATCTGGACCTAATCTAGTGTCCATAGTGTGTGGCTTTCTGTGACAAATACCGTTAGCCATCCGAAAAATGTTTCTTTAGCGTTAATTTAAATATACAGTGGCCAGCCCTCATCTACTGTCTCTGTAGTGTGTGCGTGTAACATCAGTGACATATACAGTACGCCATCCGAAAAACTGTTTTATTTACCGTAAACTGAAATAATCTGGGCCTAATCTAGTGCCCATAGTGTGCTGTTTTCTATGACTTATACAGTATGCCCTCTTCAAACTGTTTCTTTAGAGCAAATTAAAATCATTTGGGCCTAGTCTAGTGTCCGTAGTGTATTGTTTTCTGTAATATATATAGTACGCCATCCGAAAACTGTTTCTTTAGCGTAAATTTAAAAAATTTGGGCCTAATCTAGTGTCCATAGTGTGTTGTTTTCAGTGACTTATACAGTACGCCATCCGAAAACTGTTTCATTTAGCGTAAACTTAAATAATCTGGGCCTTTTCTAGTGTCCATAGTATGTGGCTTTCTGTGACATATACATTATGTCCTCTGCAAACTGTTACTTTAGCATAAATTGAAATAATCTAGGCCTAATCTAGTGTCAATAGTGTGTTGTTTTCTATATTATATACAGTACGTCAACCGAAAACTGTTTCTTTAGCGTAATTTGAAATAATCTTTGTCTAATCTAGTTTCCATTGTGTATTGTTTCCTGTGATATATACAGTACGCCATCTGAAAAGTTGTTACTGTAGCGTAAATCTAAATAATGTGGGCCTAATCTAGTGTCCATAGTGTGCTGTTTTCTGTTACATATACAGTACGGCCTCTGAAAACTCTTACTTTTGGGCAAATTTAACTAATTTGGGCCTAATCTAGTGTCCATAATGTGTGGCTTTCTGTGACATATACAGTACTCCATCCGAAAACTGTTTCTTTTGAGTAAATTTTAATTATCTGGGGCCAGCCATCATCTACTTTCTCTGTAGTGTGTGCGTGTAATACACATCCGTGATATATACAGTTCTCCATCCGAAAACTGTTTCTTTAGGTAAATTTAAATAATCTGGGCCTAATCTAGTGTCAATAGTATGTGGCTTTCTGTGACATATACAGCACGCCATCCGCAAACAGTTTTTTTAGCGTAAATTGAAAAAAATCTTTGTCTAATCTAGTTTCCATAGTGTATTGTTTCCTGTGATATATACAGTATGCCATCCGAAAACTGTTACTGTAGCGTACATTTAAATAATCTGGGCCTAATCTAGTGTCCATAGTGTGTTGTTTTCTGTTACATATACAGAACGCCCTCTGAAAACTCTTACTTTCGCACAAATTTAACTAATTTGGGCCTAATCTAGTGTCCATAATGTGTGGCTTTCTGTGACATATACAGTATGCCATTCGCAAACTGTTTCTTTAGCGTAAATTTAAATAATCTAGGCCTAATCTAGTGTCAATAGTATGTTGTTTTCTATATTATATACAGTACGCCAACCAAAAGCAGTTTCTTTAGTGTAAATTTAAATAATCTGGGCCTAATCTAGTGTCCATAATGTGTTGTTTTTTGTGACATATACAGTACGCCCTCCGAAAACAGTTTCCCTAGGGCAAATTTAACTAATCTGGGCATAATCTAGTGTCCATAGTGTGTTGTTTTCTTTGACATTTACAGTACTGTTCTGTACTTCTTATGTGTGAAGGTACATAGCTTGACAGACAGCTAAACCTTATCTCGGTAATGAATTGACAATGGAGTAACGCCCAACTTTATTTTTATTGCAAGAATGTAAATGCATGTTAAAACTGGGGAACAGCAAAACCAATGTGCTTACTAATGGGGTCTGACATATAGTAATGCATATACAAACCAGAGCATGTTTCCTATCTGCATAACAAGCATGGTCCCTAGCTGCTACCTATAAGCTGCCATAAAGGAAAGGAAAAGGATATGCAAAATATATATGAAAACAGATGCAAACAGGCTGTAATGTGGCTATGTGACATACCAGCAATACTACTGTGAGCTTAGATGTAAAGGATGTCTTAAGAGGCTTCCAAACCATGTGCTATCATCATGCAGTGATGACTGTGAATGAAGAAAATGGCTGCTATGTGCAGGGATGATGATGTCACTAAGATAAGGAAGCTGAAGTAGACCAAACTTGTAGTATGAAATAGCTGCAATTGTATGTAAAACGGTATTAGTATAGGATACCACATTAAGTGACTTCTGGAGAGAGCAACAAAATCAGCTCAGTAAAAGGTCTGAGGAAGAGTTTAGGCTCCTGCTGCCTGCATACTTTAACTTCCACCTTTCTGACCTTCCCATCTTCACTCGGGAACACCTTAGTTATCAGTCCCAAAGGCAAGTCATTTCTTTTCGACTGAGGTTCTTTAACAAAGACAACATTACCAACTTCCATGTTGGGTTTGCTGGTTTGCCATTTATTCTGGACATGTAGTGTAAAGAGGTATTGTTTCCTCCATTTATTCCAGAAGGCATCTGTAAAGGGGTCAAGTCTGAGGGAACTGTCTTTAGGGACACCCTTTTGATCTCGGATGAGTCCAAGTTTTTGAGCATAAATTTAGTGTTGGATACAACGGATGATAGCGTCTCTTTACTGTGTGAGCTCGTCCACTGTATAAGCCTTGTGACAGTAATGCCAACCTTTGCAGTGCTCTGATCCAGTGGGTTTGGTTCTTAAAGATTTGGCTAAGTGAATCAAGCCACCTATAGCTCTGTTCAGTGATCTCCACGTAGAAAACTTGTTGAATCATTTGGATCCAAGCTCTTTGTTAGAAACTTTTGTGGTGAGTACAGAAACATGGGGACGAATCTCACTTGGTTCCAGTAGTTCCAACTTGTCTTTCTGAAGAGTGCTAAGGACAGGTTTGTAAAGGAATGGTGATCATGTGAGCCAGGTGGGCTCTTGTAGCATGGTCTACAGGGTTGAGGTCAGTTGGTACATAGTGCTATTGGGTAGGCTGTGTAGACCTCCTTATTCTTTGAACTCTGTTATGAACATAGACATAAAATCTTCTAGTATCATTGTAAATGTAGCCCAACACTACTTTGCTGTCTGTATAAAATACTATACTATCAAGATTTACATCTATTTCAGACACAACAAGATCTGCTAGCTCTACTGCTAGAACAGCAGCACAAAGTTCAAATCTTGATATGGCAAGCTCAAGACTTGGTGCCAGCTTTGCTTTACCCATTGTAAAGCGAATTCGGACCTGGCCTTTAATGTTTATAGTTTTAAGGTAAATGACTGCAGCGATTGCTTTTACTGAGACATCACAAAACACGCACAGCTGTTTGGACTTAACCTCAGCAGGAGAGAAGTGGGCATATGGCCTATGTATACGCATGTTAGATAATGCTTTAGAGTGTCTCTCCATGTTACCCATAGTGCCTCTTTCTCTGAGGGAAGTGGCAAATCCCAATCACATATATCTGTGGTCAGCTCCCTGAGCAGAGTCTTACCTTGGATGATCACAGGAGCTGCAAATCCAAGTGCATTGTATAGACTGTTGATGGTGGCCAGGACTCCACGTCGTGTGAAGGGTTTCTGTTCTTGGTCGACCTAAAAGGTAAAGGGGTAGGTGTTCCGCAGTATAGTGCTTTTGTGAGGAAAGTGCAGACGACAAAAGAGTGGTAGTTTGCAACCTGTGCCGTACCAAAATGAGCCGGGGTGTGAACACTAGCAACCTCACCACCACCAGCATGATCCGCCACATGGCATTCAAGCACCCTAATAAGTGGGCCGAATGCCTGGGTCAACAATCTGGGTCTGTGGGTCACACCACTGCCTCATCTTCCCCTGTGTTGCGCACTGCTGGCCAATCCCCTGTTGAAGGCGCAGGCCCGGATGCCCCTCGCCCTGCACCTGGACCTTCGCATGAACCATCAGCAACAACATCCACTTCTCTGTCCCAGCGCAGTGTCCAAATGCCTATAACACAGTCATTTGAACGAAAGCGCAAATACCCACCCACCTACCCACAGGCCATAGCACTAAATGCAAAACTTTCCAAATTACTGGCACTTGAAATGTTGCAATTTAGGCTTCCACAGCCTGATGTCGGCAGCCATCCCTCGGTACGCAGTCCCCAGTTGCCACCATTTTTCACAGTGTGCCGTGCCCGCCTTACACCAGCATGTGCCCAAGAACATTACCCGTACCCTGACCAATGCAGTTACTGGGAAATTCCACTTAACCACGGACGCATGGACAAGTGTTGGTGGCCAGGGATACTACATTTCCCTGACCGCACACTGGGTGAATGTTGTGGAGGTCAGGAGTGAGTCGTACCCTGGGATGGCACAGGTGCTACCCCTTCCCCCAGGATTGCGGGCCCACGTCCATCAGGGTCTCCACCAGCAGCTATGTTACTGGCTCCAACCCCCACTCCTCCTCCGCCACCTCCTTCTCCACTTCCACCTCCAGCACCAGTCAGCCATTACTAGCTGGAAGCAGTGTAGCACTGCTGTGGGTAAGCATCAACAGGCCGTGCTGAAGCTTATCTGCTTAGGGGACAAACAGCACACCGCCGCAGATCTGTGGCAGGGTATAAGGGACCAGACCGAGCTGTGGCTCTCGCCACTCAACCTACAACCAGGCATGGTTATGTCTGACAATGGCCGTAACTTGGTGGCAGCTTTGGAACTCGGCAACCCCCGCTACAAAGAGAACTTCTCATCTCAAATTTTTGTGGTGGAGAGGGTGAGAAAAATTGTGCAATACCCGAAGGTACTTGTTGAGAGATTGCTCCAACATTTTCCATCTGTCAACGTGGCCGGCAGAGTCCGTACTTCCTTAGGCAACTGAGGAAGGGAGACAAGGGGAACACACAACAGTTTCAACAAAGGCAGAGCAACACTCTCCAAGGCATGGGACACTTTCATGACACCCCGCCAGCAACCTCACCCTGAAGCGCGGCCTAGTGGTACAAGGAGGAAAAAGTTTTGGAAGATGATGAAGGAATACATAGCAGACCGTGTCAGCGTCCTAAATGATCCCTCAGTGCCTTACAACTACTGGGTGTCCAAGCTGGACACGTGGCACAAACTTGCGCTCTACGCCTTGGAGGTGCTGGCCTGCCCTGCAGCCAGTGTTTTGTCTGAAAGTGTATTTAGTGCTGCTGGTGGTATTATAACAGATAACCTTATCCGCTAGGGTTGAGCGAACGCAAACTGTAAAGTTCGGGTTCATACCGAACTTTAGGATTTATGGACTCCAGACCCAAACCCGAACTTTTCAGTAAAAGTTCGGGTTCGGTGTTCGGCAATTTAATGGCGCGTTTTGAAAAGCTGCAGAGCAGCCAATCAGCAAGAGTTTAACTTGTGTGCCCTTAGAAACCATCACAGCAATGCCTACTAATGGCATGGCTTTGATTGGCCAGTGCAGCATGTGACCCAGCCACTATATAAGCTGGACCCACCAATTATAAACACTGTGTCATAAAAAATAGAGTAGAGAGAGCCTTCACTGTACGAAAATTGATACCCAAACAATAGAACTAAAGCTTCATCTCATAGTAAGAAAAATCTTTATTGAATAAATATTATTACAATTATTGGAACATATAAAAACAGCAGTAGACAGACATATATCAGTAGGGAAAAAAAGGGGACTGGGGGATCAACACACATGGGCTTATAAAAAGTATTGTGGAACGCCACATGAAGGCCAAAAAGGACAAGGAACCCTCGACAAAATATCCAATAGGAAAATACGGTAGGTAGGCAATGTGGAATGCCAGAAACTAAGAAAAATACCCAAGGTAAGCTTCTTCCAGGGATAAGGGCCGGAAGAAGCCAGGTTGCTGGCGAAACGGCGCTGGGCGAAGGAGACTGAGGGATCGGCGCACTTACCTTGGGTATTTTTCTTAGTTTCTTGAATTCTTCTTAGTTGCCTACCTATGTTCCTATTGGATCTTTTGTCAAGGGTTCCTTGTCCTTTTTGGCCTTTATGTCGCGTTCCACAATACTTTTTATATGCCCATGTGTGTTGATCCCCCAGTCCTCTTGTTTTTTTTTTTCCTTACTGATATGTCTGTCTACTGCTGTTTTTATATGTTTCAATAATTGTAATAATATTTATTCAATAAAGATTATTCTTACTATGAGATGGAGCTTTAGTTCTATTGTTTGGGTATCTATATAAACTGGAGTCATGTAGCGCTGCACGTCACTTTGCTCTGATTTGTGTAGGGATAGGATGCTGCTGCTGTGAGGGAGAGAATAAGAAAGAATCTTTAATCTGAAGTGCTTGTTAACTCAGTGATCTACCTAGATTTTGTTTTGTGGGTGCAGTGCACAATCTTTTTACCCTGCCCTGAGCCCAGTGACACAGAAAAATTACTTTTATGTGTCTGTTAGTTAGGTGGACGGTGGCCGCCATTTTATGGAAGTTCAGTGCACCTGCACAGCATAAGTGCAATTGTGATCAAATACAAGCTTGAAATACTGCATTTATATTATGTGTTTAAAAAAATCAGCAATTTTTTGTAAGACCTTACAACTGTGGCCTTTGCAGCATTTGTCAGTGTGAAATACAATCTTGAAATACTGCAATAATTTTCTGGGTTAACAAAAACACCCATTTTTGGCAATACCCTATATCTGGGGCCTATGCTGCATTTGTTAGTGTGAAATACAAGCTTGAAATACTGCAATAATATTCTGGGTTTAAAAAAAACACCCATTTTGGCAATAACCTACATATGGGGCCTATGCTGCATTTGTCAGTGTGAAATATAAGCTTGACAAACCGCAATAAATTTTCTGGGTTTTAAAAAACACCCTTTTTGGGCAAAATACTAAATTTGCAGCCTTTGGTACATCTGTCAGTGTGAAATACACGCGTTAGATACTGCTGTTATATTTTGCTATTAGAAAAACACCCATTTTGGGCAAAATACTAAATTTGCAGCGTGTGCTGCATCTGTCATTGTTAAATGCAAGCTTGAAATACTGCAATAATTTTCTGGGTTTAAAAAGCACCCATATTTGGCAATACCCTACATCTGGGGCCTATGCTGCATTTGTCAGTGTGAAATATAAGCTTGAAATACTGCAATAATTATTTGGGTTTTAAAAAACACCCTTTTTGGGCAAAATACAAAATGTTCAGCCTTTGCTACATTTGTCAGTGTGAAATACACGCGTTAGATACTGCTGTTATATTCTGCTATTAAAAAAACACCCATTTGGGGCAAAATACTAAATTTGCAGCGTGTGCTGCATCTGTCATTGTTAAATACAAGCTTGAAATACTGCAATAATTTTCTGGGTTTACAAAAACACCCATTTTTGGCAATAACCTACATCTGGGGCCTATGCTGAATTTGTCAGTGCGAAATATAAGCTTCAAATACTGCAATAAATTCTGAGGTTTTAAAAAACACCCATTTTGGGCAAAATATTAAATTTCCAGCCTCTGCTGCATCTGTCAGTGTGAAATACACGCGTTAGATACTGCTGTTATATTCTGCTATTAAAAAAACTCCCATTTTGAGCAAAATACAAAATTTGTGACGTTTGCTGCATCTGTCAGTGTGAAATACATGCGTTAGATACTGCTGTTATATTCTGCTATAAAAAAAACACCATATTGGGCAAAATACAAAATTTTCAGGCTTTGCTGCATCTGTCAGTGTGAAATACACACGTTAGATATGGCTGTTATATTCTGTTATTTAAAAAAAACACCCATTTTGGGAGAAATTCTAAATTTGCAGCCTTTGCTGCATCTGTCAGTGTAAAATACACACGTTAGATACTGGTGTTATATTCTGTTATTTAAAAAAAAAAAATCATTTTGGGCAAAATACTAAATTTGCAGCCTTTGCTGCATCTGTCAGTGTGAGATACATGCGTTAGATAATGCTGTTATATTCTGTCATAAAAAAAACTGCCATTTTAGGCAAGATCCTAAATTTGCAGAGAATGAGGATAGCGTCGAATAAGGGACGTGGCCCCGGTCGTGGTGCTGCTGGTGGAGCTCCTGTTGCAGGGAAAGAACGTGGTTGATCTGTGCCAGCTACAAGCACAAGTGAAACAACTTCCTCAGGTGCAAGTAGGCGACAGAACCTTCAGCATTATTTGGTCAGGCCTAATGCGGCTCTACGAATGGTGAGGCCAGAACAAGTACAGGCAATAGTAGATTGGGTTGCTGACAGTGCCTCTATTTCCTTCACATTGTCTCCCACCCAGTCTACTGCTGAAAAATCAGTTAGCACCTGCAGAACATGTCCATCAGTCTTTCACCTCACCACCTTGCAAATGAACCAAGCAGTCTGAGCCCCAAGTCATGCAGCAGTCTCTTCTGCTTTTTGATGACTATGCTAGCAGGGTTTCCTAGGGCCATCCACATAGCCCTTCCCCAGAAGTGGAAGAGATTGAGTGCACCAATGCCCAACCACTTATGTTTCAAGATGAGTACACGTCTCGGATAATTACGAAACACAGGTGCCAACTGCTGGGGCTTTCTGCAGTGTGCAGACCGACAAGCAGGGCAGGGGTAAAGACTTGGTGGAAGATGATGTGGAGGACAATGAGGTCCTCGACCCCATATGGAATCAAGGTCATGCGAGTAACCTGTGTAGTTCGGAGGAAGAGACGGTGGTCGAACAGAGCCACCAGCACAGCAGAAGAGGGAGCAGGGTGCAAAAGCGGAGCGGATGTCCCCTAGACAGTACGCCTGCTGCTGCCCAACGCAGCAAGGGACCGAGCACACCAAAGCCAGCTCCAAGGAGTTCCCTGGTGTGGCAGTTCTTCAGACAATGTGCTGATGACAAGACACGAGTCGTTTTCACGCTGTGCAATAAGAGCCTTAAGCGAGGCATAAACGTTCACAACCTGAGCACAAACTGCATGAAAAGGCATCTAAGTGCAAAGCACGAGCTGCAGTGGAGTAGACACCTCAAAAACCAATAAAGGTCTCTGGCTCCGCCTGCTTTGTCTTCTGCAGCAGTCTCGGCCTCTTCATCCACCTTTGGAGGGAAAGTGGCACCTGCCACCTCGCTAACAAAGGATCTGCCAGCAACACCACCACCTGGGTCACCAAGCATCTCCACAATGTCCGCAGCAGCATTCAGCTCTCCATCTCCCAAACACTGGAGCGGAAGAGGAAGTACCCCCCTTTCTACCCGCGATCCCTGGCCCTGAATGCCAGCATTTCAAAATTACTGTCCTTTGAAATGCTGTCATTCCGTCTGGTGGAGACTGAGAGTTTTAAAAGCCTTATGGTGGTGGGTGTCCCACAGTACATCGTGTCGTGCCTGGGCTTGAGGCAGATAGCAGTTTGGCGCATGTCCTTCCACCACAGAGGATTGCAGGGCGCTTCAGTTTGCCTCCTGTTGCTTTCTCCTTCTACTCCACTTCCTCATCCTCTACTGGCTCCTCATCCGGTCAGCGTAACACCTTCACCACCAACTTCAGCACAGCCAGGGGTAAATGACAGGCAGTTTTATAACGTATCTGTTTGGGAGACAAACCCCACACCACGCGGGAGCTGTGGACGGGCCTTGAACAACAGACCGTTGACTGGTTAGTGCCAGTGAGCCTCAAGCCTAGCCTGGTGGTGTGCAATAATGTGCGAAATCTCGTAGCAGCTCTGGGACGCACATTACTCGACTGGCACTTGTGCTGAATTTGGTGGTGCAGAGGTTCCTTAAAATTTACCCCGATATGTCAGAGATGCTGCATAAAGTGCAGGCTGCCTGTGCGCGCTTTCTGCAGCGTAACTTCGGCCTTCCCGCTCACCGCCTTATATGCGATGTGCCCACAAGGTGGAACTCTACCTAGCACATGCCGGCCAGACTGTGTGAGCAGCAGCTGCACGGGTGAGTCGCTCTGTGGAACAGCACCACTTCACCACCAATGACTGGGTTTCAAGTACTCCACCAACATGGCCAGTGCTGATAATGCCGTTCTCAGCGTTGCTATCCCACTTCTATGCCTCCTTGAAAAAACGCTGCTGGCGATCATGGAAAAGGATATGGCACAGGAGGAGGAGGAGGAGGAAGAGGGATCATTTCAAAGGGTTTCCGGCCAGTCATTCACAAGTGGCTCTGAGGGTGGGTTCCTGTACCCACAAATGCCAGGTACACAATTGTCCAGCCAGGGCACAGTTCTGTAGGATGACGAGGTAGAGGATGAGGATGAGGAGATGGAGGAGGAGAAACCTTGTTCACAGCAGGGTGGCACCCAAACCCACCATTGGCCATCACTGGTGCGTGGCTGGGGGGATACAGAGGACACAGACAATACACCTCCCACAGAGGATAGCTTTTCATTGCTTCTGGGAAGCCTAGCACACGAGTGATTACATGCTGCAGTGTCTCCGAGTTGCCCACATTCTAACTTGTGCTGATTACTGGGTTGCCATGCTGCTGGATTCCCGTTACAAGGACAACGTACCGTCCTTAATTCTGTCACTGGAGCGTGATCGCAAGATGCGTGAGTACAAGCGCACGCTGGCATTCCCACCTGACAGCGGGGGCACAGCAGAAGCACAAGGCGAAGGCAGAGGAGGAGGAAGAGGTCGCCAACGCAGCTGGGGCACCACCAGCACCTCAGAAGGAAGGGTTAGCATGGCCCAAAATGTGGAAAAGCTTTGTCAGCACGCCACAACAACCAGCACCACCAGCTGATATGGAACGTCTTAGAAGGAGGCAGCATTTCAGCAACATGGTGGAGCAGTATGTGTGCAAACGCCTACACATACTGAATGACGGGTCTGCCCTCTTTAACTTCTGGGTCTACAAATTGGGCACATGGCCTGAGCTTGCCCTTTACGCTTTGGAGGTGCTGGCCTGCACGTGTGTTTAGCACGGCAGGGGGCGTTATCACAGACAAGCGCAGCCGCCTGTCCCCAGCCAATGTGAACAAGTTCACGTTCGTTAAAATGAACCAGGCATGGATCCCACAGGACTTGCCATTGTTATACTACAGCGCAATTGCTCTTTTGGAGTGTACCCTAATAAAAATAAATAAAAATTAAACCAAAAAACAGTGTTGGCTACCTCGTCCTCCTCCACCGCCGCTTCCACCTACACCGCTATGTCCACCGCCTTCTCAACCTCCTACTCCATATGGACCTCCACCTCATACATAAAGATTTTTTTCACCAATTTTTAGGCTGTGATATACCCCTGCTCTACCTAGTAGACAGGTTAATAAGTTTCACTTATTTTTCTGTTACATTCTCGGTGACATTCACCAATTTTTGGCTGTGAAATACCCCTGCTCTACCTAGTTGACAGGTTAATAAATTTAAAAAAAAATTCTGTTACATTCTTGGGTGATATTTTACCATTTTTGCCGTGAATAAACCCCTGCTCTGAATAGGTGACATGGACCGAAATTTAAAAAAAATCATCTGTTCCATTGGTGGGTGACATTAACCGATTTCTGGCAATGAAAAACCCCTGCTCTGCATAGGTGACAGGGAATTAAATTTCTAAAATTCATCTTTAATTGGTCCTTTCATTCGATCCTTCCACTTTAATAACTTGTCCCACATTTCAGCTCGATCACATTGCAGCCATTGACCTCCCCTTGGATGTGGTATCCCTTTTTTACGCTACCTCTCCAGCATTGAACCCTGATACGGGATAATCGTGATCAACATGGTAGGCTCAGAAAAGAACATCGAAAGTTGATAGAGAAGATATCCAAATGGATCGTGGACGTCACGGGGATGTGCGATCAGGCAAAAGTTATCTAGAGTAAAAAACTACCGAGGGTGTCAATGGCCAATTATATATACACACAATGGTGCGGCTTCATAAAGAAAGACTACCCAATGTCCCAATGTAACTGACAGAACAAGCTTTGTACATGCAAGAAAAAACAAAGAACTAAAAGCTCTTAGACGTCCAATGGTGAAAAAGATATATACTTTATTGAATATTCAGTCAGTGAATCATAAAAATGCCATAAAACAGGGGAAATAGGGAGCACAGACGCCATCCCAGTTCTACAGTGTCGACATAGAAAATCACAGTTAAATTGAACATTGATAGAATTAAGTAGGAGTCCAAGTATAGGTTAAGGCTAAACTATTAAAATGATATGGACAGTGACCAGAGGATAATCCACACACACATGCAGCCCGTGCACCAGGCGATGGTGTGGCCTAACTGGACCTGTGTCCTATCTGTGTAACAGAGGGCCAGACCAAAAGTTCGATAGTACAAGAAGGAGGACTCACCAAAAATGAATGCGACCTGGATAGCTGGGATGGCGTTACCCCGACGCGCGTTTCGGCGTACCTTCGTCAGGGGGTAACGCCATCACTGTGGGACTAGCTATTTATCCACCCTTTAGCCAATCATGTCCGCATGTTTGATTCCATCCAGCTGAACATACGCTGGCGCACAGTACGCGGCAGTCCGGGCTCCGTGACCCCGCCCACGGGCGTCAAGCCATGACGCTGCAGACCACGTGACCAAGTCACATGACGTGCCGAGCTGGCATAGAGACGCCCAGGGGCAGGACACGGTGCGCGGCGCCGCAGCACTGCGTGCACCATTTCAGCTGGTGGAATCGGACATAATGCATGTATGATAGTGTAGACATGGAGTACAAAAAATAAATAAAAAATATCATAATAGATCGGCACTGCCAGTGCCGCTGTATGTACTATTATAATATATAAAAAATACACAAAAAATACAACAGTGTCATGAAATTCCCAAATATTTGTCACAATATCTTCCATATCTATATTATATATACAATGGTGACGCATTTCATGATACTGAGGAAGACGTATCAATAAATAATTAAATATAGGGATGTATATTTAAAATAAACAATATCATAAGACAGATCTTCACAGGACCTCATAATTAATTATATATATACCGACCAGCGGTTGCATATGGTGATATAATGACATGATTGTAAGAACTCAAAGAGACAAAGATGATTTGTGACATGGTAATAAGAATTATAAAGTATATAAAAGGATAAAAAAAGGTGATAACATTATCATGCAGTTACAATAGACAAATGATTGTTATAGCATAAAGGTGATCCAGTGTCAAAAAGGAGCCATAATAAGCCACTGAGGTCCCAACTCGCAAGACATCTACAAGTACAAAGAGCGGCATCAGGCAACGGTTTCATTAGTACATAGGCAAAAAACAAAAAAATCTGGTTACAATGTTAAAAAGACATGACACACAATATTAAAAGAGGTAATGAAAATACCCCACAGTGATGGTCCTGGTGATCATAGAAATGTTGAGAAGCCCAAATTCTCGTTAAGTCCCCTTGGATGTAAAGTTCCAAGGGTCCATATCCACTGGCTCTCTTTTTGAGCCAGCTTTTTTTTTAGATATTACCGGCTCTTAAATTGGGCCTAATGCAGTCAATCCCCTTCACCTTGAGCAGACTGGGATTGCATGCATGGTGTACTAAAAGTTATCTAGAGTCAACAAAGCGGCAGCAGGGCCTCTCCTGTCTAACATTTCCAAATCCTAAATACCCCAGTGACATTCCCTATAATTTTTTATTAATCATTCCAATAACAGGGCATCTTAAGAGTCCTGTATTGTTATTTATCGGCACTACCTCCCCGAGTCGGGAGTGGGTAATTGCCGCACGCCCCCTCCTTTCCTTCGATTCTTCCATTTTAATAGCTTCCCCCACATTTCCGCTCGATCACAATTACATTTTATCCATTGATCTCCCTTGGATGTGCTATCCCTTTCTCACGCTCCCTCTCCGGCGTGGAACCCTGATTTGCCGCTAACCGTGATCAACATGGTAGGCGCATAAAATAACATCGAAAGTTGATAGAGCAGATATCAAATTGGATTGTGAACATCACGGGGATGTGCGACATGGTGGGGCAGTATGTGTGCACACGCCTTCACGAACTGACTGATGGGTCTGCCCCCTGCAACTTCTGGGTCTCCAAATTGGGCACAGGGCCTGAGCTTGCCCTTTATGCCTTAGAGGTACTGGCCTGCCCTGCAGCCAGTGTATTGTCTGAATGTGTGTTTAGCATGACTGGAAGGGGTTATCACAGGTTATATTTCCCAATGTTTTGGGGTGTACCCTAATTTAAAAAAATATAAATAAATTTAAAACCAAAAAGCAGTCTAGGCTACCTCCTCCACCACTGCTTCCACCTACACCGCCACATCCACCGCCTCTTCAACCTCCTACTCCATATGGACCTCATCGTCCTAGATCAATATTATTATTTTTTATTTTTACGTATTCTATGTTATTTAAAGTCATTTCCCTATCCACATTTGTGTGTAGAGAACTTGCCATGCTCTACATTTTGCTGGCGTTTGCAGCCCTCTAGCCCTTTCCATGACATTTTTAGAGCCATTTAAGTGTTCAAAAGTTCGGGTCCCCATTGACTTCAATGGGGTTCGGGGTCAAGTTAGGGTCAAGTTAGGGTCCCGAACGCGAACTTTTTTTTGAAGTTCGGCCGAACCCGTCAAACCTGAACATCCAGGTGTCCACTCAACTCTAGTGGTGACAGGTTGGGGCCAGTTCCGTATCGTCCAATGACATATCCTAGGTGATTAGTCTCCTCTAACCCTATCGCACATTTTTATGGGTTAGCGGTTAGTCCAGCCTTCCGAAGGGAGTCCACTACGGCCTGCACCTTGGGCAGGTGACTCCCAAAGTCTTGTCTGTTGGAACTCTTACACACATGGCTGACTTTATGTTTTGCTGCCTTTCCCGTGACCTTCGCGCTATACGCATTTTGGCCAGCACTGTTTACTGGTTGTTCACCCTTCTCGACCCCCGCTACAAAGATAACTTTTTATCTCTCATTCCTCTGGTGGAGAGGATGAGCAAAATGGTGCAATGCCAGAAGGTCCTTGTGGAAAAATTGCTTCAAAAATTTCCAACTGACAACGCTTGAGGCAGAGTACGTAGTTTCTTTGGCAACCGAGGAGGGGAGACGAGGGGAACACACAGCAGGTCCAACAGAGGCAAGGCAACACTCTCCAAGGCCTGGGACAGTTTTATGACACCCCGCCAGCACCCTCACCCTGATGCGTGGCCTAGTGTCACAAGGAGAAAGTTTTGGAAGATGGTGAAGGACTACGTAGCAGACCGTGTCAGCGTCCTCAATTATCTCTCTGTGCCTTACAACTATTGGGTGTCCAAGTTGGGCACGTGGCACGAACTGGCGCTCTACGCCTTGGAGGTGCTGGCCTGCTCTGCCGCCAGCGTTTTGTTCCAGTGGATATTCAGTGCTGCTGGGGTACCTTCTTACAACCCATATAAAAATTGCTGTTTTTTATCGCAATTCGTCGCAAATATATTCGGATCAAAGCAAATTTTTCGGAAATTCAGCGAACCGGCCGAATCGAATTTTGGAGAAATTCGCTAATCTCTAGCCTTAATGAACAACAAAATTATAGCTGCTTTTTATAAGCAGTCTTTCATAGTCCACTTAGTATTTTGTATCCATTCCCTTGTCTTTATATACATGTACAAGTGTTGCTGAATTGAATTGAATATCCCATATTGAGTCCTGCATAAATCTGTTTTTGTAGCTACATAGCTTGTTAGTGTGAACTGCTGTCTATCATCTTACAATAGCTCAGGTGCAGTGACGTCTGATGTTGCGTCATTACTAAGAGACGCATGACACCAAGATGTCAGTTGGATTCCTCTAGCTGCCTGATCGTCCACGTGACTTCCCCTTCCTGTCCGCGATGGAGATACTTCACCATGCCCAATCTGGCAGAGACCATTGTCTTATTTTTTGCCCCTTATTCATTTCTGAGACCAGGGAGTTTTTTTGACTTTTTGCCCCCAACATTTTTCCACTTTAATTGTAAGTAGTTTTTGCAGTCTCGAAGTGACAACTTGTGGAGATTTATTTTTTCTTTCCATTTTTAGTTCTTATTTAAGTTTACATGTATTCTTTTCCCTTAGGTGTCCCCTGATGAGTCCCCGTGTGGGGATGAAACATGGCATGTAGGGATTAAGTGAGGGACAATATTAGGGAATAGGCCCCAAATAGGGACAGGTTCCTGACGGGGTCTCCCCTATCAGGGTGGGTGCTCTGTATATGATAGGCAGGGATGACTAGCCCCCTACCCTCCTCTTTCTGTAGTTCGGGACACAGTATTAGAGTTTGATAGCTAGCACTGACAATCACATTATGAGCGCTGTTTATCTGACTCTACCAGCAATTCACAAAGAGACAGGCACCTGTTGCTGAAAATTTTCCTAGGTCAGGTAAGACTTTTCCAATTATTATCCAGGCAGTAATTAATGAGGTGCATAATAGAGTATATTTTATGTATATTTTTATTTATTTTTCTCACCACATTATTTTAGCATGAAATTGATCATCTTATTTTTTTATACTCTACTTATTCCACCAACTACATCTCCTTTGTTGCTATGGAACCTGACCCTGGGGAGCGAAAGTATCCAGGTAGAAGCACCGTGATACAAACTGTTAAGGCCGTATAACCACTTTGCATTCCTAAACACTGGGACTTGATCGGCCCTGGAGGGCAACCCTTTGCACATAGTCTCCTCAATCGCTTGACCTTAACCCAACTGAGATGGAACCAACTGAGATGGAATAAGCTAGAATTCTGAGTGAAGGAAAAGCAGCTAACAAGTGTTTGGTACCTCTGGAAACTCTTTCAAGACTACTGGAAAACCCTTCCAGAGAACTTCCTCATGAAGCTGATTTAGATGATAATAAGTAAAATAGGGATGAGCGAACTCGAACTGTATAGTTCGGGTTCGTACCGAATTTTGGGGTGTCCGTGACACGGACCCGAACCCGGACATTTTCGTAAAAGTCCGGGTTCGGGTTCGGTGTTCGTCGCTTTCTTCGCGCTTTTGTGACGCTTTCTTGGCGCTTTTTGAAAGGCTGCAAAGCAGCCAATCAACAAGCGTCATACTACTTGCCCCAAGAGGCCATCACAGCCATGCCTACTATTGGCATGGCTGTGATTGGCCAGAGCACCATGTGACCCAGCCTCTATTTAAGCTGGAGTCACATAGCGCCGCCCGTCACTCTGCTCTGATTAGCGTAGGGAGAGGTTGCGGCTGCGACAGTAGGGCGAGATTAGGCAGATTAACTCCTCCAAAGGACTTGATTAACTGATCGATCTGCAGCTGTGGATCATTGAGCTGCTGATCCTCAATTGCTCACTGTTTTTAGGCTGCCCAGACCGTTTGTCAGTCACATTTTTCTGGGGTGATCGGCGGCCATTTTGTGTCTTGTGGTGCGCCAGCACAAGCTGCGACCAAGTGCATTTAACCCTCAATGGTGTGGTTGTTTTTTGGCTAAAGCCTACATCAGGGTGAAGCTGTCACACCAAGTGCATTTAACCAGCAATAGTCTGTTCATTTTTTGGCCATATACAAAATCAGGGGCAAGCTGCGCCTGTCACCAAGTGCATTTAACCCTCAATGGTGTGGTTGTTTTTTGGCTAAAGCCTACATCAGGGTGAAGCTGTCACACCAAGTGCATTTAACCAGCAATAGTCTGTTCATTTTTTGGCCATATACTAAATCAGGGGCAAGCTGCGCCTGTCACCAAGTGCATTTAACCCTCAATGGTGTGGTTGTTTTTTGGCTAAAGCCTACATCAGGGTGAAGCTGTCACACCAAGTGCATTTAACCAGCAATAGTCTGTTTATTTTTTGGCCATATCCCAGTCTAATTCTGTCACTAAATCCATACCGGTCACCCAGCGCCTAAATACTAGGCCTCAAATTTATATCCCGCTAAATCTGTCCTTAGTGCTGTAGCTGGGCGAGTTATTTAGTGTCCGTTCAAGCACATTTCTTGTTCTGGGTTGAAATACAATTCCCAATTTAGCAATTTCATAATTTAGTGGTTTCTGCTATATCAGAGCTATTTGAAATCTATCCCTAAAAGGGTATATAATATTCAAGGTGCACATTGGGTCATTCAGAATAACTTCACACACACCCGCTACTGTGTATTTCCAAGTCTAATTCTGGCACTAAACCCATACCTGTCACCCAGCGCCTAAATACTAGGCCTCAAATTTATATCCCGCTAAATCTGTCCTTAGTGCTGTAGCTGGGCGAGTTATTTAGTGTCCGTTCAAGCACATTTCTTGTTCTGGGTTGAAATACAATTCCCAATTTAGCAATTTCATAATTTAGTGGTTTCTGCTATATCAGAGCTATTTGAAATCTATCCCTAAAAGGGTATATAATATTCAAGGTGCACATTGGGTCATTCAGAATAACTTCACACACACCCGCTACTGTGTATTTCCAAGTCTAATTCTGGCACTAAACCCATACCTGTCACCCAGCGCCTAAATACTAGGCCTCAAATTTATATCCCGCTGAATTTGAATACAATACATTGGGCCAAATAATATATTTGTTGTTGTGGTGAACCATAACAATGAGAAAAACATCTAGTAAGGGACGCGGACGTGGACATGGTCGTGGACATGGTCGGACATGGTGGGTGACGTGAAGCCTCATTCTCTGCTATGACATGCAGACTGATTCTCTGCTGTCATGAAGCCAGATTGTCTGTTACGGGACCTCTCTGCTCTGCCTGTGTGCTAGGCCTAAATATATGCCAATGGACTGTTGCAGTGGTGGGTGACGTGAAGCCTCATTCTCTGCTATGACATGCAGACTGATTCTCTGCTGACATGAAGCCAGATCGTCTGTTACGGGACCTCTCTGCTCTGCCTGTGTGCTAGGCCTAAATATATGCCAATGGACTGCTGCAGTGGTGGGTGACGTGAAGCCTCATTCTCTGCTATGACATGCAGACTGATTCTCTGCTGACATGAAGCCAGATTGTCTGTTACGGGACCTCTCTGCTCTGCCTGTGTGCTAGGCCTAAATATATGCCAATGGACTGTTGCAGTGGTGGCTGACGTGAAGCCTCATTCTCTGCTATGACATGCAGACTAATTCTCTGCTGACATGAAGCCAGATTGTCTGTTACGGGACCTCTCTCCTCTGCCTGGGTGCTGGGCCTAAATTTATGACAATGGACTGTTGCAGTGGTGGCTGACGTGAAGCCTGATTCTCTGCTATGACATGCAGACTGATTCTCTGCTGACATGAAGCCAGATCCTCTGTTACGGGACCTCTCTCCTCTGCCTGGGTGCTGGGCCTAAATTTATGACAATGGACTGTTGCAGTGGTGGCTGACGTGAAGCCTGATTCTCTGCTATGACATGCAGACTGATTCTCTGCTGACATGAAGCCAGATCCTCTGTTACGGGACCTCTCTCCTCTGCCTGGGTGCTGGGCCTAAATTTATGACAATGGACTGTTGCAGTGGTGGCTGACGTGAAGCCTGATTCTCTGCTATGACATGCAGACTGATTCTCTGCTGACATGAAGCCAGATCCTCTGTTACGGGACCTCTCTCCTCTGCCTGGGTGCTGGGCCTAAATTTATGAAAATGGACTCTTACAGTGGTGGGTGACGTGAAGCCTGATTCTCTGCTATGACATGAAGACTGATTCTCTGCTGACATGAAGCCAGATTGTCTGTTACGGGACCTCTCTGCTCTGCCTGTGTGCTAGGCCTAAATATATGCCAATGGACTGTTGCAGTGGTGGCTGACGTGAAGCCTCATTCTCTGCTATGACATGCAGACTAATTCTCTGCTGACATGAAGCCAGATTGTCTGTTACGGGACCTCTCTCCTCTGCCTGGGTGCTGGGCCTAAATTTATGACAATGGACTGTTGCAGTGGTGGCTGACGTGAAGCCTGATTCTCTGCTATGACATGCAGACTGATTCTCTGCTGACATGAAGCCAGATCCTCTGTTACGGGACCTCTCTCCTCTGCCTGGGTGCTGGGCCTAAATTTATGACAATGGACTGTTGCAGTGGTGGCTGACGTGAAGCCTGATTCTCTGCTATGACATGCAGACTGATTCTCTGCTGACATGAAGCCAGATCCTCTGTTACGGGACCTCTCTCCTCTGCCTGGGTGCTGGGCCTAAATTTATGACAATGGACTGTTGCAGTGGTGGCTGACGTGAAGCCTGATTCTCTGCTATGACATGCAGACTGATTCTCTGCTGACATGAAGCCAGATCCTCTGTTACGGGACCTCTCTCCTCTGCCTGGGTGCTGGGCCTAAATTTATGAAAATGGACTCTTACAGTGGTGGGTGACGTGAAGCCTGATTCTCTGCTATGACATGAAGACTGATTCTCTGCTGACATGAAGCCAGATTGTCTGTTACGGGACCTCTCTCCTCTGCCTGGGTGCCGGGGCCTAAATATCTGAGAATGGACTGTTCCAGTGGTGGGTGACGGGAAGCCAGATTCTCTGCTATGGAACCTCTCTCCAATTGATTTTGGTTAATTTTTATTTATTTAATTTTTATTTTAATTAATTTCCCTATCCACATTTGTTTGCAGGGGATTTACCTACATGTTGCTGCCTTTTGCAGCCCTCTAGCCCTTTCCTGGGCTGTTTTACAGCCGTTTTAGTGCCGAAAAGTTCGGGTCCCCATTGACTTCAATGGGGTTCGGGTTCGGGACGAAGTTCGGATCGGGTTCGGATCCCGAACCCGAACATTTCCGGGATGTTCGGCCGAACTTCTCGAACCCGAACATCCAGGTGTTCGCTCAACTCTAAAGTAAAAGTTATGTTCTAACAATAAGTTCAAGTCTTCTAGATGTTAATTGACGTTGTATGGTGGGAGACTCAGATACCCATGCATTCTCTATTCCTTGTGTATTGGGTAACAGTGTTTTAGATTCCAGACTTAGTAAAGTTTAACTGTTTCACTTGAATAAACTTGCAATAAACTTGTGCCATCCAAATAAAACTTGATCTTTCTCTTGGCTCCAGCAGGCTAAGGGTAAACTGGCAGGTAAACTTGAATACTTTGCTTTAACTCTCTGCTGCTGTGCTAATGTGGATGCATGTTGAGGACATTTGTTCCCTTTGTATATGATTACAGCAGTACAAACAATTTGCATGACACTACATACAATTAGTGACATGGTGTGGGAATTACCTGTGGGACAATGTGTCCCATAGCTTTATCGCACATACATCATTGGTAAGAGTATTGCCTCGGTAATTTTACTTCTACTGTGGTGTGCATATTGAGGACGCTTGTTCCATGTGTATATGCATATACAGTGTAACTAATCTGCATGACATTTGACGCAATTAGTGACATGGTGTGGTAGCTACTTATGGGACAAAAAGGCCTGGATTATAATGTGTGATATGTCCAATGATACTTACCAGTGCCTACTGTCTCTTGGTTAGGTCATACTTTGTACTGGGAGTAACATTGCTGTTTTTATATTTGATACTTTAATGAATTATTTTGCAATAATAAAGATATATTTATTCATCATTTATGTGTGTTAGATTTTTTGGGTTGTTATTGCTGTGCTAATGTCTGGCGTCCGTCTGGTTCCTATCAGTTTCCTACTGTTTCTTATAAAAGTGAGGTATCCTGTGACCTGTTTGGCTGAGTAGGTTGTCTTTGGCTCCATTTTCCCTCTCAGAGGGACTAAGTTATTTTAAATATCAGGAGTGGGCTGCTCCCTGAACTACTTTCCCAAGGCTCCAGTCCTGTAGCAGTGAGGGGAAAATGCTCTTTCACCACACCATCCTTCTTTACTCTCTCACTTCAATTCTCAATTCCACATTGAACTCCACTACAGCTTCCTGCAACCTTTCACTTGGTAGGAAGCAGGTCTAGCCCACTTCTGCCCAAAAGGGGGGAGAATGGAATAGTAAGTTACATTCTAACTAAAGATCTCTGCCAGGTACAGTGCCACCCGTTGGCATGAAATATAATACATAATAGTTACATAGCACATAATAAACAGACCTAGAAACAGAAAGCATGGTGGTGTCCACTAAGCGTACCACTAAGCGCAAATCAGATGGGATGGTATGTTGTTGTAGAATGCTGCAGTAGCCAAACTGGTTACCAACAGGGTCACTTGCAAAGCACTCCCAACAGCATCACACCTGCTCCTCCATGCTTAATGGTAGGAGCTATACATGTATAAACCATCCACTCATCTTTTCTGCATCACACAAAGACATGGTGGTTGGAACCAAAAGTCTCAAATTTTGCTCATCTGATTTCCATTGGTTCAATTCAACTTCTTGCCTTCTTTTCAGCAATTAGACCATAAAGGCCTGCTTTTCACAGTCTTCTCTGAGCAGTTGATGTTGAGATGTGTAGTAATTGATCTCTGTAAAGCATTTATGCAGAATCTAATTTGAGGTATTTTTAATTTGCAGTTTCTGAGTCTAACTCCAGTGAACTTATCCTCTGCAGCATTGATGACTCTTTATCTTTCTTTCATGGGTTGTTCCTCAGGAGTGCCAATTCGATCATATTGTTTGATGGTTTTCACAACTGAACTTGAGGATACCTTCAAAGTTCTTGAAATTTTATGGATTCACTGTACTTCATGTCTTAAAGTAATCCTGGACTGTTATTTATATTTACTTAGTTGTGTGGTATTTGCCATAATGTGTATCAGAACAATAGCAGAATAGGGCGAAACACTGCATGAATAAGTCCCGCCTCTGCACATCACAACTGATGGTCTCTAACACAAGCAATTCCACAAATTAGCTCTTGACAAGGCTTGTTAAGGGTGCTTTCACATCTGCATTTTTGCTGTCTGGTTTTAAGATCCGGCATGGGATCTGAAAACCACAGCAAAACGCTTCCATTATAATAATAAAAGCAGCTGCATCCATTCAGAATAAATCCGGTTGCATTATATCGAAAATGAAGAAACCAGATCTGGCACTAAAATCACTGTAATTCAATGGGCGCCAGATCAGTTTCTTTCGTGTCTGAAAAAAAACAATCTAGCACCATTAACTTACATGGTTTTTAGTGCTGGATCCGGTTTCTTCAGTTTCCCATGCCACACACAAAAACGCTGCTTGAAGTGGGATAGGAACGCAATTAACCAGAATGGAATGCAGAATGGTGCACTCTGTTCTGGTTTGTGCTTCAGTTTTAAGATCCTGTCCTGGATCTCAAAACTGGACAGCACAACACAGATGTGAAAGTAGCCTAATTAAAAACCATTCCAGGCAACTGCCTCATCAAGCTGATTAAAAGAATGCCAGGAGTGTGCAAGGCTGTCATCAAAGCAAAAAGAGTTTACTTTGAAGAATCTACAATATAAAATATTCTGGTTTCTTTAACACTTTTTATTTAGTACTTAATTCCATATATATTCCTTCATTGTTTTCATGTCTTTAATATGAATCTACAATGTAGAATTAAAAAGAGGTGTGGTCCAAACTTTTGACTGGTAAGTACAATATGTTTTGAACTATAAGACAACCTCGTTGACATCTTATAGTTTGCAATCCGGGGTCACAGCTGCACATGAACCCCCAAACTCCTCCTTACTGATTGGGCAGATTTCATAAAATACTCTGCATGATCAGTGAGAGAGCTGTCTAGCTTTTCATAGTTATCTTATTCTGTGAAAGTGCAACAGGTAAACCTAAAGATCTCAGAACACCACAGTATAAATTAAAAAAGGTTTCTACATTTGTAGTAATGGTCAACAGTGCAGTCAATGTCAAAAGCCCTGCTTTACTCAAAAGGAGCGATCTTCTCGCCAAAAATGCAGGTATTGTCCCCTTAATGGTTTTAATGTTGGGAATGGGATTTCATTTGATGAGTTTTCTGGGTGCTTATTGCATACTGACGGGTTGCAACTGTAGCTAGGAGCTTCGATGGAGCTGCACTGTGTCAATACACCCTTATGATGTTCTTAAGTAATGTTTGTAAGTGAAGTGACTTTTGACCTAAAAGTGTTTGCACTTTTGGAGTTAACGCCCCTTAAGGACCCAGGACTGAGAATGCTCGTCCTAAATGGCCGGTACTTTGCACCCCAGGACGAGCATTCTCGTCCTATGGTCCTTCCTCCCCCCCATGTGCAGTGCAATCAGCAGCACGGATCTGGCTGTTACTGACAGCCGGTTCCTTGCTGCATCCACCAGCATCAGTGATAATGCCGGTGCCGGTGGATTAACCCTTCATATGCCGTGGTCAGTGCTGACCGCGGCATATGGGAGGTTTGCGCTCCCTCTCCTTAGCCATCAGGTCCCTGCGCTGCGGTGGCAGAGACCCGATGGTTGCCATGGCAGCCCCAAGCCATTCCAAGGCCTTGGGGCCCAGCCCCCAGGCTGGGTCTCATAGGCAAACTATCAGTGTATTACACTGTGTAATTCACTGATAGTCAATGCAGTACAATACAGATGTATTGTGCTGTATTGAAACAGGGATCAGACCCTGTAATGTTGAAGTCCCATAGTGGGATTTTTTAATTAAGTTTCAATAAAAAAAGTCCCTTTCCCATAAAAAGAGACATATAAAATTGTAAAAAATGAAAAATATAAATAAAAAACAGACATATTAGGTATCACCGCGTGTGTAACAACCTGCTCTATAAAAATATCACATGATCCACCCCGTCTGGTCAACACCGTCATCTCATTCCAAAAAAAGAGACCCCTCTAAAGACAATCGGCAGAAATTTTTTTAAAAATACAGCTCTCAGAACATAGCAAAACTTTTTATTCTGTTCAAGAATGATTTTACAGTTTAAAACTTAACAAAAATAAAAATAATAAACACATTAGGTTTGCCAAGCCTGTAGCAACCTGTTGTATAAAAATATCACTTGATATGCCCCCTCAGCCAAAACTGCCATGTTTGGTCTCCTTACATTGCAAGTGTAATATCAAGCAATCAAAAAGTCATATGCACCCCAAAATAATACGAATCAAGTCGTCATCTCATCCCGCAAAAAACGACAATCGCCCAAAAAAACAAAACAACTATAGCTCTCAGAATATGGAGACACTAAGACATGATTTTTTTTTGTTTAAAAAATGCTGTTACTGTGTAAAACGTAAACAAACAAAAAAAAAGTAGACATATTAGGTATCTCCACGTCCGTAACATTCTGCTCTCTAAAAATACCACATGAGCTAACCCCTCAGATGAACACAGTAAAAAATATAAAATAAAAACGTTTTTTTTTTCACCTTACATCACAAAAAGTGTAATACCAAGCAATCAAAAAGTCATATGCATCCTAAAACAGTACCAATCAAACCGTCATCTCATACCAAAATCAATGAGCCCCTACAAATCAGTTGCCCAAAAAATAAAAAAAACTATGGCTTTCAGTATATGGAGACACTAAAAAATATTTTTTTTCAAAAATGCTTTAAAATGTTAAGTCATATTTGGTATTGTCGCGTCCAAAACAACCTGCTCTATAAAAATACCACATGATCTAACCTGTCAGATGAACATTGTAAATAACAAAAAATAAAAACGGTGCCAAAACAGCTATTTTTTGTTACCTTGCCTCACAAAAAGTGTAATATAGAGCAACCAAAAATCATATGTACCCTAAAATGGTACAAACAAAACTTCCACCTTATCCCATAGTTTCTAAAATGTGTTTTTTTTTTAGTTTCTACTCTAGGGGTGCATCAGGGGGGTCCTCAAATGTGACATGGCAACTTAAAATTATCCCAGTGAAATCTACTTTCCAAAAACCAAATAGCATTCCTTAACATCTGCGCCCTGCCATGTTCCCGTACTACAGAATCAGGATAATAAATATTGAGTTTTGTTTGGCTGTTAACCCATGCTTGGTTACTGGAAAAATTGATAAAAATTGATAAAAATGGAAAGTCTGCCCAAAAAAGTGATTTTTTTTGTGAAACACCTAAAGGGTTAAACAAAAGTTTGTAAAATCAGTTTTGAATACCTTGAGGGGTGTAGTTTCTAAAATGGAGCCATTTATGGGTGGTTTCTATTATGTAAGCCTTCTAATGTCCCGAAAAAAGAAAATGCAATTTACAAAATGATCCAAACATGAAGTAGACAAATGGGAAATGTAAAGTGATAACTATTTTAGGAGGCATCACTATCTGTTTTAAAAGCAGAGAAATTGAAATTTAGAAAATTGCAATTTTTTTTTATTTTTTATAAATAAAAATGAAATATTTTGACTCGAATTTACCACTGTCATGAAGTACAATATGTGATGAGAAAACATTCTCAGAATGGCTTGGATAAGTAAAAGCGTTTTAAAGTTATCACCACATAAAGAGACACTGGTCAGATTTGCAAAAAATGGCCTGGTCCTTAAGGTGAAAAATAGCAAGGTCCTTAAGGGGTTAAATATGTGAACTGGAGCTCAGAAAAAGCTTTGAGATGAAACTAGCTTGGAATTTATGAGCTCCATCCTGAGATGATTCCTACTATTTTGCATGTTTTATACAAGATGTTCATCTTGTAAGTACAGTGTTCTGAATACATACAGCAGACTGCTTTATCTTAAATGATACTGCACAAGGTTCTGTCTCTTTGTGACTCCATATTCCTGTTACTGTTGGAGGATTGTGATCTAAGATACGCAGCTTCAGCTGTTAAACAGTGATTTGAAAGTGTGAGGGGCTGCAGTGTGGCGTTCCATAGCAACTTGTGGTGATCCATACAAGTCTACTGAAGGGACTGTTGATGAGGACACTACGAGGAGACCATCAAGTGCTTGCATTGTTGGTAAGAACATTGCTTATTTTGAGTAAAGCAGGTGTTTTGACATTGACTGTACCGCTGACCATTACTACCAATGTAGAAATCTTTTTTAATTTATACTAACTGGGATTGGGATTTTTAGCACACTAAGTGGTGTGCTGGGATTTTTAGGTTCACATGTTGCACTCCAGGTCCTTACATGGTTTATGGTTTTTACTGTATCACAAATGTTTATTCCATTTATTTGAGGGTGTTCCTGTCTCTAAATATTACTGCTACACACTTCTTATGGTGTCTCCTGGTGTCTACCTAAGGCCATCTGCACATGTTGCAGAATATGTGTGTTTTTTCCATGCGCATTCTTTTACAGAAAAAACGCTGCATATTATAGTACCAGCAAAGCATATGACATTAAACAAATCTCATGTACCCTTTGCTAATTTTTTTGTGCATATATTAACCTGCATTGTGGTTTTCAAATTTAATAGCATTTCAATTATGTTAACAGTTTTAACTGTGGATATCACCCAATGGAAAGGTGAGATCTGAAACAAAACTGCATCAAATCCACACCAAAAACTGTCATGGGGAAATTATGTGCTTTCACCAGCACCCGTGTGCAGGTGTCCTTAGGGTGCCTTCACACTCTGCTGATTTTGAATTTTCCATGACTGAAAATTAGTTCCATTTATTTGAATGGGGGGAAATTCTGTAAAAAAATCACAGAGAAAGCTAAGATAAAAACATCCTGCACGATATGATACAAATTTGCAGATGTCCCTGGCCATATTATTGAGGAAAACCACAGAAATAAGATAATAATGCACTTATTAAAGCAGATGCAAGCACTATATATGGACTAAGTCCTCACTCTGATATGATAATGTCTGAGACACTTAGTCAATATATTTTGATCAAAACACATCTAAGCCCGCCTACCGAACGTCAAGGTGGTCTCAGGTCAGGCGGGTCCTACGCTAAACCTACCTAAGCCGTTGGGCTTCTATGTTCAGGAGCGCAGACGCCGCACATATGGTGTGCTGCTCCTAGTAACCTCCATGTGCATCAAGCAACCAATGGGAGGAGGAGCAAGCACAGCCATATGTACCACCTAATTAAGGCGCTCATTGGATAGGGGAGGGGGGCAAAAGTGCAGAGGAAAGCTACTCCCAAGATACTAGGTGCGCATTCACACTTGAAGGTGCCACTCCCTCAAGCAAACACTACATAAACAAAAAAATCACAGAGAAAGCTAAGATAAAAACATCCTGCACGATATGATACAAATTTGCAGATGTCCCTGGCCATATTATTGAAGAAAACCACAGAAATAAGAAATGCACTTATTAAAGCAGATGCAAGCACTATATATGGACTAAGTCCTCACTCTGATATGATAATGTCTGAGACACTTAGTCAATATATTTTGATCAAAACACATCTAAGCCCGCCTACCGAACGTCAAGGTGGTCTCAGGTCAGGCGGGTCCTTCGCTAAACCTACCTAAGCCGTTGGGCTTCTATGTTCAGGAGCGCAGACGCCGCACATATGGTGTGCTGCTCCTAGTAACCTCCATGTGCATCAAGCAACCAATGGGAGGTGTGCGCACCTAGTATCTTGGGAGTAGCTTTCCTCTGCACTTTTGCCCCCCTCCCCTATCCAATGAGCGCCTTAATTAGGTGGTACATATGGCTGTGCTTGCTCCTCCTCCCATTGGTTGCTTGATGCACATGGAGGTTACTAGGAGCAGCACACCATATGTGCGGCGTCTGCGCTCCTGAACATAGAAGCCCAACGGCTTAGGTAGGTTTAGCGTAGGACCCGCCTGACCTGAGACCACCTTGACGTTCGGTAGACGGGCTTAGATGTGTTTTGATCAAAATATATTGACTAAGTGTCTCAGACATTATCATATCAGAGTGAGGACTTAGTCCATATATAGTGCTTGCATCTGCTTTAATAAGTGCATTATTATCTTATTTCTGTGGTTTTCTTCAATAATATGGCCAGGGACATCTGCAAATTTGTATCATATCGTGCAGGATGTTTTTATCTTAGCTTTCTCTGTGATTTTTTTGTTTATGTAGTGTTTGCTTGAGGGAGTGGCACCTTCAAGTGTGAATGCGCACCTAGTATCTTGGGAGTAGCTTTCCTCTGCACTTTTGCCCCCCTCCTCTATCCAATGAGCGCCTTAATTAGGTGGTACATATGGCTGTGCTTGCTCCTCCTCCCATTGGTTGCTTGATGCACATGGAGGTTACTAGGAGCAGCACACCATATGTGCAGCGTCTGCGCTCCTGAACATAGAAGCCCAACGGCTTAGGTAGGTTTAGCGTAGGACCCGCCTGACCTGAGACCACCTTGACGTTCGGTAGGCGGGCTTAGATGTGTTTTGATCAAAATATATTGACTAAGTGTCTCAGACATTATCATATCAGAGTGAGGACTTAGTCCATATATAGTGCTTGCATCTGCTTTAATAAGTGCATTATTATCTTATTTCTGTGGTTTTCTTCGGGAAATTCTGTAAGTCTCTTACAGGTGAATGGAACTGAATTTGAGTTGCGGAAAATTCTGCAACAAAATCCGCCATGTGAGAAGGCACCCAGTGCAGCTGAGCAGTGGCTTCTAGTGTGCCACTTCATAAATGCTGGCTTGTACCATAGCAGAAACTCACTCATGCCTCCTGTCCAAGAGGATCCAAGTAGTAGATCTAATCAACTGGGCATACGTGTACAGAGAAATGTAATATTAATAGGGGTATTACAGTAATTTGGGGCTTCCTGAGTTACACAAATTAATGGAGTAGCAGGCAAGCATGCGGTGTGCCTCTACATTTATCTATATGAGACCTGCTAAAAGTAGCAAAGCCCTGTACTTGGCTATTTCCAACAGTCTCATAGAGATGAATGAAGCAGCATTTTGAGGGGCCCTGTGGGGTACAGTATCCCCATTCTTGGGACCCCCAGCAATATAATAGTTATCCTCTTTTGTGTGGATAGGAGATAACTTCAAATTACCAGAATACCCCTTTAATTGGGGTTTTTCCAGAACTTTAATCCATAAGAATAGGTCACCAGTATCTCATTGGCAGTAGGCAGCTGAATCTATATTAATAAATGACAGCAGATTACAAACACAAGCCTTTCATCATATACTGCCTTAGGCTACAACTGTTAGAACCCACTTACTTATGACAGGGAAAATCATTGTAAATTCATCTTTTTCTGGCCTAAATTTCATAATTCGTCCTTAGATTAATCTGCTTACTGGACTTTTATAAATCTGCTGCCCCATCTGTGTATCCTTGAGATAGTTCATACATTATATAACTAGAAATGTTATCCCTTTTTACAAGCAGAAGTTGAAATATCAGCAGTAAAAATGCAAAGAACATTAGGTGCTGGTATTTGAACATCACAAAGGTTATTTGGACTCTGTCTTGCATCTATTTATTTGGATGAATTAATACATAGAGATGAGAATGGAGAATATTATGGAAGTTTGACATTTCACTTAAAATATTATTATATATTAAAACCTTTAACTCTTCCTTGCTCTTTTGTGTTTTTTCTGGACTAATTTGGGGGGATTTATGCATATTTAAGACTTATTATGCATGCTATGTCTGAGCTCTACATTTGGCATGTACTGTATGTGAAATGTATCCATAGGGCTTCATTCACCCAAGGGAGGTTTAAATAGTGTTTTTGGGGGTTCTATCAGGAAGGTATATAGAGATGATCAAAGGTTTTAAAGATTCAATTTGGTTGCTTTGCCGAACTATGCCCAAAATTTGCCTCAATCTGAATTGTTTAACCCCTTTGATTCTGGTGTACATCACTGTGCAGTGCAGCAATATGCATAACTAGTCCGTTCTGGTAGCGAAACAGTTACTGTGCATCTGAATGACAGGCAGGTCACATATATGGCAGTGCAAATCAATGTGCAGGCCATCAACATTCCTAGATAACTCCTAGCTAAACAAAAAAGAAGCATGCCTCGACAGGTGTCCCATTGATGCTTTCCTGGAAAAAATAAGGACATGGAGCAGTGCCAATAAAGTAGTGGAGACAAACACATGCATTTGAATCCCTTCTGTTAGATGTAAAGTGATTGTGCATCACAATCACTATTAGACTTAGTTCACACTTCACTTGGTCTTAAATTGTCAGCCAAAGCAGGCGCGGGATCTATTCTTGTTAACTAAGCAGAAAGTAAGCTTGGCTCCTGAATTTACCTCACAATAAGTGATGGAAATAACGGACCAAATAACAGAATTGGGAACTCCAACTTACGGGTTAATGTTAGCGCCAGGTCTAATTTATCAGTGCGGACTTAACTGTGCAGTGGCCCAAAATTCAAGGAATGGCCCCATGACAGTGGGGAAATGTCAGCAGTGTAAGTGTTCACAACAATGTTTATTTTTCCGTTCTTCTCATCAATCAGAAGAACAGCCCAAAAAAGTGGATCCTCTAGTTTGAGCCTCTGCCTTCAAACCTTCAGTATTTGGTCAGCATTTGATCAGTATTGGTAAGGCAAAAACAGGAGTGGGTCAAGAACATAGATATCATGTGATGGAAATAATTGCATTTATTCTGTGTTTTGGACCCACTCTTGCTTTTGGCTTCCAAATCATTATCAAATCCTGATGCAAAATACTGATTGTGTGATAGAGGCCTTATGCTCAATTTGTGGCCATTTGCCCCTGAATTGTAAAAAAGAAAAATCCTACATGCAGAACTTTAATGGGCTTTATTATCAGGTCAGTATTTGGTCAGTTTTTTGCATCAGTATTTGATCAGCATTGGTAGGGTAAAAACAGGAGCCGGTAGAAAATGGTGATAATATGTCTTGGACCCACTCCTGATTTTGGCTTCCAAATCAGGATCAAATGCTGATGTAAAATTTAGACTATATGATAGGCACCTTCTGCATACAATATAAAGTAATAACTATTTTATGAAGTATCACTATCCACCTTAAAAGCAAAGAAATAGAAATGTTGAAAATTGCGAATTTTTCCCAATTTTTGGTACATTTTTATTTTTTTTATATATATAAAGGTGAAATATATCTACTCAAATTTATTAACGTCATGAAGTACAATGTGTCACAAGAAAAAAGCCTCAGAATGGCTTGGATAAGTAAAAGCGTTCCAAAGTTATTACGATATAAATTGACACATGTCAGATTTGCAAAAAATGGCCTGGTACTGCAGGTGAAAAGTGTCCTCAAGTGGTTAAATATAAGATAACACAGACAAATCACATACAGAATAATAAAAAGTAAATAAACTTCATTAGCCTAAATATGCATTATGGGGTAGGAATCCGGTCGGCCATGTTATAAAACATGGCTGTCTACCACGTTATAACACATGACAGACACCCCATGGTGTATAACAGATCCTACCAAAGATGAATTTCCAATTGAATTCCCCCCTAATTGTCGGTGCAGACCACAGTTATTTCCATAAGCCCCTCCTCAAGTGTGCATCATGTATGTCTCTGAGATCACTCAGGACTTTAGCCTTATCAGCACAATGGAGGATGGGTATTACATTACAAGAAATTACAAGCATCCTATTTTCACGGTCCGCAAAACGTGGTTCCGTTGTACCGTGATCCGTGCCCGTTTTTTCTTCCGTGGGTCTGCCGTGATTTTTGGAGGATCCACGGACATGAAAAATGAAAAAAAAATCTAAGTCAAGTTTGCCATTGAAATGATAGGAAAAAACGGACACGGATCACGGACACGGATCACGGACGTGGATGACAATCTTGTGTGCATCCGTGAATTTCACGGACCCATTGACTTGAATGGGTCCGTGAACCGTTGGCCGTGAAAAAAATAGGAGAGGTCATATTTTTTTCACGGCCAGGAAACACGGATCACGGACGCGGCTGCCAAACGGTGCAGTTTCCGATTTTTCCACTGACCCATTGAAAGTAAATGGGACCGCAGAAAAACACGTTAAACGGGACAACGGCCACGGATGCACACAACGGTCGTGTGTATGAGGCCTTACACAGAATACTAAAAGTAATATAAAAGGGATGAAATTAAAAGGGGACAGAACCAATCAGTACTTAAAGGAAACCTTTCTCCAACTTTATGCTGCCATATCTGAGGGTTGCTTCAAGTAGTGATAAACATGTTTATTTCAGCAGTGTGTTACTCATGAGGTAAACGTAAATGGATATCAAGAACCAACATCATAATCATTGCAGCTGGGGCTTGGAAAAGAGTCATGATTGCCTGAAAAGAGTCATGGTTATTCATAATCTCCTGTTTTCCCTGACTACCATCTTCTCCTTGCATTCCTCCCTAGGAAAGAACTGCCAATCATCAGCAAGTGGACAGGGAGAGCAGGAGCTCATGAATAACCATGACTCTTCTCAGGCATTTGTGACTCTTTTCCAGGTCCAGGCTGTAATGATTATGATGCTGGTTCTCGGCAACGGCTTACTTTTAGCTCATGACTGACCCAGCACTGAAATCAGCATGTATATCGCTATTTTATTCTGCCCTCAGGGCTGCATAAACTTGATGACAGGTTCCCTACAATATATATACATTTGTGACAAAAAATTAAATACAGCCTAGAATTTTTAGTACTGTCACAAAATATCTAGACAGAGCTAGACATAAAACTGCCAACCATAGGGGTTAGACCAGTTCAAAAAGTAGGTCAGACTATTTCTGAGTGAGTGACAGTAGTTTGCACATGTAAGGACCAGTGATGAGCGGCAGGGGCAATATTCGAATTTGCAATATTTTGCAAATATTTGGGTGAATATTTGTCATATATTCGCGACTTCGAGTATTCGTGAAAGATATTGCAGCCTTCTCATTGGCCCACAAGCAAAAAGCCGTGAGGGATCATGGGTACTGATGAAGAAAATCTAGAACATTCACGATTATAAAGATATAGCACTATATTCTAGATATTCGCAAATTCTCGAAGTGCCAATATTTGCGATAAAAATTTGCGATTAGAATATTAGCTATCAACACTAGTAAGGACTAGCTAAATATGGAGCCGGCCTGGAAAAGGAACCAGCAACAGCTAGGCCAGCGAGAGGACTTTATTTGCCCAAGAATAAGGCCAGATGAAAATAAGGAGCATAGAGATAAAGTCTTTTGAGAATTGCTTTCATACAAGGACTACTAAGTCTCCATTTCCATGTGTTCAGGAGTTTTCTTCTAGAACTTTAACACATGAACAGCATATTGATGATCTGCGTAAGTATAATATCCAAATTTCCTCTGTGAACATTATGGACTTGCAACATGTTAAAAAAAAAGGTGCAGAGCTTAGTCTGACATTTAGGGTCTGTACTGTGGTTGCATTGCTCAGAGAATAACTTTTTTACACCCTATATCTAGATGCTTAAGCAAGTTTCAATGAGAGAAGCGCAGTGTGGAGATAATTGCCCTCAGAAGACACCTTTGCCTATTAATCACCTGTGCAGCTGGCTGTGAAACCTGTAATATCTGTGTAAAGTGCATTTTGTATACCAGCTTGCCAGTCTGGGCATGCTAAGAACTGTCCTAATATGTTTGCATTTGAATTTTTTTGTAAAGAACTGTTCTGCAGCACACCTGCCTCATCATTGCTTCCTGCACTGCTACACTGCACTGACATTTGCTTCTGCACTAAGGGATCCTGCCTTGCACCTCAAAACCATCAGCACCAAGGGCACCACAACCTAAATCAGGAGAGAACTCCAGAACCAGAGTGTACCCTGAAGGAAAGAATAGGTGCACCCCTCTCATCAATGCATGGGTTAGGCGTCCGAGTCAGTAAAAACAACCACCATTCCAACTCCTACCACTCCTGTCCTCTGCCCTCTTCCCCTGCATAACACTGCACATTCATATCATATGTCTGCCTCATGAAGCTAATATAGATATTGTAATGACTACAGGATCAGACTACTACTTGTTCGTAGAATGTAACTATAGACACACCTGTATAGTAGCAGTAAACAAATGGTAGAGTTGTAATCACGATTACTCAGTTGCTTCACTGTTTATAGTATAGATGTATTGGAAAAGTAAAAAAAAAAGCTGGAAATGTTAACATAGATTTTAAAGGCATTCAAATTGTGTTACATTGACTATAACTCCAGTTTTAATCTCGCCATAAACATGTAACGCGAGCACCACATTAAACAAACCCCGGAGTGCAGACTTACATACGTTACCATTACCATGTAGAGATTAGTCTTGTCAGCTCCATTCCATAGCTGGTTCAATGTGATTCCTTGTGCAAATAAAAAAAACATCAGTCACAGGAATATGTCTACATTTAATGGCTCATAGACCTGATCATGTGTCCCATGCATGGGCACTGTCCGTGTGCACGCCGTTTGTGGATGTGGACCGATTGACTTGAATGGGTTTGCAATCTCCAAGAGACAGTCTATATTGAAAAAATATATATCACGTTAGTGCTTTTGCGATTTTGTGTTTTCCACCATGGTGACGTGCTCCTGCACATTGGGATGTGTTAAACCCCTTTATAACTTATCAGACCCTCTTCTACATCTTTGCCTTGTTTCTGGATCAGAGGCTGTTACAGCCATCCTTATTTCCCCTGGTATCTGGCATTAGGGGAAGTAAAGAAACCCCTAATCGCATTAAATGGTACATTATGTCATAAGGAGAGTGACTGGGACCGAGACTGAGGATGTAGGCCGTAACAGAGGTTGCTGTGCGCCACTGTTCCCCTGCTTACCGCCGCGGTCCCGAGTGCCATGTTCAGCGATGATCTGTGGACGGTGCTTCCCATTCACCGCTGTAGTCCTGGGCTCTGTCTGTGTGGGTGCTGTTGTTCTAGGATCCGCTCCACAGTTTGCTCTCAGCCCTGGCTACAGCATGCTTGCTGCTTGTTTCCTGCACTTCCTTAAGGGCCGGTGCGCGTCGCTTCCTGGACTTTATGGGTTAGGTCATGTGACCTTGTTGACCTATCCTAGTCCTTCTGTGCATATATAAGTGGCTCAGCCCCTTTCCCAGGTGCCTCAGTGTCAAGGTCCTTGTGTCTGGCTAAGGTTCCTGTTTTCCGCTAGTGTTCCTATGTACCTGACTCGTATCTGTATTCCTGGACTCTACTACCTGTTATATCCCTATCTGCTTGCGTTCACTCTCCTGTTGTCAATCCGGATTGCATGAGCTGTAACTGTGCTGCCTGTCCTGACCTTTTGCCTGTCTGACTACGCCTCTGCCTCATCCTTTGGTCCTGCACTTCTGGTACCTTTCTCAGGTACCTCCTGGTCCATCTGGACCAGCTGCCTGATTTGCCTATCCTCCTTAAGAGGTAGCAACCTAGTGTTCCTCTCGGGAAAGTCTATACCCACCATTAGGGGTACTGTGAAGATCCTGGGGTTCACTTAGACAACGCCCTTAGAGGAGGTAGGACATGTGGCACAGTGGGTTCACACCCGCTGGTTCATGACATAGGCACAGGTGTGAGTTGAAGAATGACAGCAGTGACATGGCGCAGATGCAATGCAACAACACAGTCTTCACTGAATTATGGACACACAATGAAATTGACTCTAAGGTGTGCATAGTGGCCTTCTCTCAGAGAAAAGCTACAATGTTACATGAGCCAAAAAGTCCTCTGTAATCACACAGAAGCAGATGGCAATGTTTTTTCTAATCTGTAGCAGTTCTCAACCAGTATCTCTTGGTTGAAAGACCTGCCTAAAAAGGTACCATCATGGTCCCCAGCTATCCAACTCTAAGTATTTTTCACCAGTCTAAAGCAACACAGTCTTTTTCAGCTGTGTCATTGTACATATAAAAGTACACATCATCCCCACCTAGAGCAGTAAACCCAAAAAACAAGGAGTAGTATCTGCTAAAGGTAATGTGTTCAACTTTATAAGTGCATACTCCGGGCACAACTCTGATTAGGGCATGTAGGGCACAAGAAACTATGAACAGCTGCTGTACTTTAGTGCAAGTGGTTGGTGTGTACCTCCCCTGTGAATGAAAGTAATACAGAGAAAATTAGAAAATTCATAGGAGCTGCTGGCAAAAAGAAATCCGGGGATTCCATGATAAATGCATAAAATCTTTATTGACAATGCGTTTCATCACTGGTCTGGTATTGTAATTATTTTGATCTTTTTGCTTATGTGGAATCCATTACAAGTTAGTTGACTATTAAACATAAACATGTGTGTGATTCCCTTCCAGATCTAGACTCAAAGGTACCTAGTTCCTCAAATATGGTGATTGGTTGTATGTTAAAAGGCACATAAGGAAAAGTCTGGATCCCAGATTTGATGGTCCCTACTGAGTGTTGTGTTTCCAATTTCACTAATAGTGTCTTAAAACAGTGTTGAACAGTCAGAAGATGTTTTTCACCATAATGTGTATGTAGTATGTGATACAGATGCATATAGATGGCTGCCCCCTCACCAGTCATGAGTCTGCACCCTAGCTAATCATCCCTGGGGCTTGAGTCAGAGAACAAAAAAGGTGTTCCATTGCAACACTTACCAAAACATATTTTGTTAAAAAGAGAAACAAAGAAGGCCAAACATTTGGTGCACATGCCAATGTGGATGAGCCATTTTGTGCACAAAACTTAAATTCCGGCCTAGTCTGGATCAGAACGTGTGAGATACACGCTTTAGATACTGTGGTTATATTCTTAAAATATATTAATAAAATTTTGGGCAAAATACACAATTTTTCAGCCCTTGCTGCATCAGCACATGTGAAATTCAAGGGTTATATACTGCTGTCATATTCTGGTATTAAACAAACACCCCTGTTGGGCAAACAAATTTAATTGCGGCCTAGTCTGGATCAGTCGTTGTGAGATACACCCTTTACATACTGTGGTTCTATTCAGTTATTTGAAATACAGCCATTTTGGGCAAACAAATTTAATTGCAGCCTAGTCTGCATCTGTACGTGTAAGATACACCCTTTATATACTTTATATACTTTGGTTTATATACTTTGGTTCTATACAGTTATTTGAAAAACAGCCATTGTGGGCAAAAAACTTTAATTGCGGCCTAGTCTGCATCTGTACGTGTGAGATACAACCTTTATATACTGTCGTTCTAGTCTGCTATTAATTAAACACACATTTAGTAATACTAAACACACCAATGAAAATACGTAGGAGTGCAGGCCTGGTAAAAAAACAAGCATAAGCTAGACTAAGAAAAGAAATACCATGACTTAGCCGCACCTCCAAAAATAAGACATAGTTTATTAAGACATATAAATTAAAAGCATAGGTACATGTCACCTAACCCCACTGAAGGGTGAAATGGTGTAGACAATAACAACCAATGTCACCAAAAGCTAAACAATACTGAGACAGGAAAACACAGTACAATCCACAATTCCTGAATAATATACTTATCAAATGGCACAGTGGTAACACAAGGAAAATAGACAGCCGTTCAGTGAGGAAGGCAGGAAAACCCTCAAGCCTATCGCTAGTGCGCAGACTAGATTCGTCAGAGGTCCATGTGGATACAGAGTATGGTTTCAAGGTTCTTATAGTTGCAATAATTAATCTATAATTAAATAAAACTGTGGTCAAACCTATCATATCGTTGGGAGGAGGGAACCAGGTAGTGGCATCAGAGGGTCTCACCTGTATACATCCCGGTGCATAGTCCACGCGCTACTGTGAACGCCGGTGCAAGCCGGCGTGGTGAAAAAGGAGATGCGCCTGTGCAAAATGGCGCCCAAACGGAAGTTGACGCCGCGATGCAATCCATAGACCAGAAGTGCACCGCGGCCCCGACGTCGCATCTGGCGTCAGTTAGCGCTGATCAAGCCCGTGGAACGCAGAGGGCAGAGAGCGCAGTGGAATGCAAATGGATCACAGGATGCAGGGATACGCAGGCCAACTTAATCGGTCAGGTTAATGTCCCCAAATAGCATATTTAAATATAGAGCGATAATTTGCATGATCATAATTTAATAATATAGGAAAAATGGTGATAACATGATTCTTATAATGAAAAGTAATGAATAATCATAAGGCCACAATAGACAAACATACATAAATATAATAGATGATACATGATCCATAGTGACTAAAAAAAAGCCTACGTTCAAGACAGTGATTCACAAATATAAATATGATAAATAAAGCGCAATCAATAATGACACCATGATTACACCTAATGTGATTAAAAAACAAGTCGTAAAACATAATTCATCCCAAAACAATTGATATGTTTTATACAAATATTATACATGATTCATGCATTTATACACCATGACCATACCCTACAGAACCCGCATCCATGATCCTAAACTAATTTTAATAGATTACTAGTACAATTAAAAGCATAATTATGAATGAATACATAAATAAATAAATAAGTCAATAAATAAATAAACGCGTGGCTCTATTCAGTTATTTGAAAAACAGCCATTTTGTGCACAAAACTTAAATTCCGGCCTAGTCTGGATAAGAACATGTGAGATACACCCTTTAGATACTTTGGCTATATTCTTCTATTAAGAAAACACAATTCTTTGGGCAAAATACACATACTGTGGTTCTATTCAGTTATTTGAAATACAGCCATTTTGGGCAAACAAATTTAATTGCGGCCTAGTCTGCATCTGTACGTGTGAGATACACACTTTAGATACTTTGGTTCTATTCAGTTATTTGAAAAACAGCCATTGTGGGCAAAAAACTTTAATTGCTTTATATACTGTTGTTCTATTCTGCTATTAATTAAACACCCATTTAGGGCAAGATCCTAAACTTGAGAAATATGAGGAGTGTCAAATAAGGGACATGGCCCAGGTCGTGGTCGATCTGTGCCAGCTACACGCACAAGTGAAACCCTTTCCTCAGGTGTGAGTAGGCGACAGAACATGCAGCAGTATTTGGTCGGGCCTAATGCGACTCTACGAATGGTGAGGCCAGAACAAGTAAAGGCGATAGTAGATTGGATTGCTGACAGTGCCACCAGTTCCTTCACATTGTCTCCCACCCAGTCTCCTGCTGAAAGATCAGAGTTGGCACCTTTAGCCGATGTCCATCAGTCTTTCACCTCACCCCCTTGCAAATCAGCCAAGCAGTCTGAGCCCCAAGTCATGCAGCAGTATCTTCTGCTTTTTGATGACTTTGTTAGCAGGGTTTCCCAGGGCCATGCAACTATCCCTGCCCCAGAAGTGAAAGAGATTGAGTGCACTGATGCCCAACCACTTTTGTTTCAAGATGAGTACATGGAAGGACCATCACAGCACGTCTCGGATGATGATGAAACACAGGTGCCAACTGCTGGGGCTTTAGAAAGTGTGCAGACCGACAAGGAGGGCAGGGGTGAAGACTGGGTGGAAGATGATGTGGTGGACGATGAGGTCCTCAACCCCACATGGAATCAAGGTCATGCGAGTGACCTATGTAGTTCAGAGGAAGAGGCGGTGGTCGCACAGAGCCACCAGCACAGCAGAAGAGGGGGCAGGGTGCAAAAGCGGAGTGGCCGTCCTCTAGACAGTACGCCTGCTACTGCCCACCGCAGCAAGGGACCGAGCACACCAAAGCCAGCTCCAAGGAGTTCCCTGGTGTTGCGGTTCTGCAGACAATGTGATGGCGACAAGACACAAGTGGTTTGCACGCTGTTCAATCAGAGCCTGAAGCGAGGCATAAACGTTCTAAACCTGCGCACAACATGCATGACCAGGCATTTAAGTGCAAAGCACGAGCTGCAGTGGAGTAGACAAAAAACAATAAAGGTCTCTGGCATCTCCTGCCTCCTCTTCTGCTGCAGTCTCGGCCTCTTCATCCACCTCTGGAGTGAAAGTGCCATCTGCCATCCCGCAAACAGAGGATCTGCCAGCAGCACCACCACCTGGGTCACCTAGCATCTCCACAATGTCCCTCGAAAGCCTACAGCTCTCCATCTCCCAATCACTGGAGAGGAAGAGGAAGTACCCCCCTACCCACCCGCGATCCCTAGCCCTGAATGCCAGCATTTCAAAATTTCTGGCCTTTGAAATTCTGTAATTCCGTCTGGTGGAGACGGAGAGTTTTAAAGGCCTCATGGCGGTGACTGTCCCACAGTACGCTGTGCCCAGCCACCACTACTTTTCCAAGCGACCCATCGCTTCCCTGCACAACCAAGTGGGGGACAAAATCAGGTGTGCACTGCGCAACGCCATCTGTGGCAAGGTGCACCTCACTACAGATACATGGACCAGTAAGCATGATCAGGGACGTTATATCTCCATAACAGCACACTGGGTAAATGCAGTGGCGGCTGGGCCTGAGGTGGATAGCAGTTTGACTCATGTCCTTTCACCACCAAGGATTGAAGGGCGCTTCAGTTTGCGTCCTGTTGCTTCCTCCTCCTACTCTGCTTCCTCATCCTCTACCGGCTCCTCATCCAGTCAGCGTAACACCTTCACCATCAACTTCAGCACAGCCAGGGGTAAACGACAGCAGGCAGTTTTAAAACGTATCTGTTTTGGGGACAAACTCCACACCGTGCCAGAGCTGTGGACGGGCCTTGAACAACAGACCGATGAGTGGTTGGTGCCAGTAAGCCTCAAGCCCGGCCTGGTGGTGTGCGATAATGGGCGAAATCTCGTAGCAGCTCTGGGACTAGCCGGGTTTGACGCAGATCCCTTGCCTGGCGCATGTGCTGAATTTGGTGGTGCAGAGATTACTTAAAAATTACCCCGATATGTAAGAGCTGCTGTATTAAGTTCATGACATCTGTGCGCGCTTTCGGCGTTCTCATCCTGTTGCTGCTCGCCTGTTAGCACTGCAGCGTAACTTTGGCCTTCCCGCTCTCCGCCTTATATGCGACGTGCCCACAAGGTGGAACTCCACCTTGCACATGCTGGCCAGACTGTGCGAGCAGCAGCAGGCAATAGTGCAGGTTTAGCTGCAGCACGCACGGATGAATCGTTCTGCGGAACAGCACCACTTAACCACCAATGACTGGGCCTCCATGCGAGATGCTGTTTCAAGTACTCCACCAACATGGCCAGTGCCGATAATGCGGTTCTCAGCGTTACTATCCCACTTCTATGCCTCCTTGAAAAAATCCAGCTGGCGATGATGTGGCACAGGAGGAGGAGAAGGAAGAGGGATCATTTTGTAGGGTTTCCGGACAGTCATTCACAAGTGGCTCTGAGGGTGGGTTTCTGCACCCACAAATGCCAGGTATACAATTGTCCAGCCAGGGCACAGTTCTGGAGGATGATGAGGTGGAGGATGAGGAGGAGGAGATGGAGGAGAAGGAGGAACCTTGTTCACAGCAGGGTGGCACCCAGACCAGCTCATGGCCATCACTGGTGCGTGGCTGGGGGGATACAGAGGACACAGACGATACACCTCTCACAGAGGACAGCTTTTCGTTGCCTCTGGGCAGCCTGGCACACTTGAGCGATTACATGCTGCAGTGTCTCCGCAATGACCGCCGAGTTGCCCACATTCTAACTTGTGCTGATTACTGGGTGGCCACGCTGCTGGATTCCCATTACAAGGACAAAGTAACATTCTTAATTCCATCACTAGAGCGTGATCGTAAGATGCGCAAGTACAAGTGCACGCTGGTAGATGCGCTGCTGGTGGCATTCCCACCTGACAGCGGGGGCAAAGTGGAAGCACAAGGTGAAGGCAGAGGAAGAGGTCGCCAATGCAGCTGGGGCACCGCCAGCACCTCAGAAGGCAGGGTTAGCATGGCCGAGATGTGGAAAAGCTTTGTCAGCACGCCACAACAACCAGCACCACCAGCTGATATGGAACGTCTTAGCAGGAGGCAGCATTTCACCAACATGGTGGAGCAGTATGTGTGCACAAGCCTACACGTACTGAATGACGGGTCTGCCCCCTTCAACTTCTGGGTATCCAAATTGGGCACATGGCCTGAGCTTGCGCCCTTTAGGCTTTGGAGGTTCTGGCCTGCCCTGCAGCCAGTGTATTATATGAATGTGTGTTTAGCACGGCAGGAGGCGTCATCACAGACAAGCGCTGCCGGCTGTCCACAGTCAATGTGGACAAGCTCACGTTCATTAAAATGAACCAGGCATGGATGTCACAGGACTTGTCCGTACCTTGTGCAGAATAGACATGCATACCAGCCTTAACCAGCCATTGTTATACTACAGCGCAATTGCTCATTCTTGTATTTTGCATATTTCACACTCTTTTGGAGTGTACCCTAACAAAAAAACAAAAAATGAAAACCAAACACCAGTGTTGGCTACCTCGTCAAGCTCCACCGCCGCTTCTACCTACACCGCTACGTCCCCTGCCTCCTCAAACTCCTACGTCATATGGAACTCCACCTCATAAATCCACTTTTTTTTTATTTGTACTTTTGTTTTTTTGTAATTTTTTTTTATTAAATTTTATTTTATGTCATTTCACTACTTTTTCTGTTACATTTTCGGGTGCAATTCACCAATTTTTGAGCATGATACCACTGCTATACCTAGTAGACAGGTTTAGAAAAATAATAATTTGTCTGTTACAGTTTCGGGTGAAATTCACCAATTTTTGGGTGTGATGTGATGTACCACTGCTCTACCTAGTTGACAGGTTAATACATTTCAATAATTTTTCTTTTACATTTTCGGATGACAATAAACAAATTTTTTCTGTCATAGACCCCTAATCTACCAAGTAGGCAGGTTAATAAATTTCTGTAATTTTTCTGTTACATTCTTGGGTTGACATTTTACAATTTTGGACGTGAATAAACCCCTACGGTGATAGGGAATAAAATTTCAGAAATTCTTCTTTAATTGATGCGTACCACCTCCTTTCATTCAATGCTTAAACTTTAACAAGTTGTCCCACATTTGCGCTTCAATAAATTGTCCCACATTTGTGCTTTACTAATTTGTCCCACATTTGCGCTTCAATAATTTGTCCCACATTTGCGCTTTTCTAATTTGTCTCACATTTGTGATTCAATAATTTGTCCCACATTTGGCTTTACAAATTTTTCCCACATTTGCGCTTCAATAATTTTTCCCACATTTGCGCTTTAATAATTTGTACCACATTTGCGCTTAAATAATTTGTTCAACATTTGCGCTTTAACAGCTTTTCACACATTTTCACTCGATCCCCCAAAAATGTAATCCATTTATCTCCCTTGGATGTGGTCACTTTTTCTCATGCTCCCTCTTCGGCGTCGAACTCTGATTCGCCGATAACCGTGATCAACATGAAATGCTCAGAAAAGAACATCGAAAGTTGATAGAGAAGATATCCAAATGGATGGTAGACGTCACGGGGGAACCTCTGCATAGGTGACAGGAACATAAATGTAAAAAAAATCATCTGTTATATTGTCAGGTGACATTTTTCAAATTTTGCCGTATAGAAACCCCTGCTTTGCATAGTTGACAGGGAATAAAATTTAAGAAATTCTTTATTAATTGATGGGCGCAACCTCCTTTCATTCAATGCCTAAACTTTAAAAAGTTGTCCCACATTTGCGCTTTAATACTTTTTCCCATATTTCCACTATCATATTTATTAGAAACAATTAACCTCCCTTAGATGTGGTCTCTCTTTCTCACGCTCCCTCACCGGCGTGGAACCCTGATTCACCGATAACCGTGATCAACATGGTAGGCTTAGAAAAGAACATCTAAAGTTGATAGAGAAGATATCCAAATGGATGGTGGACTGCTCAGGGACGTTCGATCAGGCAGAAGTTAGCTAGAGTCAACAAAGCAGCAGCAGGGCCTCTCCTGGCTAACGTTTACAAATCAAAAATACCACCGTGACATTCTATAATTTTTTATTAAGCATTCCAATAACAGGGCATCTTAAGACTCCTGTATTGTTATTTATTGTCACTACCTCCCCGAGTCGGGCGTGTGTAATTGCCGCGCGCCCCCTCCTTAACTTGGAAGCTTATGCTTCAATACTTTGTCCCACATTTCCACTTGATTACATTTAATTTCATCCATTGACCTCCCTTGCATGTGGTATCCTTTTCTCAGGCTCCCTCTCTGGCCTGGAACCCTCATTCCCCGCCACCCGTGATCACCATGGTAGGTGCATAAAATAACATCAAAAGTTGATAGAGCAGATATCTAATTGGATCGTGAACATCACGGGGACGTGCGACATGGTGGGGCAGTAAGTGTGCACACGCCTACACGAACTGACTGACAGGGGTCAGCCCCTGCAACTTCTGGGTCTCCAAATCTGGCACATGGCCTCAGCTTGCCCTTTACCCCTTGGAGGTGCTGGCCTGCCCTGCAGCCAGTGTATTTTCTGAACGTGTGTTTAGCACGACTGGAGGGGGTTATCACAGGTTATATTTCCCAATGTTTAGGGGTGTACACTAATTTAAAAAATATATAAATAAATTTAAAACCAAAAAGCAGTGTAAGCTAACTCCTCCTCCACCGCCGCTTCCACATACACCGCCACATCTACCGCCTTCTCAACCTCCTACTACTTACCATGCTATTAACCACATTTTTATGACATTTGCAGCCATCTAGCCCTTTCCATGACATTTTTATAGCCATTTTAGTGCTCAAAAGTTTGGGTCCCCATTGAATTAAATGGGGTTCGAGTTTGGGGTCAAGTTCGGGTCCCGAACGAACCCGAACATCCAGGTGTCCGCTCAACTCTACTTATTAGCCCCGATCTGGGTGATCCAGTCAGAATGTAGTCATGGGGGGGAATTCTCTGGATGTTTAAGTAAGCTGTGTTCAAGAGGAGGAAAATTTGAGAGAAACAGATTTTAGTTGAACACACTTGAGCTCTGAGAAGGCTTTCATTTTGCCTCATAACCCTCTTCTTCTAGTAATCTGAATTTGAACCCACAAAGTGAAATAAACAACCTGTTTTTTTTTATTTTAACATAATTACGAAACTATAATTTATAGGAACAATAAGTAAATAAGGCTTAAATAGGAAGTACCTGCTTGAGCAAGCATGATATTATGACACAGGAATTAGATGCATGGCAACATTTCATAATATTTTACATTTAATCTTTAGATTTTAGCATATAGCTATCTGAATTAATGTCTGTATTCTATCTTTTCATTCCTGATTGGTTGCTTTAATAAATACTTGTGATTAGACATATTAAAATTGATGGCTAAAGGGGTGGTGGTTAGACCCACAATATACAACCAATAAAATTGACTTTATTGGCGTTGCCTGGCAGAGAATCCTTTAACCACCAAAGTGTCTGTGTCTTTGATTCTTAGGTCGACCACATCCCTAGCACATGAGGAGAACTGATTAATCAATTTGAATCCCACAGACAAGTGAGGTGTAGTCCCCTAGTTTGGGACTTGTCCTAAATCGCAGAGACTCTTCATCAGGGCCATGCATTTGAATTTTTTCTCTGTATTACTTTTTCAACTGTTTTCCATCTCCAATAACCAGGCGTAACTCCACAATAGTATGCCTTCTCCCACTGGCGTAAAAGGCTATAACTTTGTGCTATAACAATGTGCCATATAATTATTTTTCTGTCCTGGCTGTTAACTCCTTTGTTTAGGCTTCAGCCCAAATTCTGAGTAAAAAAACAAAAAAAAAACTTTCTGATGGAAATGTCCCTTTAAACAGTTTCAGTTTGTTTTAAACAATTTTTTCACATCTTTTGAAAGAAGCTTTACAGAAAATGCTGGAATGGGAATTTACAAAACAACCTTTTTGTGGTACAGTGTCACGATGGGGAGTGGGGGGAACCGCCACCATACAATGTCAGGAATAAAGGGGAAGCAGCTAGGCTAGGATGCTGGAATCTGGGAGCAGGTCACCTCCTAAAGCAGGCATGTCCAAACTGCGGCCCTCCAGCTGTTCCAAAACTACAACTCCCAGCATGCCTGGATAGCTTACAGCTATTAGAGCATGATGGGAGTTGTAGTTTTGCAACAGCTGGAGGGCCGCAGTTTGGACATGCCTGTCCTAAAGCATCCCTAAATCTGGCCCTAATCTCCTATCTGCATAAGCCGACCCAGATGGTAGAAGGGCCCATACGCCAGAACCTCAGAACCCTGAAATACCTAAATTACCCTGAGGTAAGTAGAAAGGGACAAGAGACCAACTGGTTCATCCATGACATGGATGAACCAGAGTTTCCCACAGGCCTAGCAACAAAGGACAGCAACACCAAGGAAATGACAGGTAAGTAACCAGTGGCCAGAGGCAACTGCACCAACCACAACAGTAAATTTGGTCACTTACCTGCTGCAGCTGCTGGAAGACAGCAAAGAACACAGCTGAAGTAACCTGGAACCCAAGCAGACGCCCTGCCATCCAAACACCTTCCGGATGCAGTCCGTACTAACACACAGGAACCAGGACTCCAGCAACTGCACATCCTAGGACAATGGTTCACCCCTCCGGGAAACCAACCCCCATCCGGAGGGACAAAACACACAGGAAAACATCTTGCACTCATGCAGGGACAAACACCAGCAACATCCCAGACATGTAACAACAAACAAGACATACAACAAACCATGAACATAAACCCACACCAAACATACAAAAAGTGAGGTTGGGTACATGGAAGATACAAGGGAGACAGAGGAATGACATTGCTAAGAGATCTCGCCCTTATCTAACAAAGTCAGGATATTAACCCCACACACACCACGGAGATAGCACTAAAATGGGAAGTGCGTATGCAAACTGAAAACTACACGTTGCCGACGGCAACCAGTCTGCACGGCAGCCGTGTCACGGTCAAATAGCAATACGACCGTGACATACAATCATTTCCCACTGGATAGCCCCTTTAATCACATTACATTACATTTAGGGCAGCTTTAAATGGAGTTTGGTTGTCTTTATTCATTTTTACTGAGGAAAAATATAACAGCTCAATAGCAAAATAGATTTGAATAAATTATGTTAGTTATACTGTGCCTTAAGCTAGTGCATATGCTGAGAAGTAAAATGTCTATTTATTTGCATCTAATAAAATATATTGGATTAGGGAAGTCTCATTACCAACAAACATGATCATTATTTTTTCAGTGAAGTAAGGAAATTAGCAAACAACCTGATCAATGCCAAATCCAATTACTGTAGAAGGAAGTGGTTTCAACAGATAAACAGCATGAAATCTTTAGGTTTAAGAAGACAGACTTAACAACAAAAAGATGATGACAAATAGCAAGCTTTTGAGACTATTATTGCTATTTGACATATTTTTTTTATCTGCAAATCAAATGAACTACATTTCAAGGGCATCTATCAGTAGTTTTTTACCTATGAAGTAGCTGACCTGTTACATGTGCACGTGGCAGCTGAAGGCATCTGTGTTGGTCCCAAGTGCATATGTGCCCGCATGGCTGAGAAAAATTGTTTTAATATATGCAAATGAGCCGCTAGGAGCAAGGCGGTGTTGTCATTACACCTAGAGGCTCTGCTCTCTCAGCAATAGCTGCACCTTCTACACTTCAGTTGACAGGGCCAGGCATTGTAAACGTAATCACTCCTCGCCATGGCTTCTCCTAAAGTCAAAGTGCAGAGGCCGCTGTTGCAGAGAGAGAAGAGCCTCTAGGTGTAACGGCAATGCCCCTGTTGCTCCTAGAGGCTCATTTGTATATATTAAAACATGAATTTTTCTCAGCAATGTGGGCACACATGAACATAAGACCAACACAGATGCCTTCCCAAGCAGAGGTCAGCCATATTCATAGGTACAAATCTGCTGACAGATGCCCATTAACAACTGATGTTAGCTGTTTTATCCATCAGCTAATACAGTACAGATATATTTGCTTGTTTTTTTATATTGATGTACAGTATTTAGTGAGTAGAAATGAGCGAATCAATTTATAAGGACTAATTCACCTCACCAAGCAGAGTTCTACAATCTGCACCTATGAAGGACTCTCTTTGAAGCTAAGGAGACTCCCCCAGCCACTTGATTGACAGGGTAAGACATCTCGGCCGGCCCTGAAAGTCTAATGTCTGTGCCATTCCTCTGAGTAGTGGCACAAATGCAGAGACTTTGCTTCTGCAAGCAGTGCAGCGACTGTACATACACACTTGCTGCTCCAGTAGAGCCTCTGCAATTAGGCTGCTACCCATTATCAGGGCCTGCTGAGATGTCCAACTGGGTCAATCAATCAGCAGGGGAAGCGTTCTCACCTTAGTAGACACGTTGTCGCAGGAACTTTTTTTTGGAAGATTGTATACCCCCATTGTAGAACTCTGCTTGATGGGACAAATGGATTCAATTCTCTCACAGTGAACTATAGTGTAACAGTGTATAACATTTTATGCCCTAGACGTGATAGATATGGAAAGAAAACTACAATTTAGCTGTTTCAAGCCATTTATCCAGACAGTCTAAGGTCCAATCTACATGGGTACATTACCAGGACAATAAGCAGGACTAAGTGTATGTAAATAGTGTAATGTCTATATTATTCGTCAAACTCATTTTTACAGATGCCACGCCCATTTTATTGACCTTTCATTGACCCCACCCTGCCCCATCATCACCTCCTCCCTCGCCCCCTGGGCGACCTTAGCTAGTGGAATGATTGATAAGATTATTCAATCATTCCCCCACCAGTCCTAAGGTATAAGACCCCTTGTACCCCGGTGTATTGTACGTGTCCCTATATGTAGCACAGTGATTTTACTACATTGATTAAGTATAGCTGTGTGTATCTGCATTTGTGTAGAGAGGTCTGCCCCTGTGAGATGCTTAAAGCAGAATGAGTAGTATGTCTAAGGGCTGAAGCTGTGTACTCAAAAGTATTGCGCCCATAGGCGTGACTTTGGCAGTAATTCAATAATGTTTAATATCCTTATACACTCACCTAAAGAATTATTAGGAACACCAGACTAATACGGTGTTGGACCCCCTTTTGCCTTCAGAACTGCCTTAATTCTATGTGGCATTGATTCAACAAGGTGCTGATAGCATTCTTTAGAAATGTTGGCCCATATTGATAGGATAGCATCTTGCAGTTGATGGAGATTTGAGGGATGCACATCCAGGGCACGAAGCTCCCATTCCACCACATCCCAAAGATGCTCTATTGGGTTGAGATCTGGTGACTGTGGGGGCCATTTTAGTACAGTGAACTCATTGTCATGTTCAAGAAACCAATTTGAAATGATTCGAGCTTTGTGACATAGTGCATTATCCTGCTGGAAGTAGCCATCAGAGGATGGGTACATGGTGGTCCTGAAGGGATGGACATGGTCAGAAACAATGCTCAGGTAGCCCGTGGCATTTAAACGATGGCCAATTGGCACTAAGGGGCCTAAAGTGTGCCCAGAAAACATCCCCCACACCATTACACCACCACCAGCCTGCACAGTGGTAACAAGGCATGATGGATACATGTTCTCATTCTGTTTACGCCAAATTCAGACTCTACCATTTAAATGTCTCAACAGAAATCGAGACTCATCAGACCAGGCAACATTTTTCCAGTCTTCAACAGTCCAACTTTGGTGAGCTCATGCAAATTGTAGCCTCTTTTTTCCTATTTGTAGTGAAGATGAGTGGTACCCGGTGGGGTCTTCTGCTGTTGTAGCCCATCCGCCTCAAGGTTGTGCGTGTTGTGGCTTCACAAATGCTTGTAACGAGTAGTTATTTCAGTCAACGTTGCTCTTCTATCAGCTTGAATCAGTCGGCCCATTCTCCTCTGACCTGTAGCATCAACAAGGCATTTTCGCCCACAGGACTGCCGCATACTGGATGTTTTTCCCTTTTCACACCATTCTTTGTAAACCCTAGAAATGGTTGTGCGTGAAATTCCCAGTAACTGAGCAGATTGTGAAATACTCAGACTGGCCCGTCTGGCACCAACAACCATGCCACGCTCAAAATTGTTTAAATCGCCTTTCTTTCCCATTCTGACATTCAGTTCAGGAGATTGTCTTGACCAGGACCACAACCCTACATGCATTGAAGCAACTGCCATGTGATTGGTTGACTAGATAATCGCAATGAAAAATAGAATAATGAAAAATAGAATAGGTGTTCCTAATAATTCTTTAGGTGAGTGTATATATCTTTAAAAATCTATTAAATTATTCTATTGTTTGAGTCTCCTTTATAAATCTATAAAATATTATCAAACTCTTGTGTGAATTTATTAAAATATTATTAATCTTTTGCATTAAATTAATCTCTTGTACAAACCGGATTCCAAAAAAGTTGGGACACTATACAAATCGTGAATAAAAACTGAATGCAATGATGTGAAGATGGCAAATGTCAATATTTTATTTGTAATAGAACGTAGATGACAGATCAAACGTTTACTCCGAGTAAATGTATCATTTTAAAGCAAAAATACGTTGATTCAAATTTTCACGGTGTCAACAAATCCCCAAAAAGTTGGGACAAGTAGCAATAAGAGGCTGGAAAAAGTAAATTTGAGCATAACGAAGAGCTGGAAGACCAATTAACACTAATTAGGTCAATTGGCAACATGATTGGGTATAAAAAGAGCTTCTTAGAGTGGCAGTGTCTCTCAGAAGCCAAGATGGGTAGAGGATCACCAATTCCCACAATGTTGCACAGAAAGATAGTGGAGCAATACCAGAAAGGTGTTACCCAGCGAAAAATTGCAAAGACTTTGCATCTATCATCATCAACTGTGCATAACATCATCCGAAGATTCAGAGAATCTGGAACAATCTCTGTGCGTAAGGGTCAAGGCCATAAAACCTTACTGGATGCCCGTGATCTCCGGGCCCTTAAACGACACTGCACCACAAACAGGAATGCTACTGTAAAGGAAATCACAGAATGGGCTCAGGAATACTTCCAGAAACCATTGTCAGTGAACACAATCCCCCGTGCCATCCGCCGTTGCCAGCTGAAACTCTACAGTGCAAAGAAGAAGCCATTTCTAAGCAAGATCCACAAGCTCAGGCGTTTTCACTGGGCCAGGGATCATTTAAAATGGAGTATGGCAAAATGGAAGACTGTTCTGTGGTCAGACGAGTCACGATTCGAAGTTCTTTTTGGAAATCTGGGACGCCATGTCATCCGGACCAAAGAGGACAAGGACAACCCAAGTTGTTATCAACGCTCAGTTCAGAAGCCTGCATCTCCGATGGTATGGGGTTGCATGAGTGCGTGTGGCATGGGCAGCTTGCATGTCTGGAAAGGCACCATCAATGCAGAAAAATATATTCAGGTTCTACAACAACATATGCTCCTATCCAGACGTAATCTCTTTCAGGGAAGACCCTGCATTTTTCAACAAGATAATGCCAGACCACATTCTGCATCAATCACAACATCATGGCTGCATCGGAGAAGGATCCGGGTACTGAAATGGCCTGTCTGCAGTCCAGATCTTTAACCTATAGAGAACATTTGGCTCATCATAAAGAGGAAGGTGCAACAAAGAAGGCCCAAGACGATTGAACAGTTAGAGGCCTGTATTAGACAAGAATGGGAGAGCATTCCTATTTCTAAACTTGAGAAACTGGTCTCCTCGGTCCCCAGACGTCTGTTGAGTGTTGTAAGAAGAAGGGGAGATGCCACACAGTGGTGAAAATGGCCTTGTCCCAACTTTTTGGGGATTTGTTGACACCATGAAATTCTGATTCAACATATTTTTCCCTTAAAATGGTACATTTTCTCAGTTTAAACTTTTGTTCCGTGATTTATGTTCTATTCTGAATAAAATATTAGAAGTTGGCACCTCCACATCATTGCATTCAGTATTTATTCACGATTTGTATAGTGTCCCAACTTTTTGGGAATCCGGTTTGTATGAATTTCTTAAAACCGTATGAATCTCTTGAACAACCAGACTATGACAAAATGTAATTTTAAAAAGCTTTATTAATCATCAGTAGATTACATTAATTATATATCACACAATACTATATCTTTAAAGCATACAAATAAAATAAGAAGTTTTTTATTGTTACAACAATTATTAGTATAATGCATATAATGTTTATTACAATTCTTTTTTTACAAAATAAAATTTATTTACAAACCTAACCATGCAGAATGTAACATAGGTAAAAACTCCTTTTTTTAGATAGTAAGGTTGCTCTTGTTAGGCCTATGGGTAGAAGGAAAAGAGCCAGGTATGTTTTGTGATGCCGGTGTATCAAAAGTCTGATTTAGCTTCTTTTTTTTTTAACCATTTTGATATTCTCTGGTATTGGAATTGCTGACAACCGTAGAAGGAATATTTAATTCAGCCATTGCATGCATAAATGCGTCCCATTCAGGCTGCATATTCCTTTTGGTCATTCCATGGTTTTGTGTTGTATTACGCACCAAGTCCAGAATATTAGATCCAGGAATTACACTGCCCTTGTAAATAAATTCAGCATTATAATTCCACGATGCAATATCAGGCTTTTGTAGCATCCTGTTTAATAAAAATTCAGCATTTTTTTTAAAACGCGGATTGACCTGATTTATAACTTCACGAGTGGTGTTGGTTTTATCAGGTATTAAATGTGGCTGGTGGTGATCAGGAGTTGAAAATGCAACAAGATTTAAAGTAGCTAGCTCTTTTGCGTCCTGTTTAGCATGACCAAGTATCTTTGCAGAACATCTATGTTGCTTTTTATTTTAACATCATCTGGTATGTTTCTGCTCTGTAAAATCCTATTAATTTCATCATCAAGAGCTTGAATAGCACTCTGACGAATGCTGGGTGTTGGGGGAAAGATCTATTTTAACATATTCAGCTCACTTTTGGGTACCAAGTAAATGTTTTCTGCATACTCCATTATTTTCCAGCAATAAGGCTTGTTATTAATGGAATCTCAAAACTCAGGAGTGCTCCTATAAACCCACCAGTCTGATTCACTATGCACCCCTTTTTCTTTAAGGCTAAAGCTTACTTATAGCTTTGTGCCACTTTTTTAAAGATATTTCTCTGGCGTTCTTTTAGGGGTAGCCGACCTTTTATGACATTTAATGCGATCTCCTCAATGGCCTTGATTAAATCATTATTGGCATTTTTCAACATAGACTTTTGGAGTGAGAGTGGTGCTTTTACAAAAGCTTTTAAGATATACCAGTTGCGCTATATTCTCTCAGACTTCTTGCCCATACTATGTACAGTACACAGAATGCTGATTATTTTGCAATATTCACTTATTAGAGCCAATTTTCTTTTGAATGTATGTAGCTGGAACAATCCTGTTCTTAGTCGTAGCTCTTCTGGAGTGGTAGCTCTTCAATCTACTAACAAATATCCGTAATGAGCTATTGTGGCATCCTCGAAATCTTCTTAAAAGAAACGTGATTTCCCCAGAGTCTGTGTCGTGATAAAGGCACCTTTCTTGTAGTCCATAGGTTTTGGGTCCTGCAGATACAAACTCGGTGATTTATGAACCCTCTGGTATCTCACTGGTTAATTCTCCCAGATAATCACCTAAAGGCGGATACCACTCACCCTCACGTTGTATAACAAGTGTCGTGATAAAGGCACCTTTCTTGTAGTCTGTCCAGAACCGAATACAGCTCTTGTCTGGCGTACGCTGTTGTAAAACAGGCTATAAAGATGTTTGTGTTTTTGTTTATGGTGTGATGACCCTTTACATACTTCTAATTTACCTAGTTTTGATTACTTTCTGTATAAAAAAAGTGTGGAAAGTAACTTTTTGAATTTGAAAATTCCATTGCTTCTGGCATTTTACTTAGTTTCATGGGATTCCCTAAATTTCATTCCCATTCTACCATACTTTGAACTTTCAGAGTTGAATTTTATTGATGATGAATTAGACAATGAAGTATTTGAAGGGTTATCACACCATCAACAAAAACACAAACATCTTTATAGTGTGTTTTACAACAGCGTACACCAGACTAGAGCTGTATTCGGTTCTGGACAGACTACAAGAAAGGTGCCTTTATCACGACACAGTCATTTTTATACAATGTGAGGGTGAGTGGTATCCGCCTTTAGGTGATTATCTGGGAGAATTAACCAGCGAGATACCAGAGGGTTCATACATCACCGAGTTTGCATCTGCAGGACCCAAAACCTATGGCCATAAACTCAACACTGGTAAAACTGTGTTAAAAGTTAAGGGTATAACTTTGAATGTTGCTAACACACTGCCTATTAATTTTGACAGCTTAAAAGATTTAGTTTTGGATTACCCTTGCAATTCATCCTCTAAGACCCAGAAATACATAACTGTAGAGCAGCCCGGTATTGTGCGGAATAAGAGGTTTTGGAATATCACAACAAGACCTTTGTGTAAAACACAAAAGAGTGTCTATACAAAGAGACATTTATTAGATGATTTTACAACATTACCTTTTGGTCTCTAATAATGTTATCACACAATGACATTGCTCAGTATCAGTGAAACACTAAAGTCACCTGCAAATAATTATTGCACATTGCTTGTAAGGAGTCTCTTAGAGGGATTTATAACAAGACCTTTTGGTTATTAGTGACATGGACATACACTTATAGCACCATGTGTTTTAGCAGGACCCTCAAATTCTTAAAAAAGTTATTTAGTGAAACAGTTGTTATACAATGCTCATGTTATTTTATTGCTCAAACTCGATAATATTATTTGGTTTATACATGCTGGCAAAAACTATATGATGAACTGTCTAAAAATTTTCCCAACATCAGGTTTATTGAAGGACTCCTGTATACATTTGTAGATGATGAACTCTTTCCACCTGACAAGGTAAATTTGACTGCTGTTGATGATCTCATGGAGAGCGCTAGTGAAAATTGTGAAATAGAAAAAGCATTTACCAATTATGTACATCATAGAAATCTAAACATATTTTACCTAGTACAGAATATATTCTGTCAGGGAAATAAAAGTAGAACTATAAATTTAAACACCAAGTATATGGTACTTTTTAATAACCCCCGTGATAAATTACAGAATGTTACACTAGCCAGACAGATGTATCCAGGCAGGGCCGGCCTTAGGTGTTCAGGCGCCCTGTGCGAGCTAACCTTGTGGCGCGCCCCCCCCCCCCCCCCCCAAAAAAAAAAAAAAAATGCTTGTTGCTGGCATCATGGCATAGGCTGGCTGACTATCCAACCAAGTAGTTACCAGCCCTTACACCCCAAAGGCCGGTGTAATGTTATACTTCCCTAGTTCGTGAGATTTCCCTACCCTCGTCACTTCCGGTCGCACCGGACATGACGTGAGGAGGTGTGCAGCATCGCGCAGGCGCACAACGACAGGTTAGGGAAATTTCACAGCAGCGCATGCGCCAGGAGCCTCGCCGGCGGTTAGGGTAGGGAAAAACTATGGGCCAATTCGCAGTGATCGGATGGATGTTTTCAGCTGAACACCGGCCGACACTGCGCATGCACCGGGAGCCTCACCAGCGGTTAGGGAAGGGAAAAATGTACGTACGGGCCAGTGCTTTTTCCCTACCCTAACCGCTGGTGAGGCCCCCAGCGCATGTCGGCCGGTGTCCAGCTGAGAAAATTAGTTTCCAATGTAGTATTAATAACTAAACAATTAAATAATAAACATATTGCATTGTCTACTTACCACCAGGACAATAAGATGATCTGGACTCTGGCTGCAGTCTGGCTCTGGGGACTCCATTGTCACTCTCATTATTCCCCCCCCCCCAATCACTCTCATTATTTCCCCCCCCCCGCCATCACTCTCATTATTCCCCCCCCAATCACTCTCATTATTTCCCCCCCCCCGCCATCACTCTCATTATTTCTCCCCCCCCCCATCACTCTCATTATTTCTCCCCCCCCCCATCACTCTCATTATTTCTCCCCCCCCCCATCACTCTCATTATTTCTCCCCCCCCCCGCCATCACTCTCATTATTTCTCCCCCCCATCACTCTCATTATTTCTCCCCCCCCCATCACTCTCATTATTTCTCCCCCCCCCCATCACTCTCATTATTTCTCCCCCCCCCATCACTCTCATTATTTCTCCCCCCCCCCATCACTCTCATTATTTCTCCCCCCCCCCATCACTCTCATTATTTCTCCCCCCCCCCATCACTCTCATTATTTCTCCCCCCCATCACTCTCATTATTTCTCCCCCCCCCCCATCACTCTCATTATTTCTCCCCCCCCCCATCACTCTCATTATTTCTCCCCCCCCCCCCATCACTCTCATTATGTCTCCCCCCCCCCATCACTCTCATTATTTCTCCCCCCCATCACTCTCATTATTTCTCCCCCCCCATCACTCTCATTATTTCTCCCCCCCCCCCATCACTCTCATTATTTCTCCCCCCCCCATCACTCTCATTATTTCTCCCCCCCCCATCACTCTCATTATTTCTCCCCCCCCCCATCACTCTCATTATTTCTCCCCCCCCCCCCCCATCATCACTCTCATTATTTCTCCCCCCCCCCATCACTCTCATTATTTCTCCCCCCCATCACTCTCATTATTTCTCCCCGACACTCTCATTATTTCCTCTCCCCCCCCCCCCCATCACTCTCATTATTTCCTCCCCCCTCCCACTCTCTTTTCCACCTCTAGTGTAGCGTGGCCGAGCTCTGTTTGATCCGCGGTACAGGAGCATTTGTTTCCTGTACCCGGCCGGACTGACAGGAAGTGCACACTAAGTGAGCACTTCCTGTCAGTCCGGCCGGGTACAGGAAACAAAAGCTCCTGTACCGCGGATCGAACAGAGCTCGGCCACGCTACACTAACAGCACACAGCAGGCGCAGGCAGAGCCTCAGCCACTCAGGCGGCGCAGAATGAGGGGCGCCGCCCGCCGCCCGAAGTGCCGCCTCGCCTGCCCATATTACATTGCGGGCTGTCGGCCGCCCGGCGCCCCTGTTGCTATGGCGCCCTGTGCGGCCGCACAGCCCGCACACCCCAAAGGCCGGCCCTGTCAGGAAATCACGTCTCTTTTTAGAAGCTTTTGAGGATGCCACAAGTGCTCCTTATGGATATTTGTTCAGAAGAGCTACGATTAAGAACAGGATTGTTCCCTCCAGATTTACCAGCTACATATATTCAAAAGAAATAAGTGAATATTGCAAAATAATCAGCATTCTGTGTACTGTACATAGTATGGGCAAGATGTCTGACAGAATATGGCGCAACTGGTATATCTTAAAAACCTTTGTAAAAGCACCACCCTCAGTAACGATTTAATCAAGGCCTTTGGGGAGATCGCTTTAAATGTCTTAAAAGGTTGGCTACCCCTAAAAGAACGCCAGAGAAATATCCTAAAAAAGTGGCGAACTTATTATTGGAAAATAATGGAGCATGCATAAAAAATGTACTTGTTACCCAAAAGTGAGCTGAATAAGTTAAAACAGATCCTTTCACCAACATTCGTCAGAGCGCTATTTAAGCTCTTAATGATGAAATTAATAGGACGATGTTAAAATAAAAAGGTACACAGATGTTCTGCAAAGATACTTGGTTCATGCTAAACAGGACGCAAAAGAGCTAGCTACTTTAAATCTTGTTGCATCTCCAACTCCTGATCATCACCACAGCCACATTTAATACCTGATAAGACTAACACCACCCATGAAGTTGTAAATCAGGTCAATCCGCGTTTAAAAAAAATATGCAGAATTTTTATTAAACAGCATGCTACAGAATTTATTTACAAGGGCAGTGTAATTCCTGGATCTAATATTCTGGATTTGGTGCGTAATACAACACAAAACCATGGAATGACCAAAAGGAATATACAGCCTGAATGGGACACATTTATGCATGCAATGGCTGAATTAAATATTTCCTCTACGGTTGTCAGCAATTCCAATACCAGAGAATATCTAAATGGTATAAAAATGAAGCTAAATCAGACTTTTGACACACTGGCATCACAAAACATACCTGGCTCTTTTCCTTCTACCCATAGACCTAACAAGAGCAACCTTACTACCTAAAAAAGGAGTTTACCTATGTTACCTTCTGCATGATTAAGTTTGTAAATACATTTTATTTTGTAAAGAGGAATTGTAATAAACATTATATGCATTATACTAATAATTGTTGTAACAATAAAAAGCTTGTTATTATTTTAATCCTATGCTTTAAAGATATAGTATTGTGTGATATATAGTTAATGTAATCTGCTGATGATTAATAAAGCTTTTTAAACTTTATAATTTTGTCATAGTCTGGTTTTTCAAGAGAATTATGCGGTTTTAAGAAACTCATACAAGAGATTAATTTAATACAAGGGATTAATAATATTTTAATAAATTCACACAAGAGTTTCATAATATTTTATAGATTTATAAAGGAGATTCAAACAATAGATTAATTTAATAGATTCATACAAGAGATTCATACGATTTTAAGAAATTCCTACAAGAGATTAATTTAATACAAGAGATTAATAATATTTTAATAACTTCACACAAGAGGTTGATAATATTTTATAGATTTATAAAGGAGATTTAAACAATAGAATAATTTAATAGATTTATAAATCCTTGATATAATTTTATTTTGAAGATATTAAACATTGCTGAATTAATGCCAAAGTCACGCCTATGGGCGTGATACTTTTGAATACACAGCTTCAGCCCTTAGACATACTGCTCATTCTGCTTTAGGCAGCTCACAGGGGCAGACCTCTTTACACAAATGCAGATACACAAAGCCATACTTAATCAATGTAGTAAAAACACTGTGCTACATATAGGGACACATACAATACATCGGGGTACATGGGGTCTTATACCTTAGGACTAGTGGGTGAATGATTGAATAATCCTATCAATCATTCCACCAGCTAAGGTCGCCCAGGGGGGAGGGAAGAGGGGATGATGGGGCAGGGTGGAGTCAATGAAAGGTCAATAAAAGGGGCTTGGCACCTGTCAAAATTAGTTTTATGAATAATATAGATATTACACTACTTGTGTATAAATACTGTACCCAATAAAGGTACCATGTAATGTACTGAGCTGATCAAAATGTGTGTTTGTGTTATTTTTTGAAACAGGTATATGCCTTCATGAAATAATGAATCCATATGAGGAAGAAAGATCACACTAGTGATCATTTATTCTCTTTCAGTGGCGATATTTACTGCATCTAAATGTAAAACACAAGCATTCATTGATTGGGAACAATTGGTTCATTCTGAGTCATTGCCCTAAGTATCAGTTTATGTAAATGGCCCTAAGGTTGTTTTTAGGTTTTTAAAAAAAAATTTTTTACCCACAATAGACATAACTTGTGTTTTATGAACTGCATATTCAGCCTTGTCAACTATTCTCATATCTGGCTAAAGACAATATGTGAGCAAAATAGGTAGAGCACTGCCCCAAACATTGTCATGAATAGGGGAAAAAAGCATTGGTCCCTGACAAAGGGTGACCTCCCTCCCTGTGACTAGTATGAGGAGGCAGCTGGCATAAGGTTCTCATCATCTGTAGATTTTTTATTGTGGACTTTCAGTAATTTTCAAAGATGATGATGGAAAAATCATACTTACAAGGCTGAATAATCAGATAAACAGTATTTATAGCTGAGTGAGAAGGAGGGAAAAATATATCTTGCATAATTTTTCACCACTCTCTCCAGCTGAAAAGTGGGTGGGAAAGTGGGTGTGATTAGCCTGTTGAAGTGATAGTGTGACCTGATATAATTCAGTGATTAAGACACTATTGCATCAACCACTATTACTTTAAGTGAACCTAGCTGTTCAAGAAGATGGTCATAGGAGTTCATATAGAAGGAAATCAACTATTGTTGATGACATAGGTGACAAGTTACTGGCAATATATACATAAAACAAGATCCAAGAAAAAAACATAAGAACTTACCCAAAAAAAATTATATATTTTGCTACGTTTTTAACATAATGGTATGGCAACTGATGTAACTAGCGTAGGGTTACTGCACCTTGGGACATGGATAAATAGACCTTTTTTTGCTAAAGGTGCAGATTTGATTTAAAAAAAAACTGGCATATCTTTTTGAGTTGATAAAAAACTCTATTATGTTTTTGTTAAGAGCAGTATTGTATTATTATAGATTTGATAGATCATGAATTTAACCCAGGAGGATTTGGATAGTTTATAAACCTAATGCTAAAAATCAAAATTTAGTGTCTGTCCACACTCAGTGAAATACGTACAGTATTTACTGTAAGTAAAGAGTTATTCCCATCAATCAAATTGATGGCATATTGCTAGGAGATGAACTTCCAGGACCTCCACCAATCCAAAGATTTAAAGGGCTGCAGTGCTGCTTAAGTATAGTGAGTGCACCTCTCACATTATTTGCCAACCGTAGTATCTTTGTATTTTGTACATCTAAGGCCTCATGCATACGACCGTAGTTATGGTCCGCATCCGAGCCGCAGTTTTTGCGGGTCGGATGCGGACCCATTTACTTCAATGGGGCAGCAAAAGATGCGGACAGCACTCCGTGTGCTGTCCGCATCCGTTGCTCCGTTCCGAGGCCCCGCCCAAAAAATATAGCATGTCCTATTCATTGTCCATTTTGCGGACAAGAATAGGCATGTCTACAATGGGCCGTGCGTTCTGCAAATTGCTTTTGTTGCTTCCGTTTTTTGCGGATCTGCGGTTTGCGGACCGCAAAAAATGGCACGGTCGTGTGCATGAGGCCTTATTTTGAGAAAAATAGGAAGCAGTAGTGTTTATCGAGCACCAAAGTGTTCTAATGTTCGGGTGCTCGGGTCAAACACCTCTGGATGCTCGGGTGCTCTACCGAGCACAATGGAAGTCAAAGGGAGAACCCGAGCATTAAACCAGACACCCCCTGCTCTGAAGAGGGGAGGGTCTCTGGTTCATAGGAAAAGGTCAGAAATTGATGGAAACTCCACCAAAATGGTTCGGGAACAGCATGGGGAGGATGTGTCTGGATGCATCTTGGACTCCCAGGTTGTAGTAGTATGCCACTTTTACAGACTGACAATAATACGCACAAAACCGAAGATAAAATTGTTAGGAAACATTCTTTCCTATATAGTTACTTGTATATAAAGTGCAAGTGCTGCCAAAAATTACAAGGAAGAGGTACTCCGATACAACCTGTATATCACATAATGGAGGGTCTCATTCAAATTGTGGTACAATAGTTCAGGTAGTGGGACTCCTACACTCATAAAGCCTATGCACTAAGTGAAAGGTCTGGCAAAAATTACAAGGAATCGGCACTACAAAACACCCTTTGTTACACATAAAAGAGGGCATCATACACACGCTTGAAAAATTATGATTGATGGCTTGCTGGTGACCCTCACAAACATTTGGAGTCACGGCCTGCTGATCTAACCATCTAAAACATTAGGGGCGAGGGCCTTCTGCCACGTTGGTGACTCTAGATAACCTCTGGGCGATTGCACGTCCCCGTGACGGCGACGATCCATTTGGATGTCTGCCCTATCAACTTTGGAGCAATTTTTCAAAAAGGACCTTCAGGTATATCACCGTTTTGCTTGTCCTCTCCACCAGAGGAATGAGAGATGAGAAGTTCTCTTTGTAGTGGGGGTCGAGAAGGGTGAACAGCCAGTAATCCTTGTTGTCTAAAATGCATATAACACTCAGGTAAGGCAGCCTTACATGAAGTCAGCCATGAGTGCCGGAGTACCAACAGGCAAGACTTTGCTGTCGTCATCAAGAGGTGAGCTGACATTGTAAAACATTATATGCAAGGGCCTGCAGGTGAGCTGACCCTGTAAAACATTATATGTGAGGGCCTTCAGGTGAGCCGACCCTGTAAAATATTATATGTGAGGGCCTGCAGTTGAGCTGACCCTGTAAAACATTATATGCGAGGGCCTGCAGTTTAGCTGACCCTGTGAAACATTATATGCAAGGGCCTGCAGGTGAGCTGACCCTGTAAATCATTATATGCGAGGGCCTGCGGGTGAGCTAACCCTGTAAAAAATTATATGCAAGGGCATTATATGTGACGAATGTTGATCTGATGAAAGAGGAGGAGGAGAATCAGAAAAGGAAGATTTAACCATATACCCTTTTCTGTGGTGAAAGTGGTGCATGGAAATACAGCGTATTGAGTACATTAAACAACACAAAGTGCCTTTGTTCATCCGCTTTCCTCTGGTGGAGTCGAGAAGTCAGGGGCAAACTAGGTCTTGTTCATTTTAATAAGAGTCAACCTATCAACACTTCCAGTTGACAGGCGGATACGATTATCTGTTATAATGCCACCAGCAGCACTAAATACCCACTCAGAAAAAACGCTGGTGGCAGGGCAGGCCAGCACCTCCAAGGCATAGAGCGCCAGTTCGTGCCACGTGTTCAAATTGGACACCCAGTAGCTGTAAGACACTGAGGGATCACTGAGGACACTGACATGGTCTGCTCTGTACTCTTCACCATCTTCCAATTTTTTTTCCCTCCTTGTGACACTAGGCCGCGCATCAGGGTGAGGTTGCTGGCGGGGTGTCATGAAACTGTCCCAGACCACTATTCTTTTGTCGTCCACACTTTCCTAAAAAAAGCGCCAAACTGCGGAACACCTACCCCTTGGCAAGAGATATTTCCGCAAGGGGGATGCTCCCTGGAACAGTTCCAGGCCTGTGTGGTGTGGCCCGCATTCTCCCTTTTGCCATCCCACTGCCTCTTCCAGCCTGTTGCGGTGCTGCAGATCCCTCCCCCTCTGTACTGCTAATAATGGCCAATGGGATAGAGAAAGGCGCTTATAGGGAGAGTAAGTTCAGCAAATCAAATTTCTACTGAAAGAAATGGTCTGCTCACCTATTGCGGTTGCTTCAATTTCAATGAAGGTCAAGTATGGATGAGTAACGGTTGGCGCAGCCTATATTCATCCAATCGCCTTGGGCAGGGGCCCTGCCACTCGGGTAACGGTATGAAGAAAAAAACGCTAAACTTTACGTAGAGCCACAGAGGGTGCACAAAACAACCGGTCATGGGCAATGTTTCGGTTTCAGCAGCATTCCATTTATTCTTGAGACCTCTGTACTGCTGTCCTTGCTTGGCTTTCCACATTTCCAGGTTGGGTCAGTGACCTCATCGTACACCACCTCCTCTTCCACTTCCTCACTCTGATCATCCTCTTGATTTGTTGACCTACCCACAACCTCAGTGATTGACAACTGTGTTTCCTCCTCTTCATCAACCTCTTGAGACAGTAATTGCGGTTGACTCATTGGCAACTGTGTCTCATCATCATCCACCTCATTAAACACTAATTGCCATTCCCCACCGTCATGTTCTTGTGACTGTGGATGCTCAAGAGGTTGGGAAACATGGCACAAGATATCATATCCCTCTTCAAGCATGCTTGGCCCTCTCGCCAAGCATGCTTGGTGAGAGGGCCAAATCAAGTAATGGCGATGAAAAGAGCTCCTCGGAATATCCGAGTGTGGGATCATTTGTTTGATGGGAGGAAGGAGGATCAAGGTGAGGATTCTGTTGACCAGACTCTTGTCTATTGAGAATGGACTTGGTGGAAGACAGGGTGGTGCTTAACCGACTGGAAGCATTATCTGCAGCAATCCAACCGAACACCTGGTCGCACTGGTCTGGAGTTTTGTCCTGCGACGCCCTGCAAACTGGAACATGAAGCTAGGTATCGTGGATGATTGTTTTTCTTTTGCTCTGGCAGCAGGCACAGTTTCAACGTGCCCAGGGCCACAGCCTTCTGCCTTCTTCATATTAAATGTTATATGCACGCTTGACACACAAGATGTGGCATGGATGTCGGAGTTCACAGCAAGCATAGTATATGGAAAAAGTACATAAAAATATGGAAAAATGAAAATAGATTTCACTTAGATTTTTTCTGTCTGGCTCTGACACACAGAAGGTATTGCACAGATGTCACAAGTCACTGCAGACACCCCTCTATAGGAAAAGTACTTAAAAGTATGGAAAAAATATACTAGTTTTCACTTATATTTTTTCTATCTCTGGACCTGACACATAAGGTATTGCACAGGTGGAAAAGTATGGCAAAAAAGTTTGGAAAAGTATGGAAAAAGTTTGGAAAAGTATGGAAAAAATTTACTAGTTTTCACTCATATTTTTTCTATCTCTGACACTGACACACAGAATGTATTGCACAGATGTCACAAGTCACTGCAGACACCCTCTATAGAAAAAGTATGGAAAAGTATGGAAAAAATATACTAGTTTTCACTTATATTTTTTCTATCTCTTGTCCTGACACACAGAAGGTATTGCACAGATGTCACGAGTCCCTGCAGACACCCCCTATTGGAAAAGTATGGAAAAAATATAATAGTTTTCACTTATATTTTTCCTATCTCTGGCTCTGACACACAGAAGTTATTGCACAAATGTCACAAGTCACTGCAGACACCCTCTATAGAAAAAGTATGGGAAAAAAATTGATGGATATATTATATTGCTGCCACCACACATAATATTCCTTAACCTGTTGCGGACACATGACGTACCGGTACGGCATGATGTCCCGGTACTTAAGGACACATGACGTACCGGTACTCATGTGTAGTTCAGATCACCGCCGCCCGGCGGGCGGTGATCGGAACAAGGTGCCTGCTCAAATCATTGAGCAGGCACCCGGGGACAATGCGGGGAGGCGTCCTGTGACCCCCCCGTGTCGGCGATCGCCGTAAACCGCAGGTCAATTGAGACCTGCGGTTTGCGGCTTTAACAGGTTGCGGCGGGCGCCCGTGCGGCTGTAGGGGGAACCCGATGTTTTTCTGCAGGGGGGACCCGACCATTTTTTTGTCACCTTACATCACAAAAAGTACAACAGCAAGCAATCAAAAAGGCGTATGCCCACCAAAATAGTACCAATCTAACGTCACCTAATCCCGCAAAAAATAAGCCCCTACCTAAGACAATCGCCCAAAATATAAATGAACTATGGCTCAGAATATGGAGACACTAAAACATCATTTTTTTTGTTTTAAAAAAGCTGTTATTGTGTAAAACTTTAGTAAATAAAAAAATATATACATATTAGGTATCGCCGCGTCCGTAACAATCTACTCTATAAACATATCACATGACCTAACCCCTCAGGTGAATACGGTAAAAAAAAAAAACTGTGTGACAAAAGCCATTTTTTGTCACCTTACATCACAAAAAGTGTAATAGCAAGTGATAAAAAAGTCATACGCACCCCAAAATAGTGAAAATCAAACCGTCATCTCATACTGCAAAAATCATACCCTACCCAAAATAATCGCCCCAAAAACCGAAAAAACTATGGCTCTCAGACTATGGAGACACTAAAACATTATTTATTTGTTTCAAAAATGAAATCATTGTGTAAAACTTGCAGAAATAAAAAAAAGTATACATATTAGGTATTGCCACGTCCGTGACAACCTGGTCTATAAAAATACCACATGATCTAACAGGTCAGATGAATGTTGTAAATAACAAAAAAAAATCATATGTACCCTAAACTAGTACCAACAAAACTGCCACCCTATCCCGTAGTTTCTAAAATGGGGTCACTTTTTTGGAGTTTCTACTCTAGGGATGCATCAAATGGGATATGGTGTCAAAAAACCAGTCCAGCAAAATCTGCCTTCCAGAAACCATATGGCATTCCTTTCCTTCTTCCCCCTTCCATGTGCCCGTACAGCGGTTTATGACCACATATAAGGGTGTTTCTGTAAACTACGGAATCAGAGCCATAAATATTGAGTTTTTGTTTGGCTGTTGACCCTTTCTTTGTAACAAAAAAAAACTGGAAACATTTTTTTTTAAATGGCAAATCTGCCAAAAAAGTGAAATTTCTAAGGCTTGTAACTAGGGATGAGCGAACCCGAACTGTATAGTTCGGGTTCGTACCGAATTTTGGGGTGTCCGTGACACGGACCCGAACCCGGACATTTTCGTAAAAGTCCGGGTTCGGGTTCGGTGTTCGTCGCTTTCTTCGCGCTTTTGTGACGCTTTCTTGGCGCTTTTTGAAAGGCTGCAAAGCAGCCAATCAACAAGCGTCATACTACTTGCCCCAAGAGGCCATCACAGCCATGCCTACTATTGGCATGGCTGTGATTGGCCAGAGCACCATGTGACCCAGCCTCTATTTAAGCTGGAGTCACATAGCGCCGCCCGTCACTCTGCTCTGATTAGCGTAGGGAGAGGTTGCGGCTGCGACAGTAGGGCGAGATTAGGCAGATTAACTCCTCCAAAGGACTTGATTAACTGATCGATCTGCAGCTGTGGATCATTGAGCTGCTGATCCTCAATTGCTCACTGTTTTTAGGCTGCACAGACCGTTTGTCAGTCTCATTTTTCTGGGGTGATCGGCGGCCATTTTGTGTCTTGTGGTGCGCCAGCACAAGCTGCGACCAAGTGCATTTAACCCTCAATGGTGTGGTTGTTTTTTGGCTAAAGCCTACATCAGGGTGAAGCTGTCACACCAAGTGCATTTAACCAGCAATAGTCTGTTCATTTTTTGGCCATATACAAAATCAGGGGCAAGCTGCGCCTGTCACCAAGTGCATTTAACCCTCAATGGTGTGGTTGTTTTTTGGCTAAAGCCTACATCAGGGTGAAGCTGTCACACCAAGTGCATTTAACCAGCAATAGTCTGTTCATTTTTTGGCCATATACAAAATCAGGGGCAAGCTGCGCCTGTCACCAAGTGCATTTAACCCTCAATGGTGTGGTTGTTTTTTGGCTAAAGCCTACATCAGGGTGAAGCTGTCACACCAAGTGCATTTAACCAGCAATAGTCTGTTCATTTTTTGGCCATATACAAAATCAGGGGCAAGCTGCGCCTGTCACCAAGTGCATTTAACCCTCAATGGTGTGGTTGTTTTTTGGCTAAAGCCTACATCAGGGTGAAGCTGTCACACCAAGTGCATTTAACCAGCAATAGTCTGTTCATTTTTTGGCCATATCCCAGTCTAATTCTGTCACTAAATCCATACCGGTCACCCAGCGCCTAAATACTAGGCCTCAAATTTATATCCAGCTAAATCTGTCCCTAGTGCTGTAGCTGGGCGAGTTATTTAGTGTCCGTTCAAGCACATTTCTTGTTCTGGGTTGAAATACAATTCCCAATTTAGCAATTTCATAATTTAGTGGTTCCTGCTATATCAGAGCTCTTTGAAATCTATCCCAAAAAGGGTATATAATATTGAAGGTGCACATAGGGTCATTCAGAGTAACTTCACACACACCCGCTACTGTGTATTTCCAAGTCTAATTCTGTCACTAAATCCATACCGGTGACCCAGCGCCTAAATACTAGGCCTCAAATTTAATTCCCTCTAAATCTCTCGTTACCCACCGCTGTACTGTTGTTGCTGGGCAAGATATTTAGTGTCCGTCAAAGCACATTTTTTGTTCTGGGTTGAAGTACAATTCCCAATTTAGCAATTTCATAATTTAGTGGTTTCTGCTATATCAGAGCTATTTGAAATCTATCCCAAAAAGGGTATATAATATTGAAGGTGCACATAGGGTCATTCAGAATAACTTCACACACACCCGCTACTGTGTATTTCCAAGTCTAATTCTGTCACTAAACCCATACCTGTCACCCAGCGCCTAAATACTAGGCCTCAAATTTAAATCCCTCTAAATCTCTCGTTACCGTTGTCCTGTTGTAGCTGGGAAAGTTATTTAGTGCCCGTCAAAGCACATTTTTTGTTCTGGGTTGAAGTACAATTCCCAATTTAGCAATTTCATAATTTAGTGGTTCCTGCTATATCAGAGCTATTTGAAATCTATCCCAAAAAGGGTATATAATATTGAAGGTGCACATAGGGTCATTCAGAATAACTTCACACACACCCGCTACTGTGTATTTCCAAGTCTAATTCTGTCACTAAATCCATACCGGTGACCCAGCGCCTAAATACTAGGCCTCAAATTTAATTCCCTCTAAATCTCTCGTTACCCACCGCTGTACTGTTGTTGCTGGGCAAGATATTTAGTGTCCGTCAAAGCACATTTTTTGTTCTGGGTTGAAGTACAATTCCCAATTTAGCAATTTCATAATTTAGTGGTTTCTGCTATATCAGAGCTATTTGAAATCTATCCCTAAAAGGGTATATAATATTGAAGGTGCACATAGGGTCATTCAGAATAACTTCACACACACCCGCTACTGTGTATTTCCAAGTCTAATTCTGTCACTAAACCCATACCTGTCACCCAGCGCCTAAATACTAGGCCTCAAATTTATATCCAGCTAAATCTGTCCCTAGTGCTGTAGCTGGGCGAGTTATTTAGTGTCCGTTCAAGCACATTTCTTGTTCTGGGTTGAAATACAATTCCCAATTTAGCAATTTCATAATTTAGTGGTTCCTGCTATATCAGAGCTCTTTGAAATCTATCCCAAAAAGGGTATATAATATTGAAGGTGCACATAGGGTCATTCAGAGTAACTTCACACACACCCGCTACTGTGTATTTCCAAGTCTAATTCTGTCACTAAATCCATACCGGTGACCCAGCGCCTAAATACTAGGCCTCAAATTTAATTCCCTCTAAATCTCTCGTTACCCACCGCTGTACTGTTGTTGCTGGGCAAGATATTTAGTGTCCGTCAAAGCACATTTTTTGTTCTGGGTTGAAGTACAATTCCCAATTTAGCAATTTCATAATTTAGTGGTTTCTGCTATATCAGAGCTATTTGAAATCTATCCCAAAAAGGGTATATAATATTGAAGGTGCACATAGGGTCATTCAGAATAACTTCACACACACCCGCTACTGTGTATTTCCAAGTCTAATTCTGTCACTAAACCCATACCTGTCACCCAGCGCCTAAATACTAGGCCTCAAATTTAAATCCCTCTAAATCTCTCGTTACCGTTGTCCTGTTGTAGCTGGGAAAGTTATTTAGTGCCCGTCAAAGCACATTTTTTGTTCTGGGTTGAAGTACAATTCCCAATTTAGCAATTTCATAATTTAGTGGTTCCTGCTATATCAGAGCTATTTGAAATCTATCCCAAAAAGGGTATATAATATTGAAGGTGCACATAGGGTCATTCAGAATAACTTCACACACACCCGCTACTGTGTATTTCCAAGTCTAATTCTGTCACTAAATCCATACCGGTGACCCAGCGCCTAAATACTAGGCCTCAAATTTAATTCCCTCTAAATCTCTCGTTACCCACCGCTGTACTGTTGTTGCTGGGCAAGATATTTAGTGTCCGTCAAAGCACATTTTTTGTTCTGGGTTGAAGTACAATTCCCAATTTAGCAATTTCATAATTTAGTGGTTTCTGCTATATCAGAGCTATTTGAAATCTATCCCTAAAAGGGTATATAATATTGAAGGTGCACATAGGGTCATTCAGAATAACTTCACACACACCCGCTACTGTGTATTTCCAAGTCTAATTCTGTCACTAAACCCATACCTGTCACCCAGCGCCTAAATACTAGGCCTCAAATTTATATCCAGCTAAATCTGTCCCTAGTGCTGTAGCTGGGCGAGTTATTTAGTGTCCGTTCAAGCACATTTCTTGTTCTGGGTTGAAATACAATTCCCAATTTAGCAATTTCATAATTTAGTGGTTTCTGCTATATCAGAGCTATTTGAAATCTATCCCAAAAAGGGTATATAATATTGAAGGTGCACATAGGGTCATTCAGAATAACTTCACACACACCCGCTACTGTGTATTTCCAAGTCTAATTCTGTCACTAAATCCATACCGGTGACCCAGCGCCTAAATACTAGGCCTCAAATTTAATTCCCTCTAAATCTCTCGTTACCCACCGCTGTACTGTTGTTGCTGGGCAAGATATTTAGTGTCCGTCAAAGCACATCTTTTGTTCTGGGTTGAAGTACAATTCCCAATTTAGCAATTTCATAATTTAGTGGTTTCTGCTATATCAGAGCTATTTGAAATCTATCCCTAAAAGGGTATATAATATTGAAGGTGCACATAGGGTCATTCAGAATAACTTCACACACACCCGCTACTGTGTATTTCCAAGTCTAATTCTGTCACTAAATCCATACCGGTGACCCAGCGCCTAAATACTAGGCCTCAAATTTAAATCCCTCTAAATCTCTCGTTACCGTTGTCCTGTTGTAGCTGGGAAAGTTATTTAGTGCCCGTCAAAGCACATTTTTTGTTCTGGGTTGAAGTACAATTCCCAATTTAGCAATTTCATAATTTAGTGGTTCCTGCTATATCAGAGCTATTTGAAATCTATCCCAAAAGGGTATATAATATTGAAGGTGCACATAGGGTCATTCAGAATAACTTCACACACACCCGCTACTGTGTATTTCCAAGTCTAATTCTGTCACTAAATCCATACCGGTGACCCAGCGCCTAAATACTAGGCCTCAAATTTAATTCCCTCTAAATCTCTCGTTACCCACCGCTGTACTGTTGTTGCTGGGCAAGATATTTAGTGTCCGTCAAAGCACATTTTTTGTTCTGGGTTGAAGTACAATTCCCAATTTAGCAATTTCATAATTTAGTGGTTTCTGCTATATCAGAGCTATTTGAAATCTATCCCTAAAAGGGTATATAATATTGAAGGTGCACATAGGGTCATTCAGAATAACTTCACACACACCCGCTACTGTGTATTTCCAAGTCTAATTCTGTCACTAAACCCATACCTGTCACCCAGCGCCTAAATACTAGGCCTCAAATTTATATCCAGCTAAATCTGTCCCTAGTGCTGTAGCTGGGCGAGTTATTTAGTGTCCGTTCAAGCACATTTCTTGTTCTGGGTTGAAATACAATTCCCAATTTAGCAATTTCATAATTTAGTGGTTCCTGCTATATCAGAGCTCTTTGAAATCTATCCCAAAAAGGGTATATAATATTGAAGGTGCACATAGGGTCATTCAGAGTAACTTCACACACACCCGCTACTGTGTATTTCCAAGTCTAATTCTGTCACTAAATCCATACCGGTGACCCAGCGCCTAAATACTAGGCCTCAAATTTAATTCCCTCTAAATCTCTCGTTACCCACCGCTGTACTGTTGTTGCTGGGCAAGATATTTAGTGTCCGTCAAAGCACATTTTTTGTTCTGGGTTGAAGTACAATTCCCAATTTAGCAATTTCATAATTTAGTGGTTTCTGCTATATCAGAGCTATTTGAAATCTATCCCTAAAAGGGTATATAATATTGAAGGTGCACATAGGGTCATTCAGAATAACTTCACACACACCCGCTACTGTGTATTTCCAAGTCTAATTCTGTCACTAAATCCATACCGGTGACCCAGCGCCTAAATACTAGGCCTCAAATTTAATTCCCTCTAAATCTCTCGTTACCCACCGCTGTACTGTTGTTGCTGGGCAAGATATTTAGTGTCCGTCAAAGCACATTTTTTGTTCTGGGTTGAAGTACAATTCCCAATTTAGCAATTTCATAATTTAGTGGTTTCTGCTATATCAGAGCTATTTGAAATCTATCCCTAAAAGGGTATATAATATTCAAGGTGCACATTGGGTCATTCAGAATAACTTCACACACACACGCTTCTGTGCATTTCCAAGTCTAATTCTGTCACTAAATCCATACCGGTCACCCAGCGCCTAAATACTAGGCCTCAAATTTATATCCCGCTGAATTTGAATACAATACATTGGGCCAAATAATATATTTGTTGTTGTGGTGAACCATAACAATGAGAAAAACATCTAGTAAGGGACGCGGACGTGGACATGGTCGTGGTGGTGTTAGTGGACCCTCTGGTGCTGGGAGAGGACGTGGCCGTTCTGCCACATCCACACGTCCTAGTGTACCAACTACCTCAGGTCCCAGTAGCCGCCAGAATTTACAGCGATATATGGTGGGGCCCAATGCCGTTCTAAGGATGGTAAGGCCTGAGCAGGTACAGGCATTAGTCAATTGGGTGGCCGACAGTGGATCCAGCACGTTCACATTATCTCCCACCCAGTCTTCTGCAGAAAGCGCACAGATGGCGCCTGAAAACCAACCCCATCAGTCTGTCACATCACCCCCATGCATACCAGGGAAACTGTCTCAGCCTCAAGTTATGCAGCAGTCTCTTATGCTGTTTGAAGACTCCGCTGGCAGGGTTTCCCAAGGGCATCCACCTAGCCCTTCCCCAGCGGTGAAAGACATAGAATGCACTGACGCACAACCACTTATGTTTCCTGATGATGAGGACATGGGAATACCACCTCAGCATGTCTCTGATGATGACGAAACACAGGTGCCAACTGCTGCGTCTTTCTGCAGTGTGCAGACTGAACAGGAGGTCAGGGATCAAGACTGGGTGGAAGACGATGCAGGGGACGATGAGGTCCTAGACCCCACATGGAATGAAGGTCGTGCCACTGACTTTCACAGTTCGGAGGAAGAGGCAGTGGTGAGACCGAGCCAACAGCGTAGCAAAAGAGGGAGCAGTGGGCAAAAGCAGAACACCCGCCGCCAAGAGACTCCGCCTGCTACTGACCGCCGCCATCTGGGACCGAGCACCCCAAAGGCAGCTTCAAGGAGTTCCCTGGCATGGCACTTCTTCAAACAATGTGCTGACGACAAGACCCGAGTGGTTTGCACGCTGTGCCATCAGAGCCTGAAGCGAGGCATTAACGTTCTGAACCTGAGCACAACCTGCATGACCAGGCACCTGCATGCAAAGCATGAACTGCAGTGGAGTAAACACCTTAAAACCAAGGAAGTCACTCAGGCTCCCCCTGCTACCTCTTCTGCTGCTGCCGCCTCGGCCTATTCTGCTGCTGCCGCCTCGGCCTCTTCCTCCGCCTCTGGAGGAACGTTGGCACCTGCCGCCCAGCAAACAGGGGATGTACCACCAACACCACCACCACCACCACCTCCGTCACCAAGCGTCTCAACCATGTCACACGCCAGCGTTCAGCTCTCCATCTCACAAACATTTGATAGAAAGCGTAAATTCCCACCTAGCCACCCTCGATCCCTGGCCCTGAATGCCAGCATTTCTAAACTACTGGCCTATGAAATGCTGTCATTTAGGCTGGTGGACACAGACAGCTTCAAACAGCTCATGTCGCTTGCTGTCCCACAGTATGTTGTTCCCAGCCGGCACTACTTCTCCAAGAGAGCCGTGCCTTCCCTGCACAACCAAGTATCCCATAAAATCAAGTGTGCACTGCGCAACGCCATCTGTAGCAAGGTCCACCTAACCACAGATACGTGGACCAGTAAGCACGGCCAGGGACGCTATATCTCCCTAACTGCACACTGGGTAAATGTAGTGGCAGCTGGGCCCCAGGCGGAGAGCTGTTTGGCGCACGTCCTTCCGCCGCCAAGGATCGCAGGGCAACATTCTTTGCCTCCTGTTGCCACCTCCTCCTTCTCGGCTTCCTCCTCCTCTTCTTCCACCTGCTCATCCAGTCAGCCACACACCTTCACCACCAACTTCAGCACAGCCCGGGGTAAACGTCAGCAGGCCATTCTGAAACTCATATGTTTGGGGGACAGGCCCCACACCGCACAGGAGTTGTGGCGGGGTATAGAACAACAGACCGACGAGTGGTTGCTGCCGGTGAGCCTCAAGCCCGGCCTGGTGGTGTGTGATAATGGGCGAAATCTCGTTGCAGCTCTGGGACTAGCCAATTTGACGCACATCCCTTGCTTGGCGCATGTGCTGAATTTGGTGGTGCAGAAGTTCATTCACAACTACCCCGACATGTCAGAGCTGCTGCATAAAGTGCGGGCCGTCTGTTCGCGCTTCCGGCGTTCACATCCTGCTGCTGCTCGCCTGTCTGCGCTACAGCGTAACTTCGGCCTTCCCGCTCACCGCCTCATATGCGACGTGCCCACCAGGTGGAACTCCACCTTGCACATGCTGGACAGACTGTGCGAGCAGCAGCAGGCCATAGTGGAGTTTCAGCTGCAGCACGCACGGGTCAGTCGCACTACAGAACAGCACCACTTCACCACCAATGACTGGGCCTCCATGCGAGACCTGTGTGCCCTGTTGCGCTGTTTCGAGTACTCCACCAACATGGCCAGTGGCGATGACACCGTTATCAGCGTTACAATACCACTTCTATGTCTCCTTGAGAAAACACTTAGGGCGATGATGGAAGAGGAGGTGGCCCAGGAGGAGGAGGAGGAGGAGGAGGAAGAGGGGTCATTTTTAGCACTTTCAGGCCAGTCTCTTCGAAGTGACTCAGAGGGAGGTTTTTGGCAACAGCAGAGGCCAGGTACAAATGTGGCCAGCCAGGGCCCACTACTGGAGGACGAGGAGGACGAGGATGAGGAGGAGGTGGAGGAGGATGAGGATGAAGCATGGTCACAGCGGGGTGGCACCCAACGCAGCTCGGGTCCATCACTGGTGCGTGGCTGGGGGGAAAGGCAGGACGATGACGATACGCCTCCCACAGAGGACAGCTTGTCCTTATCCCTGGGCAGCCTGGCACACATGAGCGACTACATGCTGCAGTGCCTGCGCAACGACAGCAGAGTTGCCCACATTTTAACCTGTGCGGACTACTGGGTTGCCACCCTGCTGGATCCACGCTACAAAGACAATGTGCCCACCTTACTTCCTGCACTGGAGCGTGATAGGAAGATGCGCGAGTACAAGCGCACGTTGGTAGACACGCTACTGAGAGCATTCCCAAATGTCACAGGGGAACAAGTGGAAGCCCAAGGCCAAGGCAGAGGAGGAGCAAGAGGTCGCCAAGGCAGCTGTGTCACGGCCAGCTCCTCTGAGGGCAGGGTTAGCATGGCAGAGATGTGGAAAACTTTTGTCAACACGCCACAGCTAACTGCACCACCACCTGATACGCAACGTGTTAGCAGGAGGCAACATTTCACTAACATGGTGGAACAGTACGTGTGCACACCCCTCCACGTACTGACTGATGGTTCGGCCCCATTCAACTTCTGGGTCTCTAAATTGTCCACGTGGCCAGAGCTAGCCTTTTATGCCTTGGAGGTGCTGGCCTGCCCGGCAGCCAGCGTTTTGTCTGAACGTGTATTCAGCACGGCAGGGGGCGTCATTACAGACAAACGCAGCCGCCTGTCTACAGCCAATGTGGACAAGCTGACGTTCATAAAAATGAACCAGGCATGGATCCCACAGGACCTGTCCGTCCCTTGTCCAGATTAGACATTAACTACCTCCCCATAACCATATATTATTGGACTCCAGGGCACTTCCTCATTCAATCCTATTTTTATTTTCATTTTACCATTATATTGCGAGGCTACCCAAAGTTGAATGAACCTCTCCTCTGCCTGTGTGCTAGGCCTAAATATATGCCAATGGACTGTTGCAGTGGTGGGTGACGTGAAGCCTCATTCTCTGCTATGACATGCAGACTGATTCTCTGCTGACATGAAGCCAGATCCTCTGTTACGGGAGCTCTCTCCTCTGCCTGGGTGCTGGGCCTAAATTTATGACAATTGACTGTTGCAGTGGTGGGTGACGTGAAGCCTGATTCTCTGCTATGATATGAAGACTGATTCTCTGCTGACATGAAGCCAGATTGTCTGTTACGGGACCTTTCTCCTCTGCCTGGGTTCTGGGCCTAAATTTATGAAAATTGACTGTTGCAGTGGTGGGTGACGTGAAGCCTGATTCTCTGCTATGATATGAAGACTGATTCTCTGCTGACATGAAGCCAGATTGTCTGTTACGGGACCTTTCTCCTCTGCCTGGGTTCTGGGCCTAAATTTATGACAATGGACTGTTGCAGTGGTGGCTGACGTGAAGCCTGATTCTCTGCTATGACATGCAGACTGATTCTCTGCTGTCATGAAGCCAGATTGTCTGTTACGGGACCTCTCTGCTCTGCCTGTGTGCTAGGCCTAAATATATGCCAATGGACTGTTGCAGTGGTGGCTGACGTGAAGCCTCATTCTCTGCTATGACATGCAGACTAATTCTCTGCTGACATGAAGCCAGATTGTCTGTTACGGGACCTCTCTCCTCTGCCTGGGTGCTGGGCCTAAATTTATGACAATGGACTGTTGCAGTGGTGGCTGACGTGAAGCCTGATTCTCTGCTATGACATGCAGACTAATTCTCTGCTGACATGAAGCCAGATTGTCTGTTACGGGACCTCTCTCCTCTGCCTGGGTGCTGGGCCTAAATATATGCCAATGGACTGTTGCAGTGGTGGCTGACGTGAAGCCTCATTCTCTGCTATGACATGCAGACTAATTCTCTGCTGTCATGAAGCCAGATTGTCTGTTACGGGACCTCTCTGCTCTGCCTGTGTGCTAGGCCTAAATATATGCCAATGGACTGTTGCAGTGGTGGGTGACGTGAAGCCTCATTCTCTGCTATGACATGCAGACTGATTCTCTGCTGACATGAAGCCAGATTGTCTGTTACGGGACCTCTCTGCTCTGCCTGTGTGCTAGGCCTAAATATATGCCAATGGACTGTTGCAGTGGTGGGTGACGTGAAGCCTCATTCTCTGCTATGACATGCAGACTGATTCTCTGCTGACATGAAGCCAGATTGTCTGTTACGGGACCTCTCTGCTCTGCCTGTGTGCTAGGCCTAAATATATGCCAATGGACTGTTGCAGTGGTGGGTGACGTGAAGCCTCATTCTCTGCTATGACATGCAGACTGATTCTCTGCTGACATGAAGCCAGATCCTCTGTTACGGGAGCTCTCTCCTCTGCCTGGGTGCTGGGCCTAAATTTATGACAATTGACTGTTGCAGTGGTGGGTGACGTGAAGCCTGATTCTCTGCTATGATATGAAGACTGATTCTCTGCTGACATGAAGCCAGATTGTCTGTTACGGGACCTTTCTCCTCTGCCTGGGTTCTGGGCCTAAATTTATGAAAATTGACTCTTACAGTGGTGGGTGACGTGAAGCCTGATTCTCTGCTATGATATGAAGACTGATTCTCTGCTGACATGAAGCCAGATTCTCTGTTACGGGACCTCTCTCCTCTGCCTGGGTGCTGGGTAGTGTTGAGCGCGAATATTCGAAAAGCAAATTTTTTTCGCGAATATCGCAACTTCGCGATTTCGCGAATATTTCGAATATAGTGCTATATATTCGTAAAAACGAATATTCGTTTTTTGTTTCCCCCCCCCCCCCCCCCACAAAATTACAGTACACATATAATTGATTGTTTCCCAAAGGTCCAACAGCTCAGATCTTACTCACATTGCCTAGAAAGTGATTGAGGCGCGAATCTTCGTAAGGCGATTTTATTAGCGCACATGCGAATATCGGCACGTCCCAGAACAGAGGCAAAGGGCTTTGCATTCATACATTAGTGAATTGAGTTGCGAATCTTCGTAAGGCGATTTTATTAGCGCACATGCGAATATCTACACTTGTCCCAGAACAGAGGCAAAGGGCTTTGCATTCATACATTAGTGATTGAATTGAGCTGCGAATCTTCGTAAGGCGATTTTATTAGCGCACATGCGAATATCGGCACGTCCCAGAACAGAGGCAAAGGGCTTTGCATTCATACATTAGTGAATTGAGTTGCGAATCTTCGTAAGGCGATTTTATTAGCGCACATGCGAATATCTACACTTGTCCCAGAACAGAGGCAAAGGGCTTTGCATTCATACATTAGTGATTGAATTGAGCTGCGAATCTTCGTAAGGCGATTTTATTAACGCAAATGCAAATATCTACACTTGTCCCCAGAACAGAGAGGCAAAGGCCTGTGCATTCATATAGTATAGCACCATATTCGCGAATACGTAGAACTTCGTAAAATTCGATTTACGAATATTCGTATTTTTTATTTTACTTTCCACCTTACAGATTACATTGATCTGTACTCTGTCAACTACTGTCATCACCCCCCACTGTATCTCGATTGATTCCCAAAAGTCTCACATTCCCTAGAAAGTGATTGAGGTGCGAATCTTCGTAAGGCGATTTTATTAGCGCACATGCGAATATCTACACTTGTCCCAGAACAGAGGCAAAGGGCATTGCATTCATACATTAGTGATTGAATTGAGTTGCGAATCTTCGTAAGGCGATTTCATTAGCGCACATGTGAATTTTGCATAGCATATGTATTATGCGATAATTCGAATTATCGCATATGCGAAATAATAACGAATTTGAATAATCGCGAATATTTTACGAATATTCTTTCGAATATTCACAAAATTTCGCGAATTCGAATATGGGACATGCCGCTCAACACTAGTGCTGGGCCTAAATTTATGACAATGGACTGTTGCAGTGGTGGGTGACGTGAAGCCTGATTCTCTGCTATGACATGCAGACTGATTCTCTGCTGACATGAAGCCAGATTGTCTGTTACGGGACCTCTCTCCTCTGCCTGGGTGCTGGGCCTAAATATATGCCAATGGACTGTTGCAGTGGTGGCTGACGTGAAGCCTCATTCTCTGCTATGACATGCAGACTAATTCTCTGCTGACATGAAGACAGATTCTCTGTTACGGGACCTCTCTCCTCTGCCTGGGTGCCGGGGCCTAAATATCTGAGAATGGACTGTTCCAGTGGTGGCTGACGTGAAGCCTCATTCTCTGCTATGACATGCAGACTAATTCTCTGCTGACATGAAGACAGATTCTCTGTTACGGGACCTCCCTCCTCTGCCTGGGTGCTGGGCCTAAATATATGCCAATGGACTGTTGCAGTGGTGGCTGACGTGAAGCCTCATTCTCTGCTATGACATGCAGACTAATTCTCTGCTGACATGAAGACAGATTCTCTGTTACGGGACCTCCCTCCTCTGCCTGGGTGCTGGGCCTAAATATATGCCAATGGACTGTTGCAGTGGTGGCTGACGTGAAGCCTCATTCTCTGCTATGACATGCAGACTGATTCTCTGCTGACATGAAGCCAGATTCTCTGTTACGGGACCTCTCTCCTCTGCCTGTGTGTGTGCTGGGCCTAAATATATGCCAATGGACTGTTGCAGTGGTGGCTGACGTGAAGCCTCATTCTCTGCTATGACATGCAGACTGATTCTCTGCTGACATGAAGCCAGATTCTCTGTTACGGGACCTCTCTCCTCTGCCTGTGTGTGTGCTGGGCCTAAATATATGCCAATGGACTGTTGCAGTGGTGGCTGACGTGAAGCCTCATTCTCTGCTATGACATGCAGACTAATTCTCTGCTGACATGAAGACAGATTCTCTGTTACGGGACCTCCCTCCTCTGCCTGGGTGCTGGGCCTAAATATATGCCAATGGACTGTTGCAGTGGTGGCTGACGTGAAGCCTCATTCTCTGCTATGACATGCAGACTGATTCTCTGCTGACATGAAGCCAGATTCTCTGTTACGGGACCTCTCTCCTCTGCCTGTGTGTGTGCTGGGCCTAAATATATGCCAATGGACTGTTGCAGTGGTGGCTGACGTGAAGCCTCATTCTCTGCTATGACATGCAGACTGATTCTCTGCTGACATGAAGCCAGATTCTCTGTTACGGGACCTCTCTCCTCTGCCTGTGTGTGTGCTGGGCCTAAATATATGCCAATGGACTGTTGCAGTGGTGGCTGACGTGAAGCCTCATTCTCTGCTATGACATGCAGACTAATTCTCTGCTGACATGAAGACAGATTCTCTGTTACGGGACCTCCCTCCTCTGCCTGGGTGCTGGGCCTAAATATATGCCAATGGACTGTTGCAGTGGTGGCTGACGTGAAGCCTCATTCTCTGCTATGACATGCAGACTAATTCTCTGCTGACATGAAGACAGATTCTCTGTTACGGGACCTCTCTCCTCTGCCTGGGTGCCGGGGCCTAAATATCTGAGAATGGACTGTTCCAGTGGTGGGTGACGGGAAGCCAGATTCTCTGCTATGGAACCTCTCTCCAATTGATTTTGGTTAATTTTTATTTATTTAATTTTTATTTTAATTCATTTCCCTATCCACATTTGTTTGCAGGGGATTTACCTACATGTTGCTGCCTTTTGCAGCCCTCTAGCTCTTTCCTGGGCTGTTTTACAGCCTTTTTAGTGCCGAAAAGTTCGGGTCCCCATTGACTTCAATGGGGTTCGGGTTCGGGACGAAGTTCGGATCGGGTTCGGATCCCGAACCCGAACATTTCCGGGATGTTCGGCCGAACTTCTCGAACCCGAACATCCAGGTGTTCGCTCAACTCTACTTGTAACGTCCCCCAAAAATAAAATGTTATTCCCAAAATGAAAGACATATGGGGAATGTAAAGTAATAACTATTTTTGTAGGTATTACTAAGTATTATAGAAGTAGAGAAATTGAAACTTTGAAATTATTTAAAAAATTGGCAAATTTAGTATTTTTTTATAAATAAAAATGATTTTTTTTACTCCATTTTACCAGTGTCATGAAGTACAATATGTGACGAAAAAACAATCTCAGAATGGCTTGGATAAGTCAAAGCGTTTTAAAGTTATCACCACATAAAGTGACACTGGTCAGATTAGCAAAAAATGGCCTGGTCCTTAAGGGGTTAAAAGGACTTTTGGGTCTTTAAAAAGTTTTTCAACTAAATAGATTGCGATCACACTTCCTACACTATCTGCCCCTTCCTAAGCGCAGCTCTCCCTGACTAATAATGAGCCAAACATGCGACATCATGTGTTCCAGCCAGCCAATCACTGTAATGCCAGTAACCAACAAGGCTATGGCATTACAGTGATGGCAGTACTTACCTGCACGTTTATTGGCTGCATAGCAGCCAAGAAACATGCGGGGAGGAGACTCGAACATGGAGCTCGAGCACATGCAGTACTCAGCCGAGTACCGCCATGTGCCGAGCATCGCGTTTCTCGGCCGAACAGCAGTTCGGCAACAGCATGCTCAGTCAACACTAGTCCTTAACAGACTGAATGACATCATATGTGAGGAGGACGTCATGCTGGCCAGCCTGGATGTGGAGGCTCTGTATAGTTCCATCCCACACGACAAGGGACGAGACACCATCCGTTGCTTCCTTAGAAAGCGAGGAACACACTGTGCTATGCACAATGACTTTGTGGCGACCCTACTCGGTTTCATCTTACAACACACCTTCCTCTTCAATGGAAAAATCTTCTGCCAGCTCAGAGGGGTGGCAGTAGGGAGCCCTTGTGCCCTGACGTTTGACAACCTCTATCTGGGCTGGTGGGAGAAGGAAGTAGTCTTTTGGGAACAGCTTGAGTAATGGTCATCATGTGTCTACCTTTGACTGCAATACATTGATGACATTCTGATATTATGGAAGGGGGATGCTCAACACTTTAATTCTTTTGTGGAGCAGCTCAATGTCAATGACATGGGGCTATTTTTTACCTCCACAATTGATCATGACTAGATTACCTTCCTGGTTCTGATGATTACTAGAGGGAGGGACGGTCACCTCGTAACGAGGATTTATCGAAAACCCACAGCAACAAACAACTTATTGCAGTGGGATTGTTGGCATCCACAGGCACTCCGTAAAGGCAACCCGAAGGGACAATATCTCAGGGTGAGATGGAATTGCTCAGATCCTTTGGACTTTAAAATAGCAGCTGATGATATGAGATATAAATTCAGAGCAAGAGGGTACCCTGATACGATCCTGAACTGTGCCTACCATCATGCCCGATGCTGTGACAGAAATAATCTGTTAATCCCCCAAACCTCTGAAAACAAAACAAGGTCATGAGAATTATTGTGACCTTTGACACAGGACACCAAGAGGTGAGGGAAATCCTCAGTTGATATTGGTGCATCCTAAAAACGGACCTAGATATCGGTGACCTGATTGGCGACTCTCCTTTTATCACATTTCGGAGGGGATGCAATCTGAAGGACCGGCTGGTCCATAACTATCTGACACCCATACAATCCCGCACGTGGCTATCCACTAACATCAAGGGCAATTTTAGATGTAGTGGCTGCAGTGCCTGCAGATTTTTGACAGTCAGTAAGTATTTTACCAGTACTGTCACTTTCCAAAGGTTCGAGATTAGGACTTTTATCAACCGCAGGACCACGGGAGCTATTTACCTCATCACTCGCTCCTGTTGCCTACAGTATGTTGGGAAGACCATCCGTTAATTTAGATGGCGTGTCGGCGAACACCTAGGAGACAGAAGGGAGAAAAAGTAGGAAATTTTTTGGCAGGAATCATAAAAAACCAAAGAGGTAAATCTTGGATGGGGGCGATTAGAGATAACAATGACAGAATAATTACTTCCCCGGAAGGCGTTAAAAAGGTTTTTAAGGAGTATTTCCAGGAACTATATGCAACTAGGGTCCGATATTCAAGACCAGATCTGGATTCATTTCTAGATCAGGTTGCCTGGAGAAAGATATCCCAGGCCCAAAAGGAATATTTGGATAGAGAAATATCAATTGTTGAAATTTACGAAGTTTTGGGCAATGTAAAACCCGCAAAAACACCAGGGTGTGATGGCCTTCCTTTTGAAATATATAAGACCTTTGCCCGGGTTTTAATACCGGAATTAATAACAACACTGAAGGAGGCGCATAGCATAGGGGAGTTACCAGACTCCATGAAAGAGGCAATTATTACATTGATCCCCAAAAAAGGTAAAGAACCATTAGACCCTGGTTCCTATAGACCAATATCTCTGCTGAACGCAGATGTTAAAATCCTGGCAAAGGTCTTGGCAGGGAGGCTCTCCAAGGTGATTAAAGGCGTAATTCATGAAGATCAGACCGGTTTTATACCAGGTAGAACAATATATTCAAATATAAGAAGGTTGTACTTGAATATTGAGGCTAATCGAACAGAACCAGGTGACAAAGCAATACTTTCATTGGATGCCCAAAAGGCTTTTGACTGTATCGAGTGGGGGTACTTATGGGCAGTCTTAAAAAGGGTTGGTATAGGGGATGGATTTATAAAATGGATTCAGCTAATATATTCCAACCCAAGGGCTAGAGTGATAGTGGATGGGAGTTTGTCCCTGCCTCTTGCCCTTTATCGGGGCACCAGGCAGGGATGCCCTCTTTCCCCATTATTATTCGCTATAGCAATTGAGCCTCTCGCAAACATAATAAGAAATGATAGGGAGATAAAAGGTTTTCAATATTCGGGAGGAGACGAAAAACTATTAATGTATGCCGATGATATTTTGTTATTTATGCATAACACAGGGGATCAGTTTAGTAGAGTATTAGATAAAATAGACAAGTTTGGCTCTTTTTCTGGATTAAATATTAATTTGGCAAAATCCCACATGATGGTATTGGGGGAGGGGCAGCTAGGGAGAGATTTAAGAGTTCAAGTACTTGAGAAATACGAGAGTTTTAAATATTTGGGTATACAATTCTCCGGTAATATAGATGACTATGAAAAATTAAACGTACTCCCTGTAATAAAAGAACTCAGAACTAAAATACATATCTGGAAAAGACTCCCACTCTCTATTCAAGGTCGGGTAAATCTAATAAAAATGATCTTTCTACCAAAGGTACTGTATGTGTTACAAAATGCCCCAATAAGACTCCCGCAGAAGATATTTAAGTTACTGGACCGCCTAATGGGGGAATTCATATGGAAGGGCTCTATCCCCAGGATAAAAAAGGAAGTGCTCCAGCTCCCAGTGAGAGAGGGTGGGTTGGCGGTTCCTAACTGGTTTATGTATTATTTGATAACACAATATAGTCAGATAAGAGATAGTTTGAATAGTTTAGTGGGAAGACACGTATTAAATAAAATGGGTTGGGGAGGGGAATTAAATCACTTAGAGATAATGGAATCGGGTACACTGGACAAAAATAATATAGGAAATAGTAGTATGAACACAATGGATCACATTTGGGGGCAGATTAAAAAATTACTTGGGATAAAAGGTTTTCTTCAATATACACCTATTTGGAAAAATTTAAATTTGAAAGAGGTACAAATGAGGAGTTACATTGATTGGGAAAAAAAGGGGATAAAATACTTAGCTCAAGTAATTGAAGATGATAAACTGAAGGATTTTAATACACTGGTTAGGGAGTTTGGGATCCCTCAAAAGGATATTTATAAATATTTTCAGTTTAGGAACGCTTTAAGGACAGGGGTAAATCTGGACAAATACAGAAAGGAACAATCAGATCTAATAGATAAATTTACTGAGAGTGGAGAAAAAAGTGGTATAACAAAAAAAAGATATAGGATATTGATGGAAGGAAAGAAAGAACGGATTATAATATTGGCCCAAAAAAAATGGGAAGAAGAACTCCAACCTTTTTTTTCTGATGAGAAATGGCAAGATGCCCTAAGAAATTATCCAACAGTGTCAGATAGGGGTTCACACAAAATATCACAGTTCTTTATAGTACATAGATTACATCGTTCTCCTAAGATCTTAAAGAGAATGGGAGTCAGAATGTCGGATAATTGCCCAAAATGTGGGGAAAGGGAGGCAGATTTAATTCACTGTTTCTGATGATGTCCCAGACTTTTTAGATACTGGAAGGAGATTGCAGAGGCTGTTGCGGTATTCCTGGAGGTTCAGGTGATTGATGATCCAGTAGTATGTATATTGGGAGCAATGAAACATCTGAAATTAAAGAAGGAAGCACGACTGGTTTTGGGTAAAGTATTATTTCAGGCTAGACTTCTTATACTTAGGAAATGGATAAAAGAAGATCCGCCCACAGTGGGACAGTGGCGGGCAGCAGTAGAAAATCTTATTAAAATCCACCCGGTTTCTGGGTGCCACACTAAAAATCCAGCGGGACTTGACGAGATTTGGAACAAATGGCCATACTAGGTGGAGTTTTTTTCTCTCTTTTTTTTTTTTTTTTCTCCTTCCTCTCTCTCCCCCTCTCTCCCCCTCTCTCCCCTGGGGCGGTGGGTGGGTGTTTGGGTGATATTTCATAATATTTTTTATAGCAGTAATATGGAATATGTTCTATTATGTTTTTGATGTGATGAAAGATTTTATGTCTTAAAAAAGAAAAGAATAAAGGTTATAAAAGAAAATCATATTTAAATCACCTCCTTGGCCCTGTGACTCTGATGAGACAATTAGCTTTGCTATTTTATCAACAGTGACTATTTAGGGGCTAAGTCTTTTGGATAGGTCGTATCTGTCCCCTACACCCCTGTGCTCGCTGTCTTTATTTTTGCCTCATTTCATACCCCTCGTGAATTTGTCATTTGAGATTTTTTTCATATCACCTTTAGGTCTGGTTTTGCATTGTATTGGTTGCACAAAATGTATTAAATAGTGCACAGTCTTCATGCATTAGGTTAAACTGCATTGTGTTGTATGACTTAATTTTAAAAAATACACCAGACTTAATTACAAACTGTGCCATTGACTTCAATGGACGGCTCGTTTCTAAATTCATTCAAGTGTATAAGAATGAGCTGTCCCATAGAAGTGAATGGGACGGCTTATAATTACACCTGCTTACCATTGCGATGTTAGTAGTGAACAGACAAACAATGAAGGGAAGATGACAGAGCGTGGCCTTCTCTTCAACCATTTGATCAGTGGGGGTGCTGGGTGTCAGACCCCCACCGATCTGATATTGATAACCTATCCTGGGGATAGGTGATCAATATTAAAATCCTGGAAAAGAAGTCGGACTGCTGAACACAATTTGATTTGTATGAATTGTTTCTCTCATCTCTATCCAGAATGCTTCCCCTGGGGCCTTTGAATCATCAAATCTACATGCTAATGGTTCCAGAGAAAGACATTATTGACACTTTCAGTCCTGTCTGTGACCCTTTAATTTAATTAAAGTGGTTGTCTCATTAAGAAGTCTCACAAGATAGGGAATAAGTTACTAATCAGCGGGGGTCTGAACAGTGGCCCGCACTCCCTGAATGGAGAGCCACATGCATGTCCAGTGCTCTATACAACTCTGGGACAGCCGAGTACAAGTTGTAATCTATCTCTATGAATAGACGTGACTGCCACTTCATTCAAACAGGAGAGCATGGGCAACTGTTTTCGTGATCAGCGGGAACCCAAGCAAGCAGACATTTATGCCCAGTCATGTGGATAGTAGTAGGTCTTATAAGCAGTGTTCCCTGTAAGCTTCCATAGTGCCCCCGCTTAGGACCTCAGCAGGCCCACTCACCCCTGCAGCCATGTCCTGGACTTCAACAAACTGCCTGCTCTGAATTCTAGGACAGCTTACCACAGCAATGCAGACAATTTTCTCTGTGTTCACTGCCAGCGTGGGCAGCCCCAGGACTCAGAACAAGGTAGATGGTATTTCCTAGTGGCCTAAAAGATGTCATTGCCCATGTGACCAGTGAGAGAGGAGCCAGAGGAGCAGAGTTCTGTGTTCCTGTGCTTACAAAGAGGAGCCCTGCTGGAGTGTGGTTAGGTCTTGCTGTGTGTGTGTCCCTGTATGTGTGTGCTTGTGTGTGTCCCTGTGTGTCTGTCCCTGTGTGTGTCTGACTCTGTGGGTGTCTCCCTGTGCGTGTATATGTGTGTCTGTTCCTGTGTGTGTATGTCCCTGTGTGTGTGTGTATCTCTATCTGTGTGTGTGTCCCTGTGTATCTGTCCCTGTGTGTGTGTGACCCTGTGTGTGTATCTGTCCCTGTGTATGTGTGTGTGTCTGTCCCTGTGTGTGTGTGTCTGTGTGTTTGTCACTGTGTGTGCGTGTGTCTGTTCCTGTGTGTGTTTGTCCCTGTGTGTCCCTGTGTGTATGTGTCTGTCCCTGTGTGTGTCCTTGTGTGTGTGCTTCGGTCCCTGTGTGTGTCTGTCACTATGTGTGTCTGTCCCTTTGTGTGTGCCCCTGTATGTGTGTCCCTGTGTGTGTCTGTCCCAGTGTGTGCGTCCTTGTGTGTCTATGTGTATGTGTGTGTCTATGTGTGTGTCCCCCTGTTTGTATGTGTTTGTCCCTGTGTGTTGTCTGTCTGTCCCCGTGTGTATGTGTGTGTCTCTCTGTGTATATGTGTGTCCCTGTGTGTATTTGACCGTCCCTGTGTGTATATGTCTGTCCCTGTGTGTGTATGTGTGTCCCTGTGTGTGTGTCATGATTGCCATGCCCACAGTGTTCCTATGTCTTGACGCAGCTGCATCAGGACATTCTGTGTGGGGCAATAGGAAGAAGAAGGTGCTGCCATCATGGGGTCCCATGGGGAAGGCACAGGGAGGCACACTAAGGATGTAGGTAACAGTACCACATGATCTGCACTAAAGGTATCTGTGGTTTTACATAGGACTGCAGGTAACACTACTACATTTTCTGTATTTAGAGAGTCATCCCTGTGTCATTTGTGCTGTTAAATAGGACTCCAAGGGCATATACAATATTATCTGTACTCAGAGATTTATCACAGTGTTACCTGTGGTGTTACATAGGACTGCGTGTGATATTGACGATATTATCTGTACTTGTACTGCCCCAGATCTGGCAGGACAGTCTCTGAGTTCGATGGCTGCCCTGCCTTCATGGGAGGGCTGTGGCATGTCTTACTCTTACCTGTCTCTGTATTTTTAGGATGCAGAGACAGTTGAGTGCAGTGGTGCCATCATGTGTGTTCTAGTCGCCAGGTGAACAGGGGGAGTGTTATTTTTTTATTTTATTAACAATTCAGGGGCCGGCATTACTATGAGGGGCCCCTAAAGGAGGCATTCTACTGTAAGGGGGAATTCAATTTTGTAGGGCCCAAAGTAGAGTGAATGGAATTGGGACACGTATAGACAGACATTAAGCAGGGTTAGAAGCATGGCTTAGTGTTAAAGAAGGGGCTCCCTCTGGTTGCAGATGCAGTATGCCAGACTGACAGTGGAATTATACATGAGGTCACGGTGTGAGCATTAGGTGGGCCTAGGGAAATACAGTTCTGGTTACTCAAGGTTATGTTGTCCCTGGGAAGGCCTGCACAAGTGATGAGGAGAACAGCACAGGAATTCTCTGGGGCACACTCTGGTGTAAGGGACACAGGCCAGATGGTGGTTCGAGGTGCCCTTGATGGTCTGTATTAATGTGCCTATGGCAAGCTCCCTTGTAGTTGTGACGCCAGTACCTTTTATGGTGGTACAACCATTAACTGTACTGTTAACTGAGGGATTGGAGACTGAGACAAGGCTAGTGCAATCCAGCTTATAACTTTTACTGAATGTTGTTTCTGGTACCGGTAACATCCAAGTATAAAACAGTCTCTATAACATCCGGATATGAAATACAGTCTCTTTAAGATGGACAGAGGTAAAACTGCAAGAGGTCCACTGCTTACAGGTGTGATGTCTGTCTCTCAGGCTATTAATAATATAAGTTTTATACTTACTGGTAGAGGACTTCTACACTGGTCCCTGTTATCCTCATTTTAGAGGATCTGTTTCTGACATTAGTTTTTTAATAGTTTGCTTAGGCTCTACAGACTTAACTGGTAGTTCAGGCACTTGAATGGGAGGCTGATGTTCCTCTGCAACAGTCTCATCTGGAAGGATTCCTCCTTGTTACACAGTTTCAAGCGATTGCGATATACTATTTGAGGAGATTTGTTTTCTCTGGTGATCTCATAGGTGTCAGTTGCTGGATTAGGGATAGCTGAATTAATGTAGGGGGTCTCTTTCCTACTTACTGTCCAACTTGCTGGTGCGATAATTGTTCTATAGCCCCACATAATCACCATTTCAAGAGGCTCTGCTTTGGCAGATTATTTATAATATTTTTGCTGCCTTTTGTGAGCATGTTCCATGCGGTGGTGAAAAATTTCTTGTGCATCAGCTAGACGTCTTTGGTGCGCGCTCACCCAATCAGTTTTTGGAAATTGATTGATGACATCAGGCACTTGTACGTCTAAAGTATGGTCAGCAGGAAGTTTACCTTGTTGGCCAAACATGAGGTAGTAAGGTGTATACCCAGTAAAACAGTGAATGGCATTATTATAGGTATACATCAATTGAGGCAGAAGAGTAGGCCAATAATTCCTGGTAGCAGGTAGCACAACTCTAAGCATTTCTATTAGGGTCTGGTTAATTTTTTCACAAAGTCCATTACCTTGGGGATGGTAAGCTGTTGTTCTGTTTTTCTGGCACTTGTGAAGCAAACACAGTTCTTTGAAGAGTTGCGATTCAAAGGCAGATCTCTGATCTGTAAGAATTTTTTCTGGACATCCGTATGAAAACAGGAAATGTTTCCAGAAGGCATTTGTAGTTGTTTTAGCGGTCAAGTCCTTAACAGGTACGGCTACAACGAATTTGGTGTAGTGGTCAATGATGGTCATAGCGTATGTGTAGCCTGAGTGACTTGGTTCCAGCTTCACGTGGTCAATTGCAACGATCTTCAACGGTGTCTGGCTTACAATAGGATGTAAGGGTGCTCTTTCGTCACGCTTTTCACCTCGTCCAACAGCACAGGCGGCACACTCTCAACACCACTTCTCAATGTCTCCTCGCATTCCAATCCAATAGAATCATCTACGGACGGTAGCTTCTGTCTTCTGCACGCCAAAGTGTCCTGATTTTTCATAGTATATTTCGAGGATGATTCTTGCATCCCGGTGGGGGATTAGGATTTAGTATACCATGTCATAGGTAACGGGTCCAGGTTTCTTCTCAATAGTAGGCACCTTTGCAGGAAGATATGTTTTCAGTGTCTCCACAGCTTCAACAGTTCTGGGTCTGCATTTCATCTTAGGATTCTATCAGGTGTTCTTCGACTGGTGAGGAAGTCATGTAGCATTCCGATTACTCTACTTTCTGACTGAAGTTTGATCCATCTCTCCTTTTCAATTTGAGATTCTGGATTGTTCTGTAGATGGGGATTTAGGACTCTTTTGTTTTTGATGGAGAGGATGTTTTGTTGGGCAAAGTTTTTGTAGAAATTAGGCATCTCCACTTCTTCCCAGACATCTATGTGTGCAGTAGGATCTTCATTGGTAGGCAGGCGAGATAAGGCATCCGTGTTCTCTTTGGACTTGCCCGTTATTTATTTTACAGTGAATTTGTAGTTAGCAAGACGTGAGGCCCATCTTTGTTCTAAGGCACCTAGTTTGGCTGTATTGAGATGTGCCAGTGGGTTGTTAGCGGTGAAAGCTATTAAGGCAGTTGCTACAAGGTAGTCCTTACATTTTTCGGTGACAGCCCACACAAGTGCGAGGAACTCTATCTTGAAAGAGCTATAGTTCCGGTCATTCTTTTCAGCTTCTCTCAGGGATCCCACCAGCGTAAGCAATCACTCTTTCGTGTTCTTCTTGCATTTGGGACAGAACAGCTCCCAAGCCTTTCTGGCTGGCGTCAGTGTAGAGATGGAATGGCTGTTGGTAATATGGATATCCCAAGACAGGTGGTTCGGTCAGCTTCTTTTTCAGGAGTTGGAAGGCAATTTCCCTGTCTTCATTCCACTGCACAGGTATCTGAGTCTTCTGATACTTCTTTGGATGTCCTCTTAGGAGTTCCTGAATTGGTTCAGCAATCTCGGCGAAGTGAGGGATGAAGCTTCTGTAGTACCCTGCAAAACTAAGGAAAATTCTCACCTCCTTTACTGTGGTAGGAGTATGCCAATTCTGGACTGCAGCTAACTTTTCCGGATCTGGTTTAACACCTTCTGCACTGACAACATGTTGCAGGTACTTACTTGACTTCTGGCTTCAACAGGTAGCACTTAGATGGTTTGATCTTAAGTCCATGTTTAATGAGGACTTGGAAGACTTCTGCAAGGTGTTTCAAGTGGTCTTCATAGTATTTGGAATAGATATTGACATCGTCCAGATAGAGTAGGACAGTCTTGAAGTGTCTATGGCTGAAACAGCGATCAATTAGTCATTGAAATGTTCCTGGTGCATTACAAAGTCCAAAGGGCATGTAATTAAATTTGAATAGGCCCATGGGGGTGGTAAAAGCTATTTTCTCTCAGTCTTTAGGAGCCATGGGTACCTTCCAGTACCTTCCACTGGTAAGATCAAAAGTAGAGAAATAGGCTGATGACCCCAGTGCTGTCAGGGATTCTTCAATTCTGGGTAAGGGATAGGCATCCTTGTGAGTGATTTGATTACGTTTTCTGTAGTCCACGCAGAACCTAATGTCACCATCCTTTTTCCGGACAAGAACTAGGGGCACAGCCCATGGACTATAGCTGTCTTGGATAATATTGGAATCCTTCATCTCATGATCATTTGTTTCACAGATTGGTACATCTCTTTTATTGGAGGGTGAGAGCCGGTAGGGATAGTGTGTTTGAGTCCACGGACTTCCCCATAATCAGTAGAGTTCTTACTGAAGGCTTGATGATGTTCCTTCACGATGTTCAAAACTCCTTCAATTTGTTTTTTGGGTGTAGACACGTCTCCCACGTTGAGTTCTTCCCACCAAGATGCAGGTGGAGCATGTTTGTGAGTACTGAAGCCCTGCACAGATTGTTCTACTTTAATTGCAGGAACGCTGATGACGGACAGGCACTTTACCTTGGGAAACAGTCACTAAGCTCCTCGCAGCTCTGACTAGAGGATGATCATCTAGCGTGAAGGGCTCTATAATGGCTTGGTAGTCTTGACCTTGAATTCCCAGGGCGGCACGACACCATATGAGTGTCTCGGTATTTGGTTTAAGAATCACAGGTTGGTTAACTCGGATGCGGACACAGCAGATTTCCCCTTTCTTATTGGTGAACTTATGTTGTGTGCTTCACACACAGATGGCCTGTTGTATGACCTTTTGGAAGCAGGTGAATCAGTAGGCATAGATTGGCGTAATGCCTCAAGTATTTTGGTGTAACAATTCCTAAGGACATTCATTCCTAGGATTACTGAAGAGCCACCTTTATCTCTGTAAAACAATAATAGCTTGTCGAGGTAGGGTGGTTTCTTCTACTTGTAGAGTTGGCTCCCAATAACCATGTATTGACACGGGTTTCCCGATGCTGGCTGTAAGATCCAACCAGGATTCTGGCAGTTGCATAAGTTGGCTCTGGTCCTAGTATTTATCAAATGCAGGCCGTTGGATGGTAGTGACCTGAGACCTGGTGTCCAGTAGGACGACAAAGGGAACTCCGCTAATTCAGACTGCCACTTCCGGATGGGATCCTATCTGGGCAACCAGTTGGGTTCTTGTGGACCTACTGGTTTACCTCTCGAGGGGCGGTCCTTAGCCTCAAAGGTTTCTCTTTTAACTGCCAGCACATTGTTTCCATATGCCCTGACTTATGACAGTAGCTGCAAATAGGTCGCCTGCGGGCATTGGAGTGGTCATTTGGGCGCCTGCCAGGACCTCTGGGATATATATATATATATCTTTGTAATCAGGAGGGAAAAGTTCTTTTCGTACAGGTGTCTCATCTTCCAATAATAAAGGCTTCTCCCACTGTTCTAATTTCTACCACACCTTCTCCAGGCTTTTTGTCAAGAAGTTAACCTGTTCTGTCAAAGCTGCTATAGCATCAGGGACCGGAGTTTGAGCTGCCTGACTGGCTACCGGACAACACGTGGAAGGGGTAGCAGGCATATGGACAGGAGTTTCAGCAAATTTAGCATGCACTGGCTGCGGACTCTTTCCCAGAATGCTAATGGATAGCTGTTTAAAGTCCAGGAAGGTGACACTTGGGTGTTGTGCAGCTAACATTCTCAACTGGCTTTTTAGGTTGTCAGTGTTAACACCTTCAATGAATTGTTCTTTCAGAGCTTTGACTTGGTTCCCTGTCTCACGGGGGTCTACCTGAACCACAGCTCTAAGGGCTTCTTGTAAAGACAATGCAAAGTTTCTGAGTGACTCACCGGTTTGTTGTTTCATGCTAAAGAACCTCATTTTGACCTCTGAGGCTGGAGCATTTTGTACCTCTTGCTCAATAAAAAGACCCCTTAATCTAATCCAACCATTGGGTGGTTTTTGCACCGTGGGAGATTCCTATTCTCTACTGAACTACTCTGAGGGATTTCAGGCATCCCTGATCAGAAGTATTTATCCTGGGCTGCATACCATCCGCCTTGAGGGGCTTTTGCGAACCTGATACATGTCTACATTAGAGCGTTGTTGTTAGTTGTGCCTAATCTAGTACAACTCCACCAGGTGAGCCTCCATTGTGAGCCTCCATTTTTGGAGATACTACTTATTTTCTATTCAAGACTATATTACCCTATGGTGCACCATTTTATTGTTCTACAGTTGAACGAAGCCTGTTTTAACTACTCATTTTGACCTCTGACATGGTCTTGGGTTTGAAGGTGGTGTGGAGTCTCTCGAAGATCTGTCCCGGTGTTCTCCTTTCAGAGTTGAGCCAGGACTTCACCTCCCAGAGTGCAGCTCCCTCTAGTTGCGCTAGGAGTATTTCCATTTGCTGCTCTGTGGAGACAGGGTGCAACCTGAACAAGTTTGGAGGGAATACGGTGTCTCTCCTGTGTGGGCAATATGCAAGGTGCACGTGTCTAAGCTGACTCACCCAGTCAGAAAAGGCAGGCGTATAGGAACATAGGAAGACAGGCAATTTTAAGTGGGGCGCCACCAGGCACTGGTTCGCTGAAAATAATTTTCGCCTAGGCCCCGTCTATCCATAACCACACTAAGCATCCACAGCTCACAGAGGATCCTGCATGGAGACACCTACATAGAAGAACCGACGACCCTTCAGAAAGGTAACAGCAACCAGATAGCCAATTTTGGGTGGGGCGCCACCAGGCACTGGTTCGCTGAATAACTTTCGCCTAGCTGTGTATACACATACATAGAATGCTGCTGATATATCCTTTTAAACCTGTCACAATTTAGATCTTTGTACTAACTTTTTACTATGCACACCCCCATGAACAGAAATACATATATTCCTGCTCTGCTCCTCACTAATCACTGGGGCACACATGCCAAATCACTGACACAAATTATCACCATCACTTACACACACAAAATACAACATGATTCAAAGACACACAAGCATGAACCATCAATCATATCTATTCTATTGATATAGTTTTCATTGACATCTGTAGTCATTTATTAATTTCTATCAACTCTACAAAGCTATGACATGTCAACAATATATCGCAAGAATACCCACCCCCTGCAGAGATAGAGATACGCATTATGCAGCTAATGTGATTACACATACACAACTTCCAAACATTAAAGTATTTTATTTTATTTATTTTTTCGTCCCCCCCCCCCCCCTTTTCAATCCATCCCGGTTTATTGATGCAAACTGATGAGGACATTTAAACCCTGGCAAGCTGTTGCACGGGCTACCACTGATGAAGAAGGCTGCAATTCTTCGAAACGCGTATGGTTATCCAAGCCCTGGGAAGTGCTTCCAAACTCCCCTGCACCATCAGGCTGCCTCCATCCATTGACAACACCGGGAATTAAAGTGTCCAAAAAAAGCGCGCGCTAAACTTCCGCACGTGGCAAGAACGCCAGACATAGTAAGCAGCCCTCTGACCGGAGGAAAAGACAGCAACATTCGCATCGACAGACTGATCCACAAACAGCAGCCCTTTGCGGTCATCGCATCCATCTGCAACCGTGTTGCTGACCCCATCTATCCATAACTGCACTAAGCATCCACAGCACACAGACGATCCTGTGCGGAGACACCTAAATAGAAGAACTGACGATCCTCCAGAAAGGTAACACCGACTAGGTAGCCAATTTTAGGTGGGACACTGAAGAGAAATGTGACTCCATCTTGTCTTCTCTTACATGTATAGAATTGTTATAACATCTCACCAACGCACTGTTTCACATCCCCCCGCTGTGAGTTAGGTTCACTTATCTGTCTCAGAACAGATTCTGGGAATATCCTAGAACTATAACAAACGTTCTTGTCTCATTCAGGGTCATTCGGCACAACTGCATACATTCTTATATGTGACTGATTACATACCGTATAAGGATGTTTCGGTAGTATCTGTATGAGCACCAATGTTTATCTTTATGATTGGTTTAATGCTGTTGTTATGCAAACTTTTCTACTGCCTATATAAGGCCAACCAATAGCATAATAAAATTAGAGTGTTTCTCAGTGATACTGGTGTGTGTCTATTATTGTCAACTGAGAAACATCTCTGCTGACGTCAGTGACATCAAACCAAGGTAGTCGTAGAAGTCCAGAAAGGTCCAAATCATTTCAGTTTGGGGGCTCGTCTGGGATAGAGAAGGCCACCCTCGTGTCCGGTAAGAGAGACATCCCTTTTGTCTACTGCCTGGTCCAAGGGCACTGGCCACATCTCTACCCATGAGTTTTTATTATGTATCCGGGATACATTGTTACGCCTCAAAAATAGACTCTGGGAGTACTTTCATTAATAAGGCCGGCACTTGGAGTGGCACACACGGCATAGAGTCTCAGGGAGATCTATCCGTAAGTTGGTTTGTGTCAGGGACACACCATAGGATCTCTGGGAGATATATTTACTTTATCTAACTGTCGAGATTTTTTAGTACCAGGGTTATATGTAAGAGAACAGTCTCAGGGAGACTGAGCTACCTTGGTTTGACGCATACCTATATTTAGAGTATACGATACATAGAATGTTAAGATTTATCTGTTTGTGTGAGAGCTATTGTTCTGGTGGTGGGTGTAAGAACATATGTCACTGTAATATTGTCACTCATTGTCATTTGGTGATTTTTTTTTACTGTGGGTGGAGGAAAATCTAAGTTTGAGTTTCCCCCTCCCAAACAGGGACTGCAGGCTGCAAATAGTGACAGCCTAGTTCTCCTTCCCAATCTCATGTTGATTGTAAAGCAGAGCATTTCCTCATGGACCTCAGACAAAATACAAGACTTTGAGAAACATTTATATGAGAAGGAGGCAGCGGGATGCTTTGAGATCAGGAAGATACAGACCCCCACACATAGTTACAAAAGTCCAGGAGCCAAAACCGTGAGTAAACAGAGACAGTCGAGACATTTCACAGTTGCTCTCATTCATCGGTGCAGATGCTGTCTGTTTCAGGGTGATAGACTTGAAAAATGCTTTCTTCTCTATCCCGGTTGACAAGTACACCAGACTCTTTTTGCTTTTTCCTTTGAGGGTCGTCAACTCACCTGGTGCAGGATGCCCCAGGGATATGCTGATTCACCTGTAGTGTACAGCAATGTCCTCCAAGCCAGATTAAAACCATGGCAACCCCCCCTACCGGGTTCTGTACTCTAGGAATACGCGGATGATTTGTTATTGTGAAGTGTGTCAGAGGAAGCCAATGTAACAGATGGTTTATCTTTGTTGAAATGGTTGTCTGAATGTGGACAGAAGGTGTCATGCAAGAAAATGCAATGGTTTAAAAAGCAAGTTGAATACTTGGGATTTGTTCTCACAAAGGGAGAAAGGAGAATGAGCACAGAAAGAGTCCAGTCTGTTGCAGGCCTGGTCACCCCACACACCAAGAAAGAAATGTCATCTTTCCTTGGTATGATAAACTACTGCAGAGAATGGATTGCTCCTACTATGACAATGTAATAAGACAAGCCACTCTGGCAGACATGCCAGATCTCATCAGGTGGTCTGAGGAAATGTTTAATGCATTTGATTATTTGAAATGTTCTTTAATGACAAGTCCAGGTTTGGGCCTCCTTGACTACAAACTCACATTCCATGTATATGCTCGACAAAATTGTAAAACCATGGCGGGTGTGCTGACATAATATCACAGAGGCAAGTTACGTCCTTGTGCCCTTTTCTCAAAGGTGGTTCCGGTATCCATCCAAGGAATGCCGGCCTGTCTGAGATCTCTTGCAGCCTGTGCTATGATGGTTGAGCTTGCAACGCCACTCACAATGGGATATGAGACTATCCTGCACACCACACATGATGTAGTAGGCCTCCTCAAAGGCATACACACACAGCACATGTCCGCACAAAGACTATCTGGATATGAGATTCTACTCCTCAGCAATCCCTCCCTCCAAATCAAATACGCAACACACACCTCAGGTCCAGCACCTATCTTGTATGCCCTATTAGGACTTAACTCCTTAAGGACGCCTTATTTCACCTTAAGGACCAGGCCATTTTTTGCAAATCTGACCAGTGTCACTTTAAGTGGTGATAACTTTAAAACGCTTTGACTTATCCAGGCCATTCTGAGATTGTTTTTTTTATCACATATTGTACTTCATGACACTGGTATAATAAATAAAAATAATAATAATAATATTTATGAAAAAATTCCAAATTTACAATTTTTTTTAAAAAAAATTGCTAATTTCTAAGTTTCAATTTCTCTACTTCTATAATACATAGTAATACCTACAAAATAGTTATTATTTTACATTCCCCATATGTCTACTTCATGTTTGGATCATTTTGGGAATGATATTTTATATTTTGGGGATGTTACAAGGCTTAGAAGTTTGGAAGCAAATCTTGTAATTTTTCAGAAATTTTAAAAAACCAAATTTTTAGGGACCAGTTCAGGTCTGAAGTCACTTTGTGAGGCTTATATAATATAAACCACCCAAAAATGACCCAATTCTAGAAACTACACCCCTCAAGGTATTCGAAACTGATTTTACAAACTTTGTTAACCCTTTAGGTGTTGTACAAGAGTTATTGGCAAATGGGGATGAAATTCGAAAATTTCTTTTTTTCGCCACATTTTCAATTTTAACCCATTTTTTCCACTAGCAAAACAAGGGTTAACAGCCAAACAAGACTGTATCTTTATTGCCCTGACTCTGCCGTTTACAGAAGCACCCCATATGTCACTGTAAACTACTGTACGGGCACACAGTAGGGCGTAGAGGGAAAGGTGCGCCATATGGTTTTTGGAAGGCAGATTTTGCTGGACTGGTTTATTTATACCATGTCCCATTTGAAGCCCCCCTGATGCACCCCTAGAGTAGAAACTCCCTAAAAGTGCCCCATCTAAGAAACTACACCCCTCAAGGTATTTAAAAGTGATTTTACAAACTTTGTTAACCCTTCAGGTGTTGCACAAGAGTTATTGGCAAATGGGGATGAAATTTGAAAAAGTAATATTTCCTGGCAAATTTTTAATTTTAACCCATTTTTTTCCACTAACAAAGCAAGGGTTAACAGCCAAACAAACTGTATCTTTATTGCCCTGACTGCAGTTTACAGAAACACCCCATATGTGGCCGTATACTACTGTACGGCCACACAGCGGGGCATAGAGGGAAAGGAGCGCCATTTGGTTTTTGGAGGGCTGAAATTTATGGACCGGATTATTTAGATCGCGTCCTGTTTCAACCCCCCTGATGCACCCCTGGAGTAGAAACTCCCTAAAAGTGACCCCATTTTGGAAACAACGGGATAAGGTGGCAGTTTTGTTTGGACTATTTTTAGGGTACATATGATTTTTGGTTGCTCTATATTACATTTTTGGGAGATAAGGTTACCAAAAATTGAAATTCTGAAATGTCATCTCCATTTGCCATTAACTGTTGAGGAACACCCAAAGGGTTAATAAAGTTTGTAAAATCAGTTTTTAATACCTTGAGGGGTGTAGTTTCTTAGATGGGGTCACTTTTAGGGAGTTTCTACTCTAGGGGTGCATCTAGGGGGGCTTCCTTTTGCGCCCTGCCTTTAGTGATACAGCAGTTTACGACCACAAATGTAAACTGCAGTATCAGGGTAATAAATATAAAGTTTTGTTTCGTTGTTAACCCTTGCTTTGTTACCGGAAAAAACGGATTGAAATGGAAAAGTGCCGTTTTATTTTTTATTTTTTAACCGTGTTAATCTGGGGGTTAGGTCATTTTTATAGAGGAGATTATTATGGACGCGTCTACTTTTTAATAATTATTTAGGTTTTAGACTATATTATTCTTTTTGATACAAAAAAATGTTTTGTATCTCTAAAGTCTGATATTTTTATTTATTCTTTTAGCTAATTTTTTGAAGGATCAGAGGACAGGGACAGGGGTGATGTCGTTACCATGAATTGTGGACAGTACAAGGACATCCCTCTTGTCCTTATATCTGACCAGCAACAGGTTTTCACTGGTAAGGGCACGGGTCTCACCCCTGGAGATAGGTACCTGGAGGGGGTGGGCAGAGAGGCCACGTTGATTTTTCCGCACGGTCCCACAAGCGGACGTGGATCTGGCGGCGAGGGACTGGAACAAGGGGATACTAGTATAAAAGTTATCCACGTAAAGGTGGTAACCCTTATCTAGCAGTGCGTGCATAAGGTCCCACACAAGTTTCACACTAACACCCAGAGTGGGGGGACATTCTGGGGGTTGAATACGGGAATCTCGCTCCTCGTACTCAAGAAACTAATACGCCTTATCTCGCCGCTTTGAGGGAACATACTGGTGGAAAATGAGTCTCCCCTTGAATGCAATGAGAGACTCATCAACCGCGACCTCCCTTCCAGGTACATAGGCCTGTACAAATTTGGCCCCAAAGTGATCGATGACCGGCCATATCTTATATAGACGGTCATAGGCATGAACACCTTGGGGGGGGACATGCTGCATTATCTGAATAATGCAGACATTTCTGGATGGCCTCAAACTGGGAGCGTGTCATGGCCGTACTGTAAAGTGTGACCTGGTAGAGGATGTCCCCACTCCAGTAATGCCTGACACTAGGTTTCTTGACTAGGCCCATATGCAGCACGAGGCCCTAAAATGTCCTCATCTCGGCTGCACTGACCGGGGTCCAGCCCCCGGGCCTAGCCAAAAAGGAGCCCGGGTGTTGAGCAACGAACTGTTGGGCGTACAGGTTCGTCTGCTCCACCATTAGATTTAACAGTTGGTCACTGAAAAAATTACTAAAAGAGTCATATTCAGTGAAGCCCATTGTGGAAATCTGGAAGCGTCAGCACCCCTGGGGGGTCTAGGGTCACACAGCTGTGCTGTGGACCCCAGACACCCTACTTAGGGTGATGCAAGAAAACTTTTTTTTACCACTAACTTTCCCTTTATTTTCCCTGCCTAGCCCAACCATTTCCTAGACTTTCCCTAATTACCTGAAGATAATATGGGGGGTGCTGGGGCACAGATCGGGTCCTGGGGCAAGGATGGGTGCTGGGGCACAGATGGGGTGATGATGGCTCAGATCCAACACATGCAGGCAGCGCTCCTCTCTCCTCGGGCTCCGGACACAAAAGGAGGAGGAGAGGAGCGCTGCTATCCTTTGAATCTCCCGCCGGCCCGCCCTCCTACCAATCAGAGGCGATCCTGAGAGGTGATGTCACCATCACCACTCAGAATCTCAGGATGGTGATTGGTGGGGTAAAATCACACCACCGATCACCATCCTGTTCCGATCACCATCCTGTACCAATTGACCTGCGGTTTGCTGCAATCGCCTACACGGGGGGGTCACAGGACCCCCGGCGCATTTTCTCCAGGTGCCTGCTCAATGATTTGAGCAGGCACCGGGTTCCAATCACCGCCCGCCGCGCGGCAGTGATCGAAAATACACAGGGCGTACAGGTACGCCTTGTGTCCTTAAGTACCAGGACATAAGGGCATGCCTCTATGCCCTGTGTCCGGAAGAGGTTAAAGGACCTGAGGATCACTTGACAGAGGCACATGATTGTATACACGCCATACAACATAAGACATCACCCCACTCTGATTTACAATCTGTACCAGTAGAAGGGGCTCCTGATTTTTGTTGATGGATCCTGCAGCAGACCAAATGACAACATTTATCATGCAGGATAAGCTATTGTTATGTTACCCGATGTTGTGCTGGAAGCCAGACCCATCACATAACAATCTGCACAAGCAGCAGAATTAATTGCACTCATGAGAGCATGCATGCTACATGAAGGCAAGCTAGTCACCATTTACACTGACAGCAGTTACGCACATGGAGTGGTCTGGGACCATGGGGTCATTTGGCAAAGGAGAGGATTAATTGCAGCTGATGGTAAGCACATCTAACATTCACAACTTGTCATACAACTTTTAGATGCCATAAGATTGCCCTCACAGATTACAATTGTCTACTGCAGGGAGCATACTGGTGGTAAAGATACTGTGTCCCAAGGCAATGCCCTGGCAGACGCGGAGGCCAAGAAGGCTGCACTGATTGCCCCGGCCACATTGCAAATGGTGAATTTAGTACCTCCTTCACTTGAGTTAACTCAGATGCTTGTGAATATCCAGTCCTCAGCTACTGACGATGAAATGGCCGATTGGTCTTATCCAATCTTGCAGAAGACTCCTAGGACAGGATTAATCTGCAAGGAGGGGAAACCATGCATACCACAGCACAGCTCCCCTCTGTTCATTGCACATTTTCATGGAGTAGGACACAACAGCATTCAAACAGCACACATGCTGCTAGCACAGAATTTCTATATTACAGGCATTAAACAGTTAGTGTTATATTATGTGGGAAGGTGTATCACGTTTGAGGAACAACCCAAACACCAATGTAACTAGATTGATTAATGCCCTAAGTGAAATTGAGGAAAAAGTTGCTTGTAAGTCTCCTTGTCTTCCACAGGAACCAACTCACCCATTCCAAGTGGAAGATATGGTGCTGATAAAGAAATTAAAGAAAGGAAAATTAGCAGGAGACTTCACCTACGGACCACTGACTACAGTGGTAGCCGCGACCCACACAGCAGTACTCACGGAAGAAGCACCTACTTGGATCCACGCCACCAGAGTAAAACTGGTAAAGGAGGCACCGCAAAAGGAGGTAATAACGGGGACAGGCAGTCCTGACCTCAAAAGAAGACAAAGTGAGGTACTAACGGGAGCAGACAGCTCTGACCTCCACCAGGATGCACTCCCTGAATTCTGGAAGATGGCACAGACGGTCCACTTGGACTGTGGGATTACTGATTATCCTAATGACTTTGCCGGAGGATAACAAAGCTGAAGTTGCTATAAGTCAGAAAGGTGGAATCACTACCTTCTGGTACAATTCCTCCAGTACTCACGTTGCAACTTACTCCTTCTGTTTATGCAGCATAATTAAGTGCAGTCCTTCCACGAGATGCGGCAACTAGGGATGAGCGAACTCGAACTGTATAGTTCGGGTTCGTACCGAATTTTGGGGTGTCCGTGACACGGACCCGAACCCGGACATTTTCGTAAAAGTCCGGGTTCGGGTTCGGTGTTCGTCGCTTTCTTGGCGCTTTTGTGACGCTTTCTTGGCGCTTTTTGAAAGGCTGCAAAGCAGCCAATCAACAAGCGTCATACTACTTGCCCCAAGAGGCCATCACAGCCATGCCTACTATTGGCATGGCTGTGATTGGCCAGAGCACCATGTGACCCAGCCTCTATTTAAGCTGGAGTCACATAGCGCCGCCCGTCACTCTGCTCTGATTAGCGTAGGGAGAGGTTGCGGCTGCGACAGTAGGGCGAGATTAGGCAGATTAACTCCTCCAAAGGACTTGATTAACTGATCGATCTGCAGCTGTGGATCATTGAGCTGCTGATCCTCAATTGCTCACTGTTTTTAGGCTGCACAGACCGTTTGTCAGTCTCATTTTTCTGGGGTGATCGGCGGCCATTTTGTGTCTTGTGGTGCGCCAGCACAAGCTGCGACCAAGTGCATTTAACCCTCAATGGTGTGGTTGTTTTTTGGCTAAAGCCTACATCAGGGTGAAGCTGTCACACCAAGTGCATTTAACCAGCAATAGTCTGTTCATTTTTTGGCCATATACAAAATCAGGGGCAAGCTGCGCCTGTCACCAAGTGCATTTAACCCTCAATGGTGTGGTTGTTTTTTGGCTAAAGCCTACATCAGGGTGAAGCTGTCACACCAAGTGCATTTAACCAGCAATAGTCTGTTCATTTTTTGGCCATATACAAAATCAGGGGCAAGCTGCGCCTGTCACCAAGTGCATTTAACCCTCAATGGTGTGGTTGTTTTTTGGCTAAAGCCTACATCAGGGTGAAGCTGTCACACCAAGTGCATTTAACCAGCAATAGTCTGTTCATTTTTTGGCCATATACAAAATCAGGGGCAAGCTGCGCCTGTCACCAAGTGCATTTAACCCTCAATGGTGTGGTTGTTTTTTGGCTAAAGCCTACATCAGGGTGAAGCTGTCACACCAAGTGCATTTAACCAGCAATAGTCTGTTCATTTTTTGGCCATATCCCAGTCTAATTCTGTCACTAAATCCATACCGGTCACCCAGCGCCTAAATACTAGGCCTCAAATTTATATCCAGCTAAATCTGTCCCTAGTGCTGTAGCTGGGCGAGTTATTTAGTGTCCGTTCAAGCACATTTCTTGTTCTGGGTTGAAATACAATTCTCAATTTAGCAATTTCATAATTTAGTGGTTCCTGCTATATCAGAGCTCTTTGAAATCTATCCCAAAAAGGGTATATAATATTGAAGGTGCACATAGGGTCATTCAGAGTAACTTCACACACACCCGCTACTGTGTATTTCCAAGTCTAATTCTGTCACTAAATCCATACCGGTGACCCAGCGCCTAAATACTAGGCCTCAAATTTAATTCCCTCTAAATCTCTCGTTACCCACCGCTGTACTGTTGTTGCTGGGCAAGATATTTAGTGTCCGTCAAAGCACATTTTTTGTTCTGGGTTGAAGTACAATTCCCAATTTAGCAATTTCATAATTTAGTGGTTTCTGCTATATCAGAGCTATTTGAAATCTATCCCAAAAAGGGTATATAATATTGAAGGTGCACATAGGGTCATTCAGAATAACTTCACACACACCCGCTACTGTGTATTTCCAAGTCTAATTCTGTCACTAAACCCATACCTGTCACCCAGCGCCTAAATACTAGGCCTCAAATTTAAATCCCTCTAAATCTCTCGTTACCGTTGTCCTGTTGTAGCTGGGAAAGTTATTTAGTGCCCGTCAAAGCACATTTTTTGTTCTGGGTTGAAGTACAATTCCCAATTTAGCAATTTCATAATTTAGTGGTTCCTGCTATATCAGAGCTATTTGAAATCTATCCCAAAAAGGGTATATAATATTGAAGGTGCACATAGGGTCATTCAGAATAACTTCACACACACCCGCTACTGTGTATTTCCAAGTCTAATTCTGTCACTAAATCCATACCGGTGACCCAGCGCCTAAATACTAGGCCTCAAATTTAATTCCCTCTAAATCTCTCGTTACCCACCGCTGTACTGTTGTTGCTGGGCAAGATATTTAGTGTCCGTCAAAGCACATTTTTTGTTCTGGGTTGAAGTACAATTCCCAATTTAGCAATTTCATAATTTAGTGGTTTCTGCTATATCAGAGCTATTTGAAATCTATCCCTAAAAGGGTATATAATATTGAAGGTGCACATAGGGTCATTCAGAATAACTTCACACACACCCGCTACTGTGTATTTCCAAGTCTAATTCTGTCACTAAACCCATACCTGTCACCCAGCGCCTAAATACTAGGCCTCAAATTTAAATCCCTCTAAATCTCTCGTTACCGTTGTCCTGTTGTAGCTGGGAAAGTTATTTAGTGCCCGTCAAAGCACATTTTTTGTTCTGGGTTGAAGTACAATTCCCAATTTAGCAATTTCATAATTTAGTGGTTCCTGCTATATCAGAGCTATTTGAAATCTATCCCAAAAAGGGTATATAATATTGAAGGTGCACATAGGGTCATTCAGAATAACTTCACACACACGCTTCTGTGCATTTCCAAGTCTAATTCTGTCACTAAATCCATACCGGTGACCCAGCGCCTAAATACTAGGCCTCAAATTTAATTCCCTCTAAATCTCTCGTTACCCACCGCTGTACTGTTGTTGCTGGGCAAGATATTTAGTGTCCGTCAAAGCACATTTTTTGTTCTGGGTTGAAGTACAATTCCCAATTTAGCAATTTCATAATTTAGTGGTTTCTGCTATATCAGAGCTATTTGAAATCTATCCCTAAAAGGGTATATAATATTGAAGGTGCACATAGGGTCATTCAGAATAACTTCACACACACCCGCTACTGTGTATTTCCAAGTCTAATTCTGTCACTAAATCCATACCGGTGACCCAGCGCCTAAATACTAGGCCTCAAATTTAATTCCCTCTAAATCTCTCGTTACCCACCGGTGTACTGTTGTTGCTGGGCAAGATATTTAGTGTCCGTCAAAGCACATTTTTTGTTCTGGGTTGAAGTACAATTCCCAATTTAGCAATTTCATAATTTAGTGGTTTCTGCTATATCAGAGCTATTTGAAATCTATCCCTAAAAGGGTATATAATATTGAAGGTGCACATAGGGTCATTCAGAATAACTTCACACACACGCTTCTGTGCATTTCCAAGTCTAATTCTGTCACTAAATCCATACCGGTGACCCAGCGCCTAAATACTAGGCCTCAAATTTAAATCCCTCTAAATCTCTCGTTACCCACCGCTGTACTGTTGTTGCTGGGCAAGATATTTAGTGTCCGTCAAAGCACATTTTTTGTTCTGGGTTGAAGTACAATTCCCAATTTAGCAATTTCATAATTTAGTGGTTCCTGCTATATCAGAGCTATTTGAAATCTATCCCAAAAAGGGTATATAATATTGAAGGTGCACATTGGGTCATTCAGAATAACTTCACACACACCCGCTACTGTGTATTTTCAAGTCTAATTCTGTCACTAAACCCATACCTGTCACCCAGCGCCTAAATACTAGGCCTCAAATTTAAATCCCTCTAAATCTCTCGTTACCCACCGCTGTACTGTTGTTGCTGGGCAAGATATTTAGTGTCCGTCAAAGCACATTTTTTGTTCTGGGTTGAAGTACAATTCCCAATTTAGCAATTTCATAATTTAGTGGTTTCTGCTATATCAGAGCTATTTGAAATCTATCCCTAAAAGGGTATATAATATTGAAGGTGCACATAGGGTCATTCAGAATAACTTCACACACACGCTTCTGTGCATTTCCAAGTCTAATTCTGTCACTAAATCCATACCGGTGACCCAGCGCCTAAATACTAGGCCTCAAATTTAAATCCCTCTAAATCTCTCGTTACCCACCGCTGTACTGTTGTTGCTGGGCAAGATATTTAGTGTCCGTCAAAGCACATTTTTTGTTCTGGGTTGAAGTACAATTCCCAATTTAGCAATTTCATAATTTAGTGGTTTCTGCTATATCAGAGCTATTTGAAATCTATCCCTAAAAGGGTATATAATATTGAAGGTGCACATAGGGTCATTCAGAATAACTTCACACACACGCTTCTGTGCATTTCCAAGTCTAATTCTGTCACTAAATCCATACCGGTGACCCAGCGCCTAAATACTAGGCCTCAAATTTAAATCCCTCTAAATCTCTCGTTACCCACCGCTGTACTGTTGTTGCTGGGCAAGATATTTAGTGTCCGTCAAAGCACATTTTTTGTTCTGGGTTGAAGTACAATTCCCAATTTAGCAATTTCATAATTTAGTGGTTTCTGCTATATCAGAGCTATTTGAAATCTATCCCTAAAAGGGTATATAATATTGAAGGTGCACATAGGGTCATTCAGAATAACTTCACACACACGCTTCTGTGCATTTCCAAGTCTAATTCTGTCACTAAATCCATACCGGTCACCCAGCGCCTAAATACTAGGCCTCAAATTTATATCCCGCTGAATTTGAATACAATACATTGGGCCAAATAATATATTTGTTGTTGTGGTGAACCATAACAATGAGAAAAACATCTAGTAAGGGACGCGGACGTGGACATGGTCGTGGTGGTGTTAGTGGACCCTCTGGTGCTGGGAGAGGACGTGGCCGTTCTGCCACATCCACACGTCCTAGTGTACCAACTACCTCAGGTCCCAGTAGCCGCCAGAATTTACAGCGATATATGGTGGGGCCCAATGCCGTTCTAAGGATGGTAAGGCCTGAGCAGGTACAGGCATTAGTCAATTGGGTGGCCGACAGTGGATCCAGCACGTTCACATTATCTCCCACCCAGTCTTCTGCAGAAAGCGCACAGATGGCGCCTGAAAACCAACCCCATCAGTCTGTCACATCACCCCCATGCATACCAGGGAAACTGTCTCAGCCTCAAGTTATGCAGCAGTCTCTTATGCTGTTTGAAGACTCCGCTGGCAGGGTTTCCCAAGGGCATCCACCTAGCCCTTCCCCAGCGGTGAAAGACATAGAATGCACTGACGCACAACCACTTATGTTTCCTGATGATGAGGACATGGGAATACCACCTCAGCATGTCTCTGATGATGACGAAACACAGGTGCCAACTGCTGCGTCTTTCTGCAGTGTGCAGACTGAACAGGAGGTCAGGGATCAAGACTGGGTGGAAGACGATGCAGGGGACGATGAGGTCCTAGACCCCACATGGAATGAAGGTCGTGCCACTGACTTTCACAGTTCGGAGGAAGAGGCAGTGGTGAGACCGAGCCAACAGCGTAGCAAAAGAGGGAGCAGTGGGCAAAAGCAGAACACCCGCCGCCAAGAGACTCCGCCTGCTACTGACCGCCGCCATCTGGGACCGAGCACCCCAAAGGCAGCTTCAAGGAGTTCCCTGGCATGGCACTTCTTCAAACAATGTGCTGACGACAAGACCCGAGTGGTTTGCACGCTGTGCCATCAGAGCCTGAAGCGAGGCATTAACGTTCTGAACCTGAGCACAACCTGCATGACCAGGCACCTGCATGCAAAGCATGAACTGCAGTGGAGTAAACACCTTAAAACCAAGGAAGTCACTCAGGCTCCCCCTGCTACCTCTTCTGCTGCTGCCGCCTCGGCCTATTCTGCTGCTGCCGCCTCGGCCTCTTCCTCCGCCTCTGGAGGAACGTTGGCACCTGCCGCCCAGCAAACAGGGGATGTACCACCAACACCACCACCACCACCTCCGTCACCAAGCGTCTCAACCATGTCACACGCCAGCGTTCAGCTCTCCATCTCACAAACATTTGATAGAAAGCGTAAATTCCCACCTAGCCACCCTCGATCCCTGGCCCTGAATGCCAGCATTTCTAAACTACTGGCCTATGAAATGCTGTCATTTAGGCTGGTGGACACAGACAGCTTCAAACAGCTCATGTCGCTTGCTGTCCCACAGTATGTTGTTCCCAGCCGGCACTACTTCTCCAAGAGAGCCGTGCCTTCCCTGCACAACCAAGTATCCGATAAAATCAAGTGTGCACTGCGCAACGCCATCTGTAGCAAGGTCCACCTAACCACAGATACGTGGACCAGTAAGCACGGCCAGGGACGCTATATCTCCCTAACTGCACACTGGGTAAATGTAGTGGCAGCTGGGCCCCAGGCGGAGAGCTGTTTGGCGCACGTCCTGCCGCCGCCAAGGATCGCAGGGCAACATTCTTTGCCTCCTGTTGCCACCTCCTCCTTCTCGGCTTCCTCCTCCTCTTCTTCCACCTGCTCATCCAGTCAGCCACACACCTTCACCACCAACTTCAGCACAGCCCGGGGTAAACGTCAGCAGGCCATTCTGAAACTCATATGTTTGGGGGACAGGCCCCACACCGCACAGGAGTTGTGGCGGGGTATTGAACAACAGACCGACGAGTGGTTGCTGCCGGTGAGCCTCAAGCCCGGCCTGGTGGTGTGTGATAATGGGCGAAATCTCGTTGCAGCTCTGGGACTAGCCAATTTGACGCACATCCCTTGCTTGGCGCATGTGCTGAATTTGGTGGTGCAGAAGTTCATTCACAACTACCCCGACATGTCAGAGCTGCTGCATAAAGTGCGGGCCGTCTGTTCGCGCTTCCGGCGTTCACATCCTGCCGCTGCTCGCCTGTCTGCGCTACAGCGTAACTTCGGCCTTCCCGCTCACCGCCTCATATGCGACGTGCCCACCAGGTGGAACTCCACCTTGCACATGCTGGACAGACTGTGCGAGCAGCAGCAGGCCATAGTGGAGTTTCAGCTGCAGCACGCACGGGTCAGTCGCACTACAGAACAGCACCACTTCACCACCAATGACTGGGCCTCCATGCGAGACCTGTGTGCCCTGTTGCGCTGTTTCGAGTACTCCACCAACATGGCCAGTGGCGATGACACCGTTATCAGCGTTACAATACCACTTCTATGTCTCCTTGAGAAAACACTTAGGGCGATGATGGAACAGGAGGTGGCCCAGGAGGAGGAGGAGGAGGATGAGGAAGAGGGGTCATTTTTAGCACTTTCAGGCCAGTCTCTTCGAAGTGACTCAGAGGGAGGTTTTTTGCAACAGCAGAGGCCAGGTACAAATGTGGCCAGCCAGGGCCCACTACTGGAGGACGAGGAGGACGAGGATGAGGAGGAGGTGGAGGAGGATGAGGATGAAGCATGGTCACAGCGGGGTGGCACCCAACGCAGCTCGGGTCCATCACTGGTGCGTGGCTGGGGGGAAAGGCAGGACGATGACGATACGCCTCCCACAGAGGACAGCTTGTCCTTACCCCTGGGCAGCCTGGCACACATGAGCGACTACATGCTGCAGTGCCTGCGCAACGACAGCAGAGTTGCCCACATTTTAACCTGTGCGGACTACTGGGTTGCCACCCTGCTGGATCCACGCTACAAAGACAATGTGCCCACCTTACTTCCTGCACTGGAGCGTGATAGGAAGATGCGCGAGTACAAGCGCACGTTGGTAGACGCGCTACTGAGAGCATTCCCAAATGTCACAGGGGAACAAGTGGAAGCCCAAGGCCAAGGCAGAGGAGGAGCAAGAGGTCGCCAAGGCAGCTGTGTCACGGCCAGCTCCTCTGAGGGCAGGGTTAGCATGGCAGAGATGTGGAAAACTTTTGTCAACACGCCACAGCTAACTGCACCACCACCTGATACGCAACGTGTTAGCAGGAGGCAACATTTCACTAACATGGTGGAACAGTACGTGTGCACACCCCTCCACGTACTGACTGATGGTTCGGCCCCATTCAACTTCTGGGTCTCTAAATTGTCCACGTGGCCAGAGCTAGCCTTTTATGCCTTGGAGGTGCTGGCCTGCCCGGCAGCCAGCGTTTTGTCTGAACGTGTATTCAGCACGGCAGGGGGCGTCATTACAGACAAACGCAGCCGCCTGTCTACAGCCAATGTGGACAAGCTGACGTTCATAAAAATGAACCAGGCATGGATCCCACAGGACCTGTCCGTCCCTTGTCCAGATTAGACATTAACTACCTCCCCATAACCATATATTATTGGACTCCAGGGCACTTCCTCATTCAATCCTATTTTTATTTTCATTTTACCATTATATTGCGATGCTACCCAAAGTTGAATGAACCTCTCCTCTGCCTGTGTGCTAGGCCTAAATATATGCCAATGGACTGTTGCAGTGGTGGCTGACATGAAGCCTGATTCTCTGCTATGACATGCAGACTAATTCTCTGCTGACATGAAGCCAGATTGTCTGTTACGGGACCTCTCTCCTCTGCCTGGGTGCTGGGCCTAAATTTATGACCATGGACTGTTGCAGTGGTGGCTGACGTGAAGCCTGATTCTCTGCTATGACATGCAGACTGATTCTCTGCTGACATGAAGCCAGATCGTCTGTTACGGGACCTCTCTGCTCTGCCTGTGTGCTAGGCCTAAATATATGCCAATGGACTGTTGCAGTGGTGGGTGACGTGAAGCCTCATTCTCTGCTATGACATGCAGACTGATTCTCTGCTGACATGAAGCCAGATTGTCTGTTACGGGACCTCTCTGCTCTGCCTGTGTGCTAGGCCTAAATATATGCCAATGGACTGTTGCAGTGGTGGGTGACGTGAAGCCTCATTCTCTGCTATGACATGCAGACTGATTCTCTGCTGTCATGAAGCCAGATTGTCTGTTACGGGACCTCTCTGCTCTGCCTGTGTGCTAGGCCTAAATATATGCCAATGGACTGTTGCAGTGGTGGGTGACGTGAAGCCTCATTCTCTGCTATGACATGCAGACTGATTCTCTGCTGACATGAAGCCAGATTGTCTGTTACGGGACCTCTCTGCTCTGCCTGTGTGCTAGGCCTAAATATATGCCAATGGACTGTTGCAGTGGTGGGTGACGTGAAGCCTCATTCTCTGCTATGACATGCAGACTGATTCTCTGCTGTCATGAAGCCAGATTGTCTGTTACGGGACCTCTCTGCTCTGCCTGTGTGCTAGGCCTAAATATATGCCAATGGACTGTTGCAGTGGTGGGTGACGTGAAGCCTCATTCTCTGCTATGACATGCAGACTGATTCTCTGCTGACATGAAGCCAGATTGTCTGTTACGGGACCTCTCTGCTCTGCCTGTGTGCTAGGCCTAAATATATGCCAATGGACTGTTGCAGTGGTGGGTGACGTGAAGCCTCATTCTCTGCTATGACATGCAGACTGATTCTCTGCTGTCATGAAGCCAGATTGTCTGTTACGGGACCTCTCTGCTCTGCCTGTGTGCTAGGCCTAAATATATGCCAATGGACTGTTGCAGTGGTGGGTGACGTGAAGCCTCATTCTCTGCTATGACATGCAGACTGATTCTCTGCTGACATGAAGCCAGATTGTCTGTTACGGGACCTCTCTGCTCTGCCTGTGTGCTAGGCCTAAATATATGCCAATGGACTGTTGCAGTGGTGGGTGACGTGAAGCCTCATTCTCTGCTATGACATGCAGACTGATTCTCTGCTGACATGAAGCCAGATCCTCTGTTACGGGAGCTCTCTCCTCTGCCTGGGTGCTGGGCCTAAATTTATGACAATTGACTGTTGCAGTGGTGGGTGACGTGAAGCCTGATTCTCTGCTATGATATGAAGACTGATTCTCTGCTGACATGAAGCCAGATTGTCTGTTACGGGACCTTTCTCCTCTGCCTGGGTTCTGGGCCTAAATTTATGAAAATTGACTCTTACAGTGGTGGGTGACGTGAAGCCTGATTCTAGGCTATGATATGAAGACTGATTCTCTGCTGACATGAAGCCAGATTGTCTGTTACGGGACCTTTCTCCTCTGCCTGGGTTCTGGGCCTAAATTTATGAAAATTGACTCTTACAGTGGTGGGTGACGTGAAGCCTGATTCTCTGCTATGATATGAAGACTGATTCTCTGCTGACATGAAGCCAGATTCTCTGTTACGGGACCTCTCTCCTCTGCCTGGGTGCTGGGCCTAAATTTATGACAATGGACTGTTGCAGTGGTGGCTGACGTGAAGCCTGATTCTCTGCTATGACATGCAGACTGATTCTCTGCTGTCATGAAGCCAGATTGTCTGTTACGGGACCTCTCTGCTCTGCCTGTGTGCTAGGCCTAAATATATGCCAATGGACTGTTGCAGTGGTGGCTGACGTGAAGCCTCATTCTCTGCTATGACATGCAGACTAATTCTCTGCTGACATGAAGCCAGATTGTCTGTTACGGGACCTCTCTCCTCTGCCTGGGTGCTGGGCCTAAATTTATGACAATGGACTGTTGCAGTGGTGGCTGACGTGAAGCCTGATTCTCTGCTATGACATGCAGACTAATTCTCTGCTGACATGAAGCCAGATTGTCTGTTACGGGACCTCTCTCCTCTGCCTGGGTGCTGGGCCTAAATATATGCCAATGGACTGTTGCAGTGGTGGCTGACGTGAAGCCTCATTCTCTGCTATGACATGCAGACTAATTCTCTGCTGTCATGAAGCCAGATTGTCTGTTACGGGACCTCTCTGCTCTGCCTGTGTGCTAGGCCTAAATATATGCCAATGGACTGTTGCAGTGGTGGGTGACGTGAAGCCTGATTCTCTGCTATGACATGCAGACTGATTCTCTGCTGACATGAAGCCAGATTGTCTGTTACGGGACCTCTCTGCTCTGCCTGTGTGCTAGGCCTAAATATATGCCAATGGACTGTTGCAGTGGTGGGTGACGTGAAGCCTCATTCTCTGCTATGACATGCAGACTGATTCTCTGCTGACATGAAGCCAGATTCTCTGTTACGGGACCTCTCTCCTCTGCCTGTGTGTGTGCTGGGCCTAAATATATGCCAATGGACTGTTGCAGTGGTGGCTGACGTGAAGCCTCATTCTCTGCTATGACATGCAGACTAATTCTCTGCTGACATGAAGACAGATTCTCTGTTACGGGACCTCCCTCCTCTGCCTGGGTGCTGGGCCTAAATATATGCCAATGGACTGTTGCAGTGGTGGCTGACGTGAAGCCTCATTCTCTGCTATGACATGCAGACTGATTCTCTGCTGACATGAAGCCAGATTCTCTGTTACGGGACCTCTCTCCTCTGCCTGTGTGTGTGCTGGGCCTAAATATATGCCAATGGACTGTTGCAGTGGTGGCTGACGTGAAGCCTCATTCTCTGCTATGACATGCAGACTGATTCTCTGCTGACATGAAGCCAGATTCTCTGTTACGGGACCTCTCTCCTCTGCCTGTGTGTGTGCTGGGCCTAAATATATGCCAATGGACTGTTGCAGTGGTGGCTGACGTGAAGCCTCATTCTCTGCTATGACATGCAGACTAATTCTCTGCTGACATGAAGACAGATTCTCTGTTACGGGACCTCCCTCCTCTGCCTGGGTGCTGGGCCTAAATATATGCCAATGGACTGTTGCAGTGGTGGCTGACGTGAAGCCTCATTCTCTGCTATGACATGCAGACTAATTCTCTGCTGACATGAAGACAGATTCTCTGTTACGGGACCTCTCTCCTCTGCCTGGGTGCCGGGGCCTAAATATCTGAGAATGGACTGTTCCAGTGGTGGGTGACGGGAAGCCAGATTCTCTGCTATGGAACCTCTCTCCAATTGATTTTGGTTAATTTTTATTTATTTAATTTTTATTTTAATTCATTTCCCTATCCACATTTGTTTGCAGGGGATTTACCTACATGTTGCTGCCTTTTGCAGCCCTCTAGCTCTTTCCTGGGCTGTTTTACAGCCTTTTTAGTGCCGAAAAGTTCGGGTCCCCATTGACTTCAATGGGGTTCGGGTTCGGGACGAAGTTCGGATCGGGTTCGGATCCCGAACCCGAACATTTCCGGGATGTTCGGCCGAACTTCTCGAACCCGAACATCCAGGTGTTCGCTCAACTCTAGCGGCAACCACTATAAGAATGGACATACCCTCAGAAACAAACAAACCCCCTCAAACCCCGTATCTTAACTTTTAACAATATGAGAGCAATATCTGACCCAACATATGAGGAGTCTCTTGCAGCAGAAACTGGGTTCTCTGATGCCAACCTATGGTTAGAATGGATGAAGTACAGTGAAGCTTCAGTAAATAAAAGTAATTGTTATATATGTGGGACCGTTAAGCCTCACCTAGGTACTGTGCCCTTAATATTGCCCTCTAGTGTTGAGAAATGTTTTTTGCAATTATTCTCAAATTCATCTAGTAACCAGTCTGCATGTGAAGAATGGAAGCAAAAATACACACTCCTCATAAAAGCTCCCCGTCCTGGTGCAGATATACATATCTATCCTGGTAACCTTACTTGCCACAGAGGGGGAGATCAAGGAAGATCCCTGGGCAATTTCACTGAAGGGTACTGTGCAACTTACAGTGAAACAGATACCTCCCTCACACAGAATCAAGTATACTCGATTGGAGATGTATATTGGATCTGTGGGGATGGAAAGATAAGATCTAGACTAGAGGGTTCCTGGAAAGGTGAATGTGCCCTTGCTAAAGCAAACATACACATCTTCACTGAAAATAAAGACCCCAACACACATCTACGCAACCGTCGTGCCCTCCCAAAAGGTAGCTTCGACCCACATGTGTATATTGATGCAATCGTGGTCCCAAGAGGGGTCCCTGATAAATTCAAGGCTAGTGGTCAGGTGGCAGCAGGATTTGAATCCATAATTCCCCACATAATCAACAAAAATGTAGACTGGATCAACTATATTTACTATAATCAACAAAGGTTTGTAAACTACACCAGGGATGCGTTACAGGGTGTAGCAGAACAGTTACAGGCAGATTCCATTATGACATTTCAAAACCGCATGGTACTCGATATGATACTTGCAGAAAGAGGTGGTGTCTGTAAGGTATTGACGGACCCCTCATACACAACAACACTGGCCCTAATGGTAAGGTCACACTGGCAATAAAGAAACTCGAGGATTTATCAATCGAGCTCAAAAGAAACTCGGGTATCGATAACCCTTGGGATCAGTATTTTGTCTGCTTCACTACCTGGAAACAGGCACTTGTACAGTTGGGAATTATTATCCTGATAATTATTATAGTAATAGCATTAGTTTCAACATGTATCATACCATGTGTACGAAAACTGATAATGAAAGGAGTATCAAATATGTCATTTTATGAGACTCTGCTGCCTAATCCTGAAGACAACTCACATGAAGGATATAGAAAATACGGTATACAGGGTAAAGGGCAAGGGTAAGAACCATATTATCTAAGAAATTTGGTTCTAAGAGGGGATTGAAGAGAAATGTGACTCCATCTTGTCTTTTATTACATGTACAGAATCGTTATAACATCTCACCCGCGTACTGTTTCACATCCCCCGCTGTGGGGGACTTATCTGTCTCAGAACAGATTCTGGGAATCTCCCAGAACTAGAAAAAATGTTCTGTCTCATTCAGGGTCATTCAGCACAGCTGCATACATTCTTATATGTGACTGATTACATACCATATAAGGATGTTCCGGTAGTATCTGTATGAGCACCAATGTTTATCTTTATGATTGGTTTAACACTGTTGTTATGCAAAGTTTTCCACTGCCTATATAGGGCCAAGCTATAGCATAATAAAATTAGAGTGTTTCTCAGTGATTCCGGTGTGTGTCTACTATTGCCAACTAAGAAACATCTCTCCTGACGTCAGTGACATCAAACTAAGGTGGTCGTAGAAGTCCAGAAAGGTCCAAATCCTTTCAGACGCCACCAGGCACTGGTTCGCTGAAAATAACATTCGCCTAGCTGTGTATACACATACATGCTGCTGATATAGCCTTTTAAACCTGTCACAATTTAGATCTTTGTACAAGCTTTTTATTTATTTTAATCAACTGAATCCATCCCAGACTATTGACTACATTTGTCTAATATTAAAAGTTCTACATACCATGATTCTGGACTTATAGCCCAATACAGGGTGTTTTATCATCACATTTTCACATTATTTTTCTTTAGTCATATATCCATTTTTCTATTTTACACCACCCACTCCTCTCCCTGTATATTGGGAGTGACCTACATTAATAACGTTTTTATTACTGCCCAAATAAATATAGTTTTTCTCATATACACACTATCCCTTGTCCTTTGTTGATATCTGCAGGTGACCTCATATAGAGTGCCTGTCTTCCTAGGTTCCTATACAACCTGAACAAGGCACACATTTTCTCTTTAAAGTCTCTTAGGGTGTGAGCTTCCCCAGAGTATCGGGGGGACCAAGGGGCCCCAAAGTAGTAGGGCATGGTTTGTGGCATCATGCTGGCTGCTGCAATGGCTGGTGGTGTACTGGAGCCAGCTGCGGCTGCTGCAGGTGTTTCGCTGAGGTCAGGCTGCGCGGCTTCTTCCTGAGCAGACATGGCAATGACAGTTTATTTAAATGCTGCAGGCTAAATTTCGTTTTATACCGTTTTTGAGTGGTGTTGCTATAGGCAACCGTTGCAGGTGTATGGCCCTTTAAGACGAGCGGTGCAGGCCTGTGGTACTATTGAGGACGATTCTTATTAAATGTGCCCTTGTTACTGATGGAGGATTTTCACAGGCTAAGGAGTAAGGTCGGGGTCTTTACTTGCATTTATCCTCGTGGAGGATGACTGGCAATGCGACGGTGCTCCTCTCTCTTGCACGCATGCCAGATCTTGCGATCCGTGAGAGTGCGTCACACACAGGTCCCATGCGCGGCGCTTCTCTTCAACTCAATCCACAGCTAGAAGGGGTGGTGCTACAGCTCGGCCTCTCCGGACCGCTACAGTGTGGTAGGCGCCACTCTGACTTATTCTTTTGCATATAGGGCGGTGCACCAACTCTTTCCGTTCTGAGAAGGGGTGTTACTTCGTTTTTCCCGCCAGGCTGCTCTGTGATGGCGCAGCAAACAACTACAAATCTTTAGGCGGCCATTTTAAGTGCAAAACAGTGCATTCAAATAATGCGAGCAGCGCTATTGACTTTTTAAAAATCCCAAATTTTGCTGTTTAAAAATGAAGTTTTGTAGTAGTAGTGTAGCACAATACATGCAGGCAGTCTCTAAACACCCTAAACAGTTCTTTGGCCCAATAAAAGCAATCAAACGGTTGGGGATCATTCACAATAGGCAGTCTATAATGGCGCAGGGGTTTGCAAATTCTGTTCACACAGTTCATTAAAGGCACAAAGGAATAGATCCTGTTCATAGTGATGCCAATTTATTTTATGCAGTATGCCAGACCGACAGGGGAATTATATGTGAGGTTACGGTGTGAGCATTAGGTGGGCCGAGGTAAATACAGTTCTGGTTACACATGGTTATGTCGTCCCTGAGCAGGCTCGCATAAGTGATGAGGAGAACAGCACAGGAATTCTCTGGGGCAAACTCTGGTGTAAGGGACACAGGCCAGATGTGGGTTTGAGGTGCCCTTGATGGTCTTTATTAATGTGCCTATGGCAAGGTCCCTTTTAGTCATGATGCCAGTACCTTTTATGGTGGTACAACCATTTACTGTAGTGTTAACTGAGGAACTGGAGACTGAGACAAGGATAGTGCAATCCAGCTTATAACTTTTACTGAACGTTGCTCCTGGTAACGGTAAAATCCAAGTATAAAACAGTCTCTATAACATCCGGATATGAAATACAGTCTCTTTAAGATGGACAGAGGTAAAGCTGCAAGAGGTCCACTGCTTACAGGTGTGATGTCCCCTGCCCTTCAAAATGGGGTCAGGGAACACGGTATGCACCAAAGAAAGGTTACAAGTCAATAGGAGCCAATAGGTCCTGGCCTCATTCATTGCTGCGTCACCTCAAGAATCTTTGATCCAGTGAGACATGAAAGATATTTACTGTCCTTGCCCGTAACAGATGCTCCAGGTGTCCACAGTGGCATGCAACTTGCCGGACAGCCATAATTGCAAGGAGTAGCCCACATTCTCTGCCATGTGATAGTACAATGCAGGGATGTCTTTTTTTTTTTAAATAATAGCAGCTAGGTATCTTTCAGGGAGGCTGAGTGCACACCATCAATTCCCTAAAAGCAGAAGAATCCACTGAGTGATACAGCAGAGACTGCACCGCCAGCAGATGATGATGACAAGGACACTGTACTACCTGAGGACGCGGCCTTGCTGTTATAAAGATGACTGTGAAAGAATGAGGACAGACTTGTTCTGCTTTGGAATGCTATCCAGTTCTATTTTTCCATAAGATCTGGTTATGCCGCCTCTTGTGCTGCAATAGAGCCCTGGTAATTATGTATGTGTTTGAATGCCCAAGGCTTATTTTAATCCTGCAGATCTTTCACATACCAGTGGATTTGTGTGCTGGCACACAACTAGCAGCATCCGAGCTTCGTTTAGGTCTGGCATGATTTGAGCCTGCGCTCAGTGGCATCAAAAGTTTCCAAGCTGACCATAATAGAAGCAGATGTGTCCCTGGCAGTATATTGGGAGGATCTGGCCTTACATTGCCTTTTCTTTTTATTGTGGCTGCAGCCAACATCCTTCTACCCTTATGTCACCTCCTCCTCAGCACTCCAATCCGACTCCCAGGTCTTGTCTGTTATGACCAGCGGGTGAGAACTCACTGCCCCACGTGACCAACTCCTTCTAAGGGCGATGTTTAAGCACACCTCTCGTTCTTCGCACAATAACTCTGATGGTGAGGAGAGACTTTCCCGAGGGGTGTATCAGGTGCTACCTCAGAGGGGAACTGAAACACTAGGGAATCGGGACCAGAGAGTGAACTCACTGGACTGACCTCCAGGTGAAACGATACACCCAGTGGATGCTTATAGGCCAGAGGCTGATCAGACAAAAGCATAGTCAGGGTACAAATGCAGAAGTCAAGGCCTGGCGACAGTCATAGAAAGTCCATAAACGTATATCAGAGTCAGGGCAGGTGGCAATCAGACAAAGTCTGTAAAACATAATCCAAAGTCTGATACACAGAATGACAAGAACAAGCAGAACACCTTCGTTCAAACAGAAAACTAGACAAGCTAAGAACCTAGGTTGCTCCGGCACCTTCCTGTAGAAGAAGGTGCCTTTAAATACCTCCTGCACACCAGCTATAGGCAGGGAAAGATAGAGGGCGTGCGCAAGCTGCCTCACAAATGGAGGAGAGACACGCCAGCACACACCCTAAATACACACCAGGAACTCTGAGACAGAGTGAAAGCTCTGCTCAGAGCCAAGAGGGAAATGCTAGTGGAAGGAATGCAAACCACAACTAAGAACCTTGCTGCCCATGCCTGTCAGCAGAATCGCAGGTAAGGGGAGCTGGGCTAACACTGTCCGACAAACAATCATTGTCAAGTCTTCTCCCTCCGTGCAACTTTTATCAGACTGGGATATGTCATCATGGGCTACTTAGACCCCCTTCCAAGAGTGTCACTGTTAAGCTATCCAGTCTACAATGTCATTATCTTCAGCCTCAATAATAATATGGCGTCTATAGGAAGCCAAGGAGAACTGTGGCCTTCTACTACTACTACTACTACCACCCAACCCCTTTTTAAAAGGAAGATGGACATTGATCTAGGGATTTTCTCTGTGGATCGTTATAGCAGGATTACAGGTTGGACTTGATGGACTTTTGTCTTTTTCCAACCTTAACAACTATGTAACTATGTACTACTACTACTGGCCGGATGACTGGTGCTAAATACAGCTATTTGCACTATTGCCCACATTTTCATTCTTGGATAATGAGGCCTGGTTCTTTTATTTTGCACGCTTTCATTTACCATACATTTTATTAGGCCTATAAATGAAAAGTCACAGATTTTGTACACATTTTAATAAACAGTACTAGCAAAATTGCTAGTAATTTAAAGAAGCACTCCCACAATTTTTTTTATTCTCTAACCTGTTAGAAAGGTACATGATGTAAACTGTAATGAATGTCATTCTCTTACCAGAAAAAAATTGGTTAAGCAGCACTCCAGGTCCCTTCCACGCGATTCTCACTTCTTTGGGGATCGCCCCCTCTCCCTAGCAACAATAGACGTCATCGACGCCTGTGCTCTGGTTGGTGCCGCGGATGGAGGACATTCCTTTCACCAGGGTCTGCCCCCCGCCCCCGGCAACAGCGGACGGCACAGGCGCTCGATTTTTTTCTATTGGCCGCCGTAGAATCCCTCCCCTTGTGGGTGTGGGGACTTGGCGCAGGCGCATATGGACACAGAGTAAGTATTACTTTATTCTATGCATAATCAATTGATAAACAATGTAATTAGCTACACTAAGTCACTTCACATGTCGAACTTCAATCACTTAACTACTTCACATGCTGAACTGTAATTAATAAGATACACACCCACTGAGCCACTATTTAAAGGCACATTTCATTCTCTTACCAGAGACAGTTTTTGTGAGTTATCCACTCCCTTCTGATCCTCAGCTGTGTCATGTGACCAACACTCCATTTCCAAATAACACAGCACTCTTCCTAGTTGTAGCTGCAAGCAAACTGAATTTTATTATGTATCTCTAATGCTAAATTTTACAATGTGGAGCTACATATTGAACTATGGTAAATGCAATTTTATAGAACTTTTTAAAATACCTTCATCAGCCCCTGTTTAAGAAAGGTGTAATAGTCACCCAGTCATAACTGCACCTTTTATTCCAAGCTGTCACTGTCATCTTCCACAAACATCTATGTTTCAATACAACAAACATATAAAAGTATTTTAAAAAGTTTGGAACCAGCATGCTAATTTGCAGATTGAATGCACTACTGTATTTTGAATGCACTACTGTATTTTGAATGCACTACTGTATTTTCTATAACTATTCTGAGCCAAAGTAGGGATGAGCGCGAATATTCGAATAGTGAAATATTAGTATGAATATTAACTTAGTAAATTCACGAATATTTCTAATATATTAAGATATATTCGTTAACGAATATTCATTTTTTTCCATCTGAACCCATTAGTCATATTAGTCATTTACTTTAATATCACTAAATTAGTGCTAGTAATTTTGTGATAGCAAAAATTACTACTATTACTAATGGGTTGGCTTGGTAGAATTGTTGAATATATAGCGCTATACTCTCTATCTTTGTCTATTCGACCAAGCCAACCCAATAGCATATAGTAGCGATTAACGCGTATATTTAATTGCCGATTTATTGCATACTGATCACTTACTGATATCACTTACTGATTTATAATTTTCCTCTTCATGTAAAATAGTTTATTTTATGCGATAAATCGCGTCGCATAAGGGCTGTATGCTATTGGGTTGGCTTGGTCGAATAGACGAAGATAGAGAATATAGCACTATATTCGCTATATTTGGCAATTCTACCAAGCCAACCGTAAGTAACCGTTGGCTTTGTAGAATTGCTGAATGTCAAATTTAGCGAATATAGCGCTATATTCTCTATCTACGTCTATTCGACCTAGCCAACCCAATAGCATACAGCCCTTATGCGACCCTTTTCACGAGCATATGTAATTGCCTATTTGTCGCATAACAAACTATCCTACATAAAGAGGAAAATTATAAATCCGTAACGATTCTCATTACTGATTTATAATTTTCCTCTTTATGTAAGATAGTTTATGTCATGCGATACATCGGCAATTACATATGCGCAATTACATAGGCTTGGTAGAATTGTTGAATGTCAATCATAGCGAATATAGTGCTATATTCTCTATCTTCGTCTATTCGACCAAGCCAACCCAATAGCATACAGCCCTTATGCAACGCGATTCACTCGCATATATTTAATTGACGATTTTATTGCATGACATAAACTATCTTACATAAAGAGGAAAATTATAAATCAGTAATTAGAATCATTTAGAATTAGGGATGAGCGAACTCGAACTGTATAGTTCGGGTTCGTACCGAATTTTGGGGTGTCCGTGACACGGACCCGAACCCGGACATTTTCGTAAAAGTCCGGGTTCGGGTTCGGTGTTCGTCGCTTTCTTCGCGCTTTTGTGACGCTTTCTTGGCGCTTTTTGAAAGGCTGCAAAGCAGCCAATCAACAAGCGTCATACTACTTGCCCCAAGAGGCCATCACAGCCATGCCTACTATTGGCATGGCTGTGATTGGCCAGAGCACCATGTGACCCAGCCTCTATTTAAGCTGGAGTCACATAGCGCCGCCCGTCACTCTGCTCTGATTAGCGTAGGGAGAGGTTGCGGCTGCGACAGTAGGGCGAGATTAGGCAGATTAACTCCTCCAAAGGACTTGATTAACTGATCGATCTGCAGCTGTGGATCATTGAGCTGCTGATCCTCAATTGCTCACTGTTTTTAGGCTGCACAGACCGTTTGTCAGTCTCATTTTTCTGGGGTGATCGGCGGCCATTTTGTGTCTTGTGGTGCGCCAGCACAAGCTGCGACCAAGTGCATTTAACCCTCAATGGTGTGGTTGTTTTTTGGCTAAAGCCTACATCAGGGTGAAGCTGTGACACCAAGTGCATTTAACCAGCAATAGTCTGTTCATTTTTTGGCCATATCCCAGTCTAATTCTGTCACTAAATCCATACCGGTCACCCAGCGCCTAAATACTAGGCCTCAAATTTATATCCAGCTAAATCTGTCCCTAGTGCTGTAGCTGGGCGAGTTATTTAGTGTCCGTTCAAGCACATTTCTTGTTCTGGGTTGAAATACAATTCCCAATTTAGCAATTTCATAATTTAGTGGTTCCTGCTATATCAGAGCTCTTTGAAATCTATCCCAAAAAGGGTATATAATATTGAAGGTGCACATAGGGTCATTCAGAGTAACTTCACACACACCCGCTACTGTGTATTTCCAAGTCTAATTCTGTCACTAAATCCATACCGGTGACCCAGCGCCTAAATACTAGGCCTCAAATTTAATTCCCTCTAAATCTCTCGTTACCCACCGCTGTACTGTTGTTGCTGGGCAAGATATTTAGTGTCCGTCAAAGCACATTTTTTGTTCTGGGTTGAAGTACAATTCCCAATTTAGCAATTTCATAATTTAGTGGTTTCTGCTATATCAGAGCTATTTGAAATCTATCCCAAAAAGGGTATATAATATTGAAGGTGCACATAGGGTCATTCAGAATAACTTCACACACACCCGCTACTGTGTATTTCCAAGTCTAATTCTGTCACTAAACCCATACCTGTCACCCAGCGCCTAAATACTAGGCCTCAAATTTAAATCCCTCTAAATCTCTCGTTACCGTTGTCCTGTTGTAGCTGGGAAAGTTATTTAGTGCCCGTCAAAGCACATTTTTTGTTCTGGGTTGAAGTACAATTCCCAATTTAGCAATTTCATAATTTAGTGGTTCCTGCTATATCAGAGCTATTTGAAATCTATCCCAAAAAGGGTATATAATATTGAAGGTGCACATAGGGTCATTCAGAATAACTTCACACACACCCGCTACTGTGTATTTCCAAGTCTAATTCTGTCACTAAACCCATACCTGTCACCCAGCGCCTAAATACTAGGCCTCAAATTTAAATCCCTCTAAATCTCTCGTTACCGTTGTCCTGTTGTAGCTGGGAAAGTTATTTAGTGCCCGTCAAAGCACATTTTTTGTTCTGGGTTGAAGTACAATTCCCAATTTAGCAATTTCATAATTTAGTGGTTCCTGCTATATCAGAGCTATTTGAAATCTATCCCAAAAAGGGTATATAATATTGAAGGTGCACATAGGGTCATTCAGAATAACTTCACACACACCCGCTACTGTGTATTTCCAAGTCTAATTCTGTCACTAAATCCATACCGGTGACCCAGCGCCTAAATACTAGGCCTCAAATTTAATTCCCTCTAAATCTCTCGTTACCCACCGGTGTACTGTTGTTGCTGGGCAAGATATTTAGTGTCCGTCAAAGCACATTTTTTGTTCTGGGTTGAAGTACAATTCCCAATTTAGCAATTTCATAATTTAGTGGTTTCTGCTATATCAGAGCTATTTGAAATCTATCCCAAAAAGGGTATATAATATTGAAGGTGCACATAGGGTCATTCAGAATAACTTCACACACACCCGCTACTGTGTATTTCCAAGTCTAATTCTGTCACTAAACCCATACCTGTCACCCAGCGCCTAAATACTAGGCCTCAAATTTAAATCCCTCTAAATCTCTCGTTACCGTTGTCCTGTTGTAGCTGGGAAAGTTATTTAGTGCCCGTCAAAGCACATTTTTTGTTCTGGGTTGAAGTACAATTCCCAATTTAGCAATTTCATAATTTAGTGGTTCCTGCTATATCAGAGCTATTTGAAATCTATCCCAAAAAGGGTATATAATATTGAAGGTGCACATAGGGTCATTCAGAATAACTTCACACACACCCGCTACTGTGTATTTCCAAGTCTAATTCTGTCACTAAATCCATACCGGTGACCCAGCGCCTAAATACTAGGCCTCAAATTTAATTCCCTCTAAATCTCTCGTTACCCACCGCTGTACTGTTGTTGCTGGGCAAGATATTTAGTGTCCGTCAAAGCACATTTTTTGTTCTGGGTTGAAGTACAATTCCCAATTTAGCAATTTCATAATTTAGTGGTTTCTGCTATATCAGAGCTATTTGAAATCTATCCCTAAAAGGGTATATAATATTGAAGGTGCACATAGGGTCATTCAGAATAACTTCACACACACCCGCTACTGTGTATTTCCAAGTCTAATTCTGTCACTAAACCCATACCTGTCACCCAGCGCCTAAATACTAGGCCTCAAATTTATATCCAGCTAAATCTGTCCCTAGTGCTGTAGCTGGGCGAGTTATTTAGTGTCCGTTCAAGCACATTTCTTGTTCTGGGTTGAAATACAATTCCCAATTTAGCAATTTCATAATTTAGTGGTTCCTGCTATATCAGAGCTCTTTGAAATCTATCCCAAAAAGGGTATATAATATTGAAGGTGCACATAGGGTCATTCAGAGTAACTTCACACACACCCGCTACTGTGTATTTCCAAGTCTAATTCTGTCACTAAATCCATACCGGTGACCCAGCGCCTAAATACTAGGCCTCAAATTTAATTCCCTCTAAATCTCTCGTTACCCACCGCTGTACTGTTGTTGCTGGGCAAGATATTTAGTGTCCGTCAAAGCACATTTTTTGTTCTGGGTTGAAGTACAATTCCCAATTTAGCAATTTCATAATTTAGTGGTTTCTGCTATATCAGAGCTATTTGAAATCTATCCCAAAAAGGGTATATAATATTGAAGGTGCACATAGGGTCATTCAGAATAACTTCACACACACCCGCTACTGTGTATTTCCAAGTCTAATTCTGTCACTAAACCCATACCTGTCACCCAGCGCCTAAATACTAGGCCTCAAATTTAAATCCCTCTAAATCTCTCGTTACCGTTGTCCTGTTGTAGCTGGGAAAGTTATTTAGTGCCCGTCAAAGCACATTTTTTGTTCTGGGTTGAAGTACAATTCCCAATTTAGCAATTTCATAATTTAGTGGTTCCTGCTATATCAGAGCTATTTGAAATCTATCCCAAAAAGGGTATATAATATTGAAGGTGCACATAGGGTCATTCAGAATAACTTCACACACACCCGCTACTGTGTATTTCCAAGTCTAATTCTGTCACTAAATCCATACCGGTGACCCAGCGCCTAAATACTAGGCCTCAAATTTAATTCCCTCTAAATCTCTCGTTACCCACCGGTGTACTGTTGTTGCTGGGCAAGATATTTAGTGTCCGTCAAAGCACATTTTTTGTTCTGGGTTGAAGTACAATTCCCAATTTAGCAATTTCATAATTTAGTGGTTTCTGCTATATCAGAGCTATTTGAAATCTATCCCTAAAAGGGTATATAATATTGAAGGTGCACATAGGGTCATTCAGAATAACTTCACACACACCCGCTACTGTGTATTTCCAAGTCTAATTCTGTCACTAAACCCATACCTGTCACCCAGCGCCTAAATACTAGGCCTCAAATTTAAATCCCTCTAAATCTCTCGTTACCGTTGTCCTGTTGTAGCTGGGAAAGTTATTTAGTGCCCGTCAAAGCACATTTTTTGTTCTGGGTTGAAGTACAATTCCCAATTTAGCAATTTCATAATTTAGTGGTTCCTGCTATATCAGAGCTATTTGAAATCTATCCCAAAAAGGGTATATAATATTGAAGGTGCACATTGGGTCATTCAGAATAACTTCACACACACGCTTCTGTGCATTTCCAAGTCTAATTCTGTCACTAAATCCATACCGGTGACCCAGCGCCTAAATACTAGGCCTCAAATTTAATTCCCTCTAAATCTCTCGTTACCCACCGCTGTACTGTTGTTGCTGGGCAAGATATTTAGTGTCCGTCAAAGCACATTTTTTGTTCTGGGTTGAAGTACAATTCCCAATTTAGCAATTTCATAATTTAGTGGTTTCTGCTATATCAGAGCTATTTGAAATCTATCCCTAAAAGGGTATATAATATTGAAGGTGCACATAGGGTCATTCAGAATAACTTCACACACACCCGCTACTGTGTATTTCCAAGTCTAATTCTGTCACTAAATCCATACCGGTGACCCAGCGCCTAAATACTAGGCCTCAAATTTAATTCCCTCTAAATCTCTCGTTACCCACCGGTGTACTGTTGTTGCTGGGCAAGATATTTAGTGTCCGTCAAAGCACATTTTTTGTTCTGGGTTGAAGTACAATTCCCAATTTAGCAATTTCATAATTTAGTGGTTTCTGCTATATCAGAGCTATTTGAAATCTATCCCTAAAAGGGTATATAATATTGAAGGTGCACATAGGGTCATTCAGAATAACTTCACACACACCCGCTACTGTGTATTTCCAAGTCTAATTCTGTCACTAAACCCATACCTGTCACCCAGCGCCTAAATACTAGGCCTCAAATTTAAATCCCTCTAAATCTCTCGTTACCGTTGTCCTGTTGTAGCTGGGAAAGTTATTTAGTGCCCGTCAAAGCACATTTTTTGTTCTGGGTTGAAGTACAATTCCCAATTTAGCAATTTCATAATTTAGTGGTTCCTGCTATATCAGAGCTATTTGAAATCTATCCCAAAAAGGGTATATAATATTGAAGGTGCACATTGGGTCATTCAGAATAACTTCACACACACGCTTCTGTGCATTTCCAAGTCTAATTCTGTCACTAAATCCATACCGGTGACCCAGCGCCTAAATACTAGGCCTCAAATTTAATTCCCTCTAAATCTCTCGTTACCCACCGCTGTACTGTTGTTGCTGGGCAAGATATTTAGTGTCCGTCAAAGCACATTTTTTGTTCTGGGTTGAAGTACAATTCCCAATTTAGCAATTTCATAATTTAGTGGTTTCTGCTATATCAGAGCTATTTGAAATCTATCCCTAAAAGGGTATATAATATTGAAGGTGCACATAGGGTCATTCAGAATAACTTCACACACACCCGCTACTGTGTATTTCCAAGTCTAATTCTGTCACTAAATCCATACCGGTGACCCAGCGCCTAAATACTAGGCCTCAAATTTAATTCCCTCTAAATCTCTCGTTACCCACCGTTGTACTGTTGTTGCTGGGCAAGATATTTAGTGTCCGTCAAAGCACATTTTTTGTTCTGGGTTGAAGTACAATTCCCAATTTAGCAATTTCATAATTTAGTGGTTCCTGCTATATCAGAGCTATTTGAAATCTATCCCAAAAAGGGTATATAATATTGAAGGTGCACATAGGGTCATTCAGAATAACTTCACACACACCGCTACTGTGCTATTTCCAAGTCTAATTCTGTCACTAAATCCATACCGGTGACCCAGCGCCTAAATACTAGGCCTCAAATTTAATTCCCTCTAAATCTCTCGTTACCCACCGCTGTACTGTTGTTGCTGGGCAAGATATTTAGTGTCCGTCAAAGCACATTTTTTGTTCTGGGTTGAAGTACAATTCCCAATTTAGCAATTTCATAATTTAGTGGTTTCTGCTATATCAGAGCTATTTGAAATCTATCCCTAAAAGGGTATATAATATTGAAGGTGCACATAGGGTCATTCAGAATAACTTCACACACACCCGCTTACTGTGTATTTCCAAGTCTAATTCTGTCACTAAATCCATACCGGTGACCCAGCGCCTAAATACTAGGCCTCAAATTTAATTCCCTCTAAATCTCTCGTTACCCACCGCTTGTACTGTTGTTGCTGGGCAAGATATTTAGTGTCCGTCAAAGCACATTTTTTGTTCTGGGTTGAAGTACAATTCCCAATTTAGCAATTTCATAATTTAGTGGTTTCTGCTATATCAGAGCTATTTGAAATCTATCCCTAAAAGGGTATATAATATTGAAGGTGCACATTAGGGTCATTCAGAATAACTTCACACACACCCGCTTACTGTGTATTTCCAAGTCTAATTCTGTCACTAAATCCATACCGGTGACCCAGCGCCTAAATACTAGGCCTCAAATTTAATTCCCTCTAAATCTCTCGTTACCCACCGTTGTACTGTTGTTGCTGGGCAAGATATTTAGTGTCCGTCAAAGCACATTTTTTGTTCTGGGTTGAAGTACAATTCCCAATTTAGCAATTTCATAATTTAGTGGTTCCTGCTATATCAGAGCTATTTGAAATCTATCCCTAAAAGGGTATATAATATTGAAGGTGCACATTGGGTCATTCAGAATAACTTCACACACACGCTTCTGTGCATTTCCAAGTCTAATTCTGTCACTAAATCCATACCGGTGACCCAGCGCCTAAATACTAGGCCTCAAATTTAATTCCCTCTAAATCTCTCGTTACCCACCGCTGTACTGTTGTTGCTGGGCAAGATATTTAGTGTCCGTCAAAGCACATTTTTTGTTCTGGGTTGAAGTACAATTCCCAATTTAGCAATTTCATAATTTAGTGGTTTCTGCTATATCAGAGCTATTTGAAATCTATCCCTAAAAGGGTATATAATATTGAAGGTGCATAGGGTCA